>NC_088388.1:129520000-129820000 GCF_037993035.2 Macaca fascicularis | reverse complement strand
GGATATATTCTTCCATTAAAGACCACATAATTACAAAAAAAGTTTGATGCAAGAAACCGGAGAAGTGTCTCAGGAAGAAGAGATCCAAATCACATGACCCACTAAAATTCCTTCTCTCCAACCTTCTCTGATTTTTTGGTTTTTGTTTGTTTGTTTCTGAGACAGGGTCTCACTCTGTCACCTAGGCTGGAGTCCAGTGGTATAATCACAGCTCATAGCTCACTACAGCCTCAAACTCCTGGGTTCAAGTGATCCTCCCACCTCAGCCTCCTAAATAGCTGGGACCATGGGTATGCACCACCAGGCCTGGCTAATTTATTCATTTATTTATTTTAGTTTTGATAGAGATGGTGTCTTGCTGTGTTGCCCAGGTTGGTCTTGAACTCCTTGCCTCAAGCAATCTGCTTACCTTGGAGAATACCGGGTGTGAGCTACCACACCTGGCTTCTGCACCCTCCTTGATGGAACCAGTTTGGATTATCTGGCTACATTTATAGATTTGCATCCAAACCCTGAACCCAACAAGACATTTTCTCTGAGGCCCGTGCCTGGCCTGCCTTGCAGCTGCCATCCGTTGCTCCCTGCTCTGGGGAAAACTGGCCAGCTTCCCGTCTCCCATCCCTCATCCTTCCTTCCTAACTCCCAGGCCCTCTTCCTGTTCAGCTAGAGGCCCCCTCCTCTACCTGCATCTTCGTTGCTTTCTTGTATTAATTGCTGAGATGCTGTGCCATGGGAGGCTGCTGCTAACAAAAGATTAGCCCTTTTTTACAGGAGGAAGCGATTAAAAAAGGAGAGATTTTTGTTTTTAAGACAGATGAAAGAAAGCCCAAGGAGATGTGTGTTTGACCCTCCAACATGTTTCTTCAAGCTTCCTGCAGCAGTTCTTAAAGGCGCTTCCAAAGGCAGGCTTTATGAATGCAAAATGAAGTCAGTGCCTTGTGCCTGCTCCAGAAGAAAGGGAAAACGGGGCTTTTATAGACAATATTTCCTTTATGGCTCATGCCGCTCCCCTGCCCCCGTGCCGCTGCACCACTTCAGAGGCCTGCTCGACCTTCTCAAGGTCACTCCACTCAGCAGGCCCCTTGTGCCTCTCCCAGGGACCAGCAGAGAAGCTGAAAGGGCCAGGTTTTGTTTTCTGTTTCTCCTCAGTCACACTAGAGTCCTTGCCCGGGGGCAGAGACACCTGAAGTTCCCAGCAGGGTGGTCCCAGTTAACTACCGTGGGACTCCTGCACCTCTCTGTGGAAGGCAGCCGGAAGGCTGTGCCTAAGCTTCTCCAGGTTTCCTCCCTCCAACACCTCTTTGTTGCCCATATGGGGGCTCTCAAGGGCAGCTTGAATGAGAACTCAAAGTGCAAAGGGGTAAGTGTCCATTCTCAACCTCCATTATGCACCCTCCTGCTTCCTTCTGCTTCTCAAACAAGTGTTTGATGCTAATACTTTGCAGTCTTAACTAGATTTTGCATCACAGTTAGTATTTGGCTGTACACCTGCCTGTTAGTTGCTTGCTGACATCAATGATTTCTGTCACGGACTGCATATCTCCAGTTAGTGGGGACAGTGTTCCTCCCCTGTAGGCCCTGACAGCTTTGGAGGGTGCAGATAATGTCTTAGTAACCTCGTGCCTGCTGCAGTCCCTGACTGGCACAGTGCTTGGCACAAGATTGATACTTGCCACATGCTACCCGATTTCTGTTTCTCCAAAGGTAGTTTCTGATGCGTGATGGGTGAACCTGCTTTGGGATGATATGATGCCTCTGGAGTCAATTAAAGGAATTGCCTCACCCTCCACTGAACAATAAAGTCAGGTTTGTGGTATGACAGAACGGAAGCCCTGACAAAAATTTTGCAGATGATCTGAGTGCTGATGTGATGTCTGTGGGGCCGGAGTGATTTAGCTGAGAAGACGAGAAAACAATGTCACTGATGAACTTGGGCTTGAGTGAGAATCTGTGTGTGGCAAATATTGGGGAGCTTCGGACAAGGTATCTAGCATCTTGGAGCCCCAGTTTTCTCATCTACAAAGTGAAAACAAACTGGTTGGTACCTCATAAGGTTCTGCAAAGAATTCATACTAGCCTTAAAGTGAATACTCAAAAGTGGCAATTCTTTTTGCCCAAAGGCTGGTCATTGTCTGGTAGAGAGGCACAAGATTAAAATTCTACCTAGAATGCTCTTCACATTTTCAATCACATAAATGTTATACAGTTTTCAAATGTTACCGCCTTCCAGATGCTTCACCCCTACTCTGCCTGTTCGCTCCACAGAATGCATTTCTCTTCGTCTTCAGAAGTCAAGGAATTTCACAGCAGCCTCTGTCTTAGCACTTCCACTTTCTAACTTACGTAAGCTTCTTACAGGCAGGAGAGGGGTTTGCACATCTCAGCAAATAGTTTGCATACACGAACAAAAGACAGGCGTTTTGTCTCCCTCTTTTGGCCAGGGAGGGTGTTGGCCATTCCTGGACCAGAGAAATCGCTTCTTGCAGTCCACAGAGCAACTGAGTGACCCAGTGATTAATAACTGGCTTCTAGTTTAGGAGGCCTGGAAATGCCCATTAAGGGGGGCACTGAGGCATTGCACATTAATCCTAAACATTTCCCCTTAAACTTAAATGAAATAACTAACTGTTGCATAATTCAATAAGAAGTCCTGGCTGGGGGCCGCACTACATTCGGAGTAACCAGTGAATAAGTACCATCCACAAAACTATTAAGTTAATTTAAAATCCTGACAATTTAGCACCACTCTGGTGAGATAAGAACCATTTATTAAAAGGCACAGTTCATTAACCCAAATGCTACTGGCATATTTGCTCAGAGAAAGGGGTGGGTCCGAACTTCATCAGGAAGCATCTTCTCTCCCCGCCCAGCAGCCAGCCGTGGTTCCAACTGCAAAGCCAGGAAACCTCGAGGGCAAGAATGTCTTAGGAACTGTTTCTGACCCATGACTCCTTCCCCTTTATACCGAGTTCATCAAGGATGATCCCGTAGTATGTGAGTTAAGGCAGAAAGTATGACAAAGCCCAAGTAGAGTGCAGGGGAGGTGCTGGAAGCCTTGTGTCCCCACTTTCAACCTTTCTGTGGCTCTTCCCTTTCTTCAGCCTCCTCCTCCCCTGGCTGACCTGTCCCACCCCTGGGTCTGAGGAATGTTTCCCACATATGTTCAGCATGTCCCACCTTTGTTCTTGGTCACTGGGATTGTGAGTCTGCAGACTGGGTGCTGCTATAAAATATTATACAATTCCACAAAGTGCTGCTTTCCAGGGCATTGTATGTAGCTCTTGTATACAAACTGACAAGCAAAGGACAGTGCCAGTGCAGAGGGCTGTATTTTGTGACACTGTTTTTTCTGGCCACATAACAGATCTGCTTAGGATAAAAACTTACTGAATCTCACGGCAGGCACATTGAGTCACTAAGGTCCTCTCCTGAGAGCCTTGAGTTTTTTTCTTCCTTTTAAAAATCCAGTCCTGTAACTAGATTCTCTAGAGACTCTCAAGCCACTGATAGAAATGGTAAGTGGAGTTAGCTGGTCTGACTCTGGGACCAAGAAAATAGTAAGCCAGTGCCTGTGGCTAGAGACAGACATGGGTCTTCAATATTTAAAACACAAATGTTACTCTGTGGCCTTAACTGCAAAAAGTGAACATCTTAACTTTCTGAGTTGTTTTAATCACCTTGAAAAGAGACTTAATGTGAACCCATGTTTGTGTGGGGAAAGCGCCTTTACCTGTGGTCTTTGGAGGTGCTCAATGAAAAGTTAGTTATGCATGTACATTTATCTATTTCCCTAGAGCACACTTGTGCACTTTGGGTAGAGAGAAAGAGCTTTTATCCACTTCTCAGGGTGATTTACAGTCATTCTCCCTTATTTACATTTCAGTTATCTGCAGTCAATTGAAGTCCAAAAATAGTTAAATATAGTACAGTATGATATGTTGTGAGAGAGATCGAGATCACATGTAGATAACTTTTATTACAGTATGTTGCTATAATTGTTTTATTTTATTGTTAGTTTTTGTTATTAATCTCTTAGTGTGCCTAATTTATAAATTAAACATTATAATATGTTATATATAAGATGTATAGAAGGAAAAATAGCATCTGTAGGTTTTGGCGTTATCCAACAGCTTCAGACATCCACTGGGGGTCTTGGAACTTATCCCATGACGATAAGGCGGGGCTGCTGTAATAAGGTTGACTTGACTATGTTTCAAGATATTTGTTTGTGTAAATTATTTCAATGTATTCTTAAAATCCCTCAGAGAGATAAGGATTTTTATATGGCCACTAAACAAATAAATGACCGGAAAGTAAATGAAGTTAAACAACTTGTCCCAATTTCTAGATAGAAAGGAGGTATATTTCATGTTTTGGAGGGATGATGCTCTTAATTCATGTATCACTTCCCAGCAATAATAAAGAAATGTTCTTTCCCTTTTTAACTCTGACATTATTGAGCAATTATCTGCTATTTACCAAATACTACCCTAAGTCTTAAAGATCAATGATGAACTAGGCGATACCTTCTCATTTTGAATTAACACCTTAGTTGGAGGAAATAAACAATACACAAGTAAACAAATTAACAAGACAGTTTCAGAAAGTTGCAGGAAGTTACACAGAATAGCTGATAGAGAAGGACGGAGTGCAAGTAGATAGGGTGAAAGTTGCAGGAAGTTACACAGAGTAGCTGATAGAGAAGGACGGAGTGCAAGTAGATAGGGTGAAAGTTGCAGGAAGTTACACAGAGTAGCTGATAGAGAAGGACGGAGTACAAGTAGATAGGGTGAAAGTTGCAGGAAGTTACACAGAGTAGCTGATAGAGAAGGACGGAGTGCAAGTAGATAGGGTGAAAGGGGGCTCTCTGGGAGCTGAACTATGGAATGCAGCCAGCAGCAGCGGATCTGGAAGGAAACTTTCCCGGAAGAAGACACGGCAAGTGTGCTGTCCCTGAAGTAAGACCAAACTTGGCAAGTTTAAGAACCGGAAGGAGGGACAAGGTTAGTGGAGCAAACTCACTGAGGAAGATGGGGATACATGAGGGTCTCTAAGAGGCAGGCGGAGGCCAACAGACCTC
Source organism: Macaca fascicularis (assembly GCF_037993035.2). Taxonomy (NCBI): domain Eukaryota; kingdom Metazoa; phylum Chordata; class Mammalia; order Primates; family Cercopithecidae; genus Macaca; species Macaca fascicularis. The sequence goes on along the minus strand of NC_088388.1, from coordinate 129,814,920 downwards.
AGAGGAGGGGTGTGGATTTCACTCCAAGTATAAAGCAGAGTGACAAAATTGGATGTATGCTTGGAAAGTACGTAGGTTACTGTTTGAAGAATGGATTGTAGGAGGCATGAGAAAACGGATGGGTTGAAAATGTGCAGGCAGCAAAACCCACCCGAAGGCGAATGCAATAGTTCAGGCAAGGTGCCTTGCATGAAAGTGTTGGTGCAAACGCGAATAAATATGAACTGGAGATATATTTGTAGGTAGAACTAAGAAGAAATGCTAACGGATTTGATGTTAAGGGTGGAGGAAAGGGAGGGACAAGGAAAAATCTTAGGTTTTGGTTTGGGCAATAAGTTTAGAGGTGTGCCCTTAACTAAGTTAGGGGATACTCAGGGAAAAACAGCCTCCCAGTAGGACAGAAGATAGTTGGATTACAATTTCTATTTGAAACACATATTGCATCAAATAACAGACATAATCCATTCTAAGATGCATAATTAGCTTAAATGCTACCAAGAAAGAGTGGGGGACACTTTCAGTTGGTCATACCGGCCTCCCTTGATCAGAACTCTTCTGCCATTCCAAAGAATTTGCCCATTTCTCGCTGCCTTAGGTTGAAGTGCAACAGACAACCTTTCATGTATCCCAACAACAAAATTGTGAGCTTGTGGGTATTCTTTCTATCTTTGGTCCCATAACGCCCTTAATTGTTGTTTTGCAGGGGAATATGGAATTGTGGTCATTCTTCCACAGACAGATATGCACTTTCCTATTATCAAATTTACACCCTGCTGTTCTCTTTCTATGCATTTCTGTGTATGTGATAATTTTTATTTCAATGGCAAATCACTGTGTGATTCAAAGAATCATTTTTGAAGGAATTTTAAATGGCAATTAACCCTAACACATGTAGTACCAGCAATGCCTATCACTCAGTGAAGGGAAGGGAATGTGACTAAGTATGTGCTTGTTCAGGCAATGGCAACTAAACTTCTCCACTGGCACGTGCAGATTATAAGATGCTATTGATTGAAGGATGTGTCCCAATTTCAGAGACATGAAGATATGGGTGAACCAATGAACAAAACCACATATTAAGTGTGGGATGTCTTTATTAATCTGGAGTTCATGGGGAAGGTCTGGGCAGTGATATAAAATTAGCAGTCACCAGTATATAGAGGTCACTGGAAACCACAGGACTGGATGAGATCTCCCAGAAAAGTGGATGGATAGAGGAAGTGCCTGAAGACCAAGCCCTTGCAGACCCAACATACAGAGAAGAAGATGGAAGCAAAGGAAACAGAGGAGGGTTTAGTGAGGTAAGAAGAAAGCCAGGAGGGGGTGATGCCAGGGAAGCCAAGAGGAACAATTTCACAAAGAAAGAAAGGGTCAACTATGTCAAGCATTGCTGAGAGGTAGATTAAAGATTGGAAATTGAGCACTGCACTTGGCAATATAAATGTTTTCGATGACCCTGATGAGAGTAGCTTTAGTGGGGTGGTGTGGACCAATGCCAGGCTGGAGAGCGGAAGCACGAGTGCTGAAAAATGAAGACTGTACATAATGATCTTTATGTTCCGAAGCTTTACTGAGAAGAAGAGCAGAAACGTGTGTTTGTAGCTAAAGGAAGATGGGAGGTCAAGAGAGATTGTTGATGTTGTAGTTGCCATTTTAAATATGGGAGGTACCAGGGGAGACGTATGTGCTGAAGAAAGTGACCCAGTGGAGAGGAAATACGCAATGATGTAGAAGAAAGAGGAAGATTGCAGGACTGAAATCCTTGAGAGGAGAGAAGAGAGGCCCCAGAGCATAAACTGAGAAGTTGAACTCTAAAATGAGGAGAAATATTTTTTTTCCCATTAAAACAGGAGTGAAGTACAGGCCCTACAAATGAAAGGCAGGTATATCGAGATTTGGTATCCAGAAGATAAGTTAGTTCCTGATTGCTTCTATTTTCTCAATGAAATATGAGTCATTCACTCCAAGTGGGAATAAGGAGATTTTTGGAAGATTATAAAACTTTTGAGGAGCGGGAGGAGACACAAATTAGATGTCTCTGAAGAAAGAAAAGCAAACTTCGTAAGAGTGCATAGTGGGATTCTCGGGCAATAGTAAACACCCATTTGCAATTTGTTACTCTGAGATTTTAAAATGACACAGACCACATTGGGTTATTTTGTTGTTGATGTTGTTTGTTTGTTTGCTTGTTTGTTTCTTCCAGCAATGTCTAGCTCTGAGGGTTCAGGATCAGAGAAAGTGGATAGGTGGTGTCAAACAGACTTGAGATTTTGCCAGAAACATACAATAGAAGGAAAGAGAACCAGAGAGTTGAGAGTGTCTGCAAGAGTGATCATAGGACCAAAGCATCTATAGGAAGTAAGGAGTGAAGTGAAAATAGGAATGGAGTGAAAAACTGGAGGTCTATGTGTAGGTGACGTGCTTGGACTTGAACCACTGCTCACTTGGTTGAATGTCTCATTATTTTACATGGTAGCCACCAGGGACACCTCCAGCAAAGAGGAGAGTCTGTGTGTGACTGGATTGTAAGCAAACGGTGTCCCCTCTGAGAACAGTGACAATTCAGGAGGCCTAAAAATCTCAGAATCTGGAAGAAGTTGTAAGCAGATTGGTTATCTGTTCCTTTTATGCCGCCTAAGCGTTTTCTACTGCAATTAAATTGGATTTCGACTTCTTCAGTCCCCAAAGCCTAATGAAGAGCAGCTGCTTGTCATCCACATGGAGTATCCTTTATTTTAATTGTGAACTTTATTAAGTCACCCCTTAAATTTCTTTCTCCTTCTGGACAACGCCATTTCCCTATGACAGTCCTCATAGGCCCTATGATACTGCCCTTTGATCATTCCTACGGAGTGCCTCTAGGGTACTACAGCAGATGCTGTAAAAGTCTAATAAGAGTTCTGATAAAGATTCGATAGTACTCGTATGGCCAGAGGATATGTCATTCTGCCTGGACTTTTCATTCTGGATTATATGCTTTAAGAATTACTTTTTAGACAGTAGCATTCTCTTGCAGGCTTATGTTGGTTCTTGGTTGTCTCTGTGTATCTTTCTATTCTGAGTGGGCACACACGAGGGAGCTGATGGCTGGACTGGCTCTCCCCATTGGCTGGCTTGTGCTGTTTTCCTACAGGCCCCAGTAATGTGGTCCATCTTCTGTGTGACTCCTTTTTTTTTCTCTTAGTTTCTTGTTTCTTTGACCCTTCCCAGGGAAACGAATCTGCTAACCCCTATTTGGCCACTGGGCAAGCAGGATTCTCCAATATTTGTTTGTTTGTTTTTTAAATGACTTAGTTTTCTTTTTCTTGGGGAAATAAGCAATTTCCTCCATTGATCATGCTCCTCTGAACACCTCAGTATAGATTGCTGAATCCTAGACAAGTTCTTGTGTATGGAACTGAGTGTTATAGCAGAGATCACATGCTAAATATGGATCCAACATTTCATCATGGTGGTTATGACATGACATGTGATTTTCATGGTGTTGCATCCATAACATTATTTTTGGAATGTAATCTATGCTTAAGGCTCTGTGAAGCCGAATGCTCCCACCTGTATAAATCAGTGAAGACCCTTTGCCCAATTCCTACCGCGGTCTTTCCAAAATTGGCACTACATCTAGAAACTCTCTTAGAATAACTCCCTGCTCAGAGGGCACACTATTCCACAGGAGCAAGGTATCTTCTGCCAAGACTTTGATGGCCGAGCAAGACATGGCTAACAGTCTCTCCTACATCTGTAACTAAGAGGCCAAGCAGTGGCCATTAGTCACAGTTTAGTCTCTCTCTTGGTGAAGCTCCTAGTTTAAATTTAAAAAAATATTTATTTCCAGTGGCCTGACTCACATAATGATGAGGATAATTATGGGGTAATGAAGAAGTTTTCAATGATAAATTTTATCTGGAGGAAATTCTTTACCATTTCTAATAGTTTACCATTCTAATAGTCTCAAGTATAACATCTTTTTCAAATGCCTAGTACCTTCAGAGAGTAGGGGGAACAGGTGGGTATAAAGGATTTCCAATGGAAGACAGAGAAGGAAGTAATCACTACTAGGACATCTGAATTCCAGAAATTAAAATCATGTCTTTATTGAGTATCTACTATGTATCAAGTATGGCTACATATTACTGCACTTATCCTTAGAACAACATTAAGAGAAGGTATTACAGTTCCATTGAATCAGGTTAAATAACTTGCTCAGATCATACATCCAGCAGAGGGCCCATCAGGGATTCGGACTCTTGTCTACCTGTTTTCTGAATCTGTGTTTTCACCCACGGAAACAACTAAGAGGAGACTTCCCAATAGTGAAAAAAGACACTTTCTCAAATGCTGCAGCTCTCTTGATGGGATGTGGCCCTCTGGTGGGAGTAGGTAAAGCTAGATGACCTGAGAGTTTATTCTTTTTGTGGTGTGGGTATGCTTTTTAAGGCCTCTCGGTGTTTTTTGGGTTTTGTTTGTTTGTTTGTTTTAAATTAAAGGCTAAATATTTTTAGCTTTTGTGATTCTGTTTTGATCTCTCTATGTGTTGCTCTCTCCTTTCCACTTCTCCTGTCTCTCTCTCTCTGTCTCAAATTTTCTGTCTGTCTATGCATGCCTCACTTTCCTTTTTTCATATTTCTCTGTGTGTGTGGAGGGGGGGCAGGTGGTGGGGGCGGCGGGGAAGGTATTGTTAAAGAAGTTCAGTATCAGACTCCAGAAACATAGAAGGCCCAATGTTAGACCCGAAGAGAGCAGGAAGAAAAGTGGTTTTATTCAAAGCTCAAGGAAGGGAGGGTGATTAAATGATAACACATGTCCTAGATTTTCTAAAACATTCCTCATTTCACATGCTTTGGTACATTGTCCACATAAGCATATCAATACTTACTGGAACTTAGGTATCAGCTTATAGTTCAGTACATAGGGTTTCCTCCGTGAAAACAGAAACTTCAGATTTTCTTAGCTGGTATCTATTCTAGTCACCAGATTCAGAAAAGAAGGAAGTAACAATGTGTTCCATGTTGACAATGCATCAACACATTTACATCTGTTCTGGAATTTAATTATCAAAATAATCTAATGGTTGACAAAACCAAAGCTGGGAGAGAGAGTAAATAAATTGTTCAAGGTCACACAGTAAGTGGTAGACTCAGGACTCAAGCCAAGGTCCCTCTAGTTCTCAATCCCGTGCTTTTGACCAATACTCCAGGAATTTAAACTCGAGACACGGTCCAGGAATAAAGACTGTGCTTTTGGATGGAGCTCCCCTGGTGCTTTGTGTTTGAGAAAATGAGTATGGTCTTCAGCACAAGGGATAAAAGCCCCAGTAGAGCCCTCACAAAAGCTAGTGGGAACAGACACTGAGTTGCAATTGCTTCAGGACAGCTAGTAAACTGAGAGGACATAAAGAGAGATTAGAGAGAAGGGGCAGGTGATGTCCTGTCTATTCATTTACAGCCTTGTCATCCTCTAATGCTCTCAGCTTTACTGGGGCCCTTCTCGGCTTCCTTATGCTGACAGGGGGTAGGTCGGGTGGCTAGATATCCAACTCTCTTTCATTATTACAACGTGCTACCAGTCAGTGATGAGTTATTAGGGCAATCAGGCCCCCTACATAGCATAAATTAAGATGAATCTCATGAAAATGGTATTTTCATACATCAAAACAGGTACGTATTAGCAATTTCATGTGTACCCAGTCTATGCCATAGTCATGATCTGTGCATAGTTAGTTTTCCAGTCATGACAGAGCACCAAGCCCGTGGGCAAAAGAGGTTGCTCTCTGGATAACCATCAATCAATTTCTATGCTGGAGGAAGAGCCATCTCAGTGATCTTGGAAAGCCATCCAGTCAGGAGCAGAGTCCCAAGAGTCCTACACTGTGCTTTCCCCATAACTGGCTTCCGAATGGGTGCTAAGGATTAGAACAAGAGCTGACCACAGAAGCACCATGGCCGACCTCATCACACCTCTTCTCAAATGTCTGGGGACACTGGGTGAGAGGCTCCGTGTGCAGAGGGTAAGAGTATAGGATTAGCAGTCACAGTTCCAGGGCTCAAAGCCCCACCCTATCACTCAGTTTCCATGTCAGTTCAACTATCCTCTTCAGTCTCCTCATCTGTGAAACTGTGACAAATATAGCAATCTTATAAAAACGAATAGATGTAATCCATACATAGCAACTAGGGTTGTACCTAGCACCTAGTAGGCGGTCAGCAAATTGAAACACCTGTTATTACTGGAGACTCTTGTTTTGGGTTGTAGAGCCCTGATGTCTGTACATCAGTCTCACTGCAGGACTGTTCCAGCTCTCAATATTCAGAATAGTGAGTCCATCTCTCTTCTACCATGCTTGCTATCCCTGTAAATTCAGGGCAGGAGAGGTTCAAAGGGAGATAATTATGGTCCCCATGGACTCCAGCTTGGAACGAACATCCTGGCAGCAAACGAAGGATGCTTTCTTTTTAAAGAACAACGGACCTGAGTTTGGGGTGTGGGGCAAAGAGGGGAGTTTTAAAAGGGATTTAGGGTCCATATGCACATGAAGCGTTGTCGGCAGCTTCAATGCATTTCTCTCCACGTGCTCTGTTCGCACTGCTTCCAAATACATATGAATGCTGCCGTGTTTAATTGCATACATATTGTTTACAGGTGCTGCAAGATTTATTGCAGTTTTTATTGTAATTTTTTCTCAACCATTGGGTACTAAAAATGAAATTACTTTCATGTAATGTTCAAGCCTTTTATTTAGAAATTCTAAGAACCACTATATAATGGAAGCAATATGAAACCAAGAGACAAAAGACCTGACTTGGGGTCTGTGTTGTTTTTCTAACTGAATGTGGGGTCTGGGATTACTTTGTTTTTCCATGCCTCAGTTTCCCCTGAGTAAAGTAAGAGTATTGGTGGTAATAGAATTTATAGTGATTGTGTGTAAGGAAATAATCATAAAAGTGGAATAACGCCATAATCATGGAGATGTTCACTGAAACATTATTTATAACAGCAACAAATTAGAACAACATAAATGTCCAAACATAGTGCCGTGGTATTGTACATCTACTTGATGTAATATAATGAAACCAATTAAAATGATGTTCACTAATACTATGTAACGACATGGAAAATTGTTTCTGATCTATTCTTAAAAGAAAAAAATGAGATATAAATGATATGATTATAACTATATAATAAAAACCATGGCAGAGAATAAGAAAAAATTAGAAAAAAATACATTAAATGTAATTGTGCATGAGTGACTTTAAATCTTGTTAAAGCTACTTTTGTATGGTTTCCAAATTATATTTAATAAAGATACATTACTTAAGCTAAACAAAATACATCAATAATAATCAGCTGAGAATGTTGGGTGAAATGTTTTCCAAAGCCCTTTCAGTTCTAAAATCCAACTGCAGTCATGAAGATTTGACGATATAATAGATTCATGAAAGCCCTTTCAAACATATGCAGTGCTACACTATTATAAGGTCTTATTGTTATTAACTTGGTACCAAGCAGAACTAACACAAATCCACTAATAGGGGAAAGTAGCCATGTGAGAAAGAGGCAGATTACACTGTGCTCACTTGCTATTAGAGCTCTTTTTGGCCACAATATTCTTGATACAACCTTTGAAAGAATAAATTTTACACAGCTTTGTGACATGCAGTCCTTTCTGCCCTTCGTACTGACACAATTGTCAAGCAGATTTTATTGCATCCTCAAGTGAAGGGCAGACAGATGGCCGAAGCCCAGCTTGGGGACTTGTGTCTACTTAGACTATCAGCGGTGCTCTGCAGGGAAGGCAGAGATGAGTATGAGTGTCCCTGTAAGAACTGGGGACAGGTACAAAGACTGGAAAAGAGGAGGCATGGCTGGTGAGCTTTCTTATAGAAAACCCCCAGGAAGCCTATTTATACATCCTGATGCCAAAGGGAACTTGAACACAGTGAAGGATAAACTCAGGAAAGGAGGTTGCTAGTCCAAATCAGAGGTCATTAGTTGCTGTCTGGATAACCATCCATCAATTTCTATGCCGGAGGAAGAGCCATCTCAGCGATCTTGGAAAGCCATCCAGTCAGGAGCAGAGTCCCAAGACACACTGTGCTTTCCCCATAACTGGCTTCTGAAAGGGTGCTAAGGATTAAAACAAGAGCTGACCACATGAGCACCATGGCCGGCCTCATCACACCTCTTCTCAAACATCTGGGGACACTGGGTGTCCAGACAGAAGAGGAGAACTGAGAGGACACATCTTTATGTCCTTCAAGGTGTATCGCCTCATGCCCGCCCAAAGAAAGCTATGGGAGTGGGCAAAACAAGATGAAGTCATACAAAACTAGAAGCTGGGCTTCAATTTGGGAGAGCTAGGTTTGACTCATGGTCTTGAAAACTACAAAATACATCAGCCTTGGACTAGCCGCATTACCTCTTAAAGCCTCAGTTTACCCATGTATAAAATGAGGTTAAGCTACTTTGAAGGAGTACTTAAAAAGATAAAATGACAAAACTGATGAGGCATCTGGTATCTAGTTGGCCCTGAGGGTCCTCTCCACTGAACATGTAGATTTCAGGCAGCCTCGAAAGTAAATTCAAGTTTATGGTTCCAAAGACCTGATATGAAGATGGATTTTGCCTAGAAAAATCAGACAGTGAGTCAAAAATGAATTTAAAATGTCTTTTCTATTTTCCTCATCTATTTGTGTTTGCTTTTGTTAGAGCAGTCAACTCTGGGGCATGTCACCTGACAAGATAAGAAAAATTAAAAGCTCAGATGGTCAAAACAGGACCACTTTTTCCCAGTTATTCCTGACTCACTGTAGTAGCCCCTTGGGAAGACTCACAGGAAAGCAATAAAATCACAGCATTTACTAAATCATGGCATCTTAAAAATATAGAGTTCAGAGTAAGGGAAATGAGGCCCAGGGAGGTGATGTGAGCTTCCCAGAGTTGCACAGCTAATCAATAACAGAATTGGTGTTCACATTTATGTTCCCTCTCATTTTTTTTTTTTTTTTTTTGTGACAGAGTTTCACTCTGTCACCCAGGCTGGAGTACAGTGACGCGATCTCAGCTCACTGCAACTTCCGTCCCTCGGGTTCAAGCGATTCTCCTGTCTCAGCTTCCTGAGTAGCTGGGATTACAGCTACAGCTACATAGTGCCTGACTAATTTTTGTGTTTTTAGTGGAGACAGGGTTTCACCATCTTGGCCCGGTTGGTCTCGAACTCCTGACCTCCAGTAACCCACCTGCCACAGCCTCCCAAAGTGCTGGGATTACAGGTGTGAGCCGTCACACCCAGTCGTATGTTCCCGTTACTTCTTTCACCACATTTGTTTTAATGATTCAAAATATACTTTTATGGCTGGGGAAATAAGATCTAAAAGCAACAGACCGAGAGGCGTGAAGATGTACACATCCACAGGGATGAAGGCTGCGGAGCTGGAGGTCAAGCTGTGCAGAGGAAAGTGGCAGAGAAGGGCAAGGAATGACACTAATACTATGCCTGGCACTGAGATCAGTTTTAAAAGTCCAGGATGATTTCAATGCCAGTTAATATTTTACAGATTTAACCCTTTTCTTTGGAAATGACAGATATGGATCCCGTTTCATAGGTGAGGAAGGAGGTTGAATGTTTTGCCCAGTCTCATTGCCCATCAGTAGCAAAAATGAAGCAAGTGGCCAGCTCTGTTGATAGAAAGAAAGATAATTCTTTCCCTGACTCCTTTTTACCCGCTTTTCTGGAGCCCGCCCTTGAGTGCCGGGAAATCACGTGAACAGTTCTAGACGCCCCTCACCTCTAGGAGCTGCACTGCCACGTCAGGACCCTGGGTCCTAGTGAGTAAGCCAGGAACTTCTCATGGGTTGTGGCTTGAGCCCTGGGAGTCCAAAGGTATTCAAATACGTTTATTTGCCCAGAACTTTAAGCCACTGGGTGTTTTTTAGAAGATAAATCTAGGCAACCAAAGAAGAAACTGGGTTGACATCTGGTAGCAGGGACCGGGGTCAGAGGAGAAAAAGAACAGAGGAAGTCAAGCAGGCTTTATCAACCCCACCACGCTATTCCCAGGCGGGCGCGTGGAGACACCAGCCACTTCTCCCTTTACAGTTTTAACTAAAAGGAGCATTACAGAGGTGAATTAACATTTAAAAAGAATGTAAAAACTCAGAGCTGTTCTAATGATGATTAATGGAGAGCTATAAGGGGGCCATGACCTGCTAGTGTCATTAAATGGATTGGCAGGTTTCTGAGCATTAATTATAAATAGCCACAGGAGTTCTCCTCCTTAACGGAATGATGATAAATCCAAGTCTCAGAGAGAGAAGAAGAAAGGAAAGAAAAAAGAGAGAAAAAAGTTTGCACGTGAGTGTCTGCCTGGGTGTTGTGGGGAGCAAGATAGAGTGTGTGAGAGCAGAGGGGATGATATAAATGATAAATTAGACCCTGCCAGTCAATCACATTTTCTAAATGTTTTATGTCCCAAAAGCTATAAAAGCAATATTCCTCTCTGCCCTTATTGGAACCATTTCTGTTCAGCAATCATATCAGTTTCCTTGGGGATTTCAACTGAAATGTGCTTTGCCTTTTCTTTTTATATTTACTCTCCAGCCTGTGACCAAGGAAGGGTCAGAGTCCACACACAAATGGGCAGGACAGAGACCCACTGATTAGGAGAGGCCGAGAACAGGACTGAGAGGTCCTGGCAGGGGCCATGTGAAGGCAGCCTGGCTCCCACTGCCACCTTGGCCAAGTAAACAACAGCAGAGGAACTTTTAGTTCCCATCCCTAAGTAGCTGCAGAGAAAGGTCCAGTGCCTAACACCCCAGCTGTGAGGCTCACCAAAAGTGTTGCTGACTCGAGAGACTGCAAGCACCATGAGGGGAAGGATTGACTTCTGTTTTGCCTGCTTTGTTTACTGCTTCATTTCCAGAACCTAGAACAGTGCCTTAGTGCACCACTGGCTCCCTGCACACATTTGTTGAATGAAGGAGTGAAGTGACCAACTTATCCGTGATTAAGCATGCACACAGGCCTGATTTCCAAAGCTGAGCTCAACATTGAGATGCCTGACTTCTGCGGGGCCTCTCAGTAGATGGACATGCAGATAATGAGGGCACTCCTTTAGAGAGGGGCTCTTGTTCTTAGACAGCCTTCGTTGGTCCTGAAGTGAAAGGATGCCAGCTTTTCTCCTAGCCTGCTCTTTGAAAATGCACTCGAGCTACTGCATTGTGGGGCTGGAAGGTTCAGTCAGATGAGAATCCAGAGAGGTGAAGGCATGGCTTCCAAGTCACTCAACAACTAGTATTAGTAGAAGGGCCGACACTGAGTTCCTACTCAGTTTTCTCTCCATAGAGCACCCAGCCTCTCTCCTTCTCGCTCTGACTTTTCAAAAGGTGAACCAAGTAATCTCAGCCAGTGAGGGGGCCTAGACAGGCAAAAGGCTGGGGGGCAGGGGTGGGGAATCTCCCTGGGAGACCCTCCACAGGTGACCAGACTGTTCTGGGCCTTGGCATTACCTATGGGGAAGAAGAGATGAAGAACAAGAGTGGAGTAGAGAGAAAAATGAGGGAAGTCAGGCAAAAAAGAAAGAAAGAAGCTTCAATCTGGGACTGGGAATCATGGACACTTCTGGACGATGTTGTATTTTTGCATGTGTCATTCCTTTTCAAGGCTTTCCACTGCAAGTCATTATTTCAGCTGATTGGAAAATCGTGTTGAAAGACCTGCTTCTCCGGTACAATTTTCTTCATATCCTATTAGTTGCAATACAATTACAGAGAATACATCAATTCCTGGCCTGCCTGCTGTTGCTGCCAGAGCCGCCTATTAAAAAGCGGCCTTATTAATGGAATTGTACATCTAGGATTAATCGGCTTGCGTTGGCCATTTACATTTCTCATTCCACAAGCACTTTTGTTTGCTTAATAGGCTGAAGGAGGTAGGAAATGACACAACAAAAGCCTCTCCCAATTGCCACGCGTATCACTGGTGGATTTAATATCCCCTTCCTTCTTTCATCCTCAAGTGCTTCATAGGGATAAGATCTGGCACATGCCACTAGGGAGAAGTGAAGCCGCAGCTAGGCAGCGATTGGTGGGGAAAGAGAGAAGAAAGGAGGGGCAGAGAGAGAGGCATGGGCCAAAGGTAAGTCTTTGCTCTGTTGGGGAGAAGTACAGGCCCAGCGTCTCTGTTCACCCTGGGAGGTGGGGGTGGGGGCAGCAAGGGGAGGGCCCAGGCCCAGGAAAGAAGCACCCAGGGATGGGCACAGGGAAGGGTGGGAGGGAGCTGCCCTGCACTAATGGAATGGGTGTGATCTCCCTTTTGCCTTGTGTGACTTCTGCAACTCATCTTTATCCAGGCCTAGGTGGTAAACCTGGTGGGACCCTCCTCCCCTCACCTGCCATCTATCCATTCCTCCATCACTTCCCATTTATGGTTTAGGATTAGTAAACTCCAAGTCTTTCTACTACTATGTCAAGCAGAGCACAATCTGACATGAAGGAGACCACGTGTGGGGAGGTGGGTGAGATCACATAGGCCCGTGGGGCTTTCTTTCGGCAAGAACTGGCATCCCAGTTTGGGGATCCACTTCAGAATTTTGGGAAGGACAATCGCGAGAAGGGTCCTTGAGCTCCCTGGACTCAGGGAGATGGGCTAACAGGTGGCTGTGTCTGCAGCAGCAGTCTGCCTAGGAGAGGGTGCTCCAGACAGAGAGAGCCCATCTGAATAAGCCCAGCACGTGATTATTAATCCCTGACGGCAGGGGAGTGGTGTGGAAAGTAGGGTAGAAGGGAGATGAGGATGCCCTAGGCCTTCCCTCATCCACGAGGACTCTCTGGAGTGTGTGGGTACAACACACTTAACCCTTCACTTACCTCTACATTAAAGCAGGTGAAACCCAATCCGCCCCATACTGCCCTGCAGGAAGTTACCTGGGATATCAGAGATGCACAGGCACTCCAGCGAAAAGCCAATCAAAAATAATAGACCTTGGGCCTCTTTATCAAATTCTGATCTCAAGAGAAAGCAGTCTTCCAGACTTTCAGAGCAGGCTGAGGCTTGGGAGGAGGAGCGCGTGTAGATTCCGCCACTGGGTGGAGCTTCTTCATTAAAGGAATAGGCAACAGGCGTCCAGACGGGGGAGCGCAGGGAAAGTGCCCATCAACTCCTCCTGCCCTCTCTTCAACCTGCTCCAGGAGGTGATGCTTATAAAACACGTCCTTCCCAAGGTGAGGCTTCATGGAATTTGTTCTTCTCTTTCCCCTACCGCCACCCATGAGCCAGGGAGGTCTGTGCAGGTCTGAAATGATGGACAGCTAAGGCCTATGAAGCCCCAACCCCTTTCCTGTCAGGGGCTCTGTGGTTGCGTAGAGGACTCCCATCCCTGGGGTGACATCACTGCGGCAGCAGAGTCCATGTATGTTGAAACACTGTAATATAGTATGACTTTTTGCTTTAATGGAATTTTCCTAGACCACTAGGAGAAAAGACTCCATTAACCACACTACAAAGGCCTCTACTTATTAGTATTTTAGAACAGTGGCAAAACATTTCTTGAATCTAATTATTGCTGACAAATATGAAAATTGAAATCAAAGTTAAATTTTCAGCTACAGTGCCTCATATGCCAGCCTTCTCTGACTTCCACTATTGCATCAACACATTTATTCTTCCAATAGTTTCAGCAGAAGATTGGTTATTTTCCCTCTCCCCTAATACAGCCTTCTTTCCTCCTCCACTCCCCCCTACTCCCTCCCTGGCTTGGACCCTATATATTTTGAAGCATTAAATCTGACATATTCATCTTGGTGGCTGGCACTAGGTAACTAACTTTATGTTTACCTGTCACGGATGCAGAAATGAGCCGCACAGGGTGCTGGGAGCCTGTTTCCTTCTCCCGACCCTCTCCTCCCGCACCCAATCCTAGCCATCTTTTTTTTTTTTCCAGATAAAAGTTATTTGACTGATTTCAAATTCCTGGTGATATCAGGACAGAAAAAAAAAAAAAAAAAAAAAAAAAAAAAAAAAAAAAAAAGACTTGTCAACACCTTTCTTTCTTTTCCCCTATTAAGCATACTGTAAAAATCAATCCCTTTTGTCACTTCACTCTGCTTGCGAGAATGTTTAATGGATGTCAAGGGAGCTAATGATCGCTGGTAGAAAATTCATTTTAGATTTGCTATTTATAAAGTACTCAGTACTCAGGTGGGAAATTAACATGAGGCAAGGAGTGGGGCGGGGAAGGCCAAGCCTGGCAGTGGAGAGCTGGGGCCCTGCCAGGCTGGTAGTTTCTTTGTGTAGGTGGCACCCAAAGCATCTGGGGACAGAAAAGTATGTGGCAGAGAGGCCGTGTGAGAATGAATAAGGGTACAGGCTCAGGAAACATAGACCTGGGCAAGTTGGTCTTTCTGAACCCAAATATTCTCTGCAATAAAATGCTATCTACAACCCCTACCTCACAAGGTTGATGGAAAGATTAAATATCACACATAAAACATTTAGCAGTGCCTGGCACATGGTAGTAGTACACGTGTAATAAATGCGAAATGCCTTTCCCGCAGCCCCACGAGGTTAGGAAGATCAGGACAGAAGGGTCAGCACAGAATTGCTCCAGGATCTCCCCTGGGACTGGGTGGAGTAGTCCACACAGAAGCCCACAGAGGAACCTCTGGCCAGGTAACCAGGTCTGCCGGTGCTTGTCAAACTGAAGCGTGCATCAGAATCATCCAGAGGGCTTCTAGATCCACAGATTGCTGGGCCTCCCCTCAGAGGTCCAGAGTCAGACGGCTCTCTAGGGGGTGGGGCTTGAGAATTCCTATTGCTAACAAGTGCCAGGGGACCCTGGTGCTGCCAGCCAGGGACCACACTTTGAGAACCACGGAGATACACATGCAAACCAAAGTGTCTCCCTGAAACGCTGATGGGTACCACTGTCTGCCAGGCCCGCACCACTTTCTTCTTTCTGGCCTGCCAAGATGGAGCAAGTCCTACTCCACCCCACCCCAATCCAGTGTAGGACTCAGGATTTTGAAGTAAATCACTTAATGCTAATTAATTCCTCCCCAATTTTACATTGCTGGTCAAGTGTAAGGGCCAAGTGCTCAGGTTATTTTTCTGGTTTGCTTCAATGGGTACCAAACCTCAGTTTCCCCTTCCTCTGTGCAGCTTGTTCCTCCCTTGCTGATAGTCTGATCCCTCCACATCTCATGTTGAAATATGATTTCCAGTGTCGGAGGTGAGGCCTGGTGGGAGGTGTTTGGGTCATGGGCGTGGATCCCTCATGAATGGCTTGGTCCTCTCCTCAAAGTCATGGATTCTCGTTCACTGGAAAGTAGGTTGTTTAAAACACCATGACACCTCTCTCTCCTCTCTTGCTTACTCCCTTTCTCACTGTGTGACCTGAAAGTATCTCTTCTCTTTGGCCAGGACTAAAAGCTTCCTGAGGCCTCACCCAAAGTTGAGCAGGTGCTTGTGCCACACTAATACAGCCTGCAGAACCATAAGTCAAATCAACCTCTTTGTACTTTACCCAGTCTCAGGTATTCCTTCATAGCAATGCAAATGGACCAACCCAAGCACTCAGAGAGAGTGCCCCTCTCCCAGTTCTCTCTGTTGCATCTGGAACTCCAAACCAGGAAGCTCTGGCCTCATCCACCCCTCACTCTTCTAGTCTCCTTTTCCTGGGCTTCCCTTGGATGCTTCTCTGTTATATTTGGATTAACTGCAAATCTCCTTTGATTACTCACTCTCTGTTGAAACAGACAACCTGTTGCCACGTGTTTGATTACTGAATCCCAGGGGAGTTCCTATGTGTAACGCAGCCAGTTACAGCACACCCAGCCTTACACACATAGTCGCTGGGTTGCTATTTCATTGTCTAAGACGGTGCTTTCGGTTTCTAATTTTTCAATAATAAGCTTCTCACGAAGCCCTTAAGCTGTGAAAATAAGCCGAAAACTGCTTTTCCAGTCATTTACATAAACACAAGCAGATCAGGAGGAGGAAAAAAAATAGGAAATAGTTTTACACGTTCTTCCCGAGGCTCTGGAAGCCTGGGTGGGTTGCCCATCCAGTCTGCAGGTCTGGAAAAGCACATCGGGAAGTAGGGCGGCTCGCAGCACACCTGCCACCAAGGCGAATGATAAATCCTGAAATTTCTCCTGACGCCCGCCAGGCTGCCGCTTTGCCGAGGCTGGGTGGATATTCTGGGCACCGGCAAATTGTTCTGTCAGCAAGCTGCTCCCCCAGCTGCATCTCGTTAGGAAGCTTGTCATTCACTGCCCAGCCACAGCATCAAGGTCCCACCCTCTGGGGTAGCATCCTGTCACCTGGGGCAGGTAAGGGGTGGCTGCAGGAAACCTGCCCAGGAGCCAGGCCCAAGGCAGGGAGCTCAACCTCCTAGAGGGTTGCTGCTTATCTCACTCAGGGTCATGTAAATCAGGGCCTGGCCCATAATAGGTGCTCAGTTATTTGACTAGCGGGGAGGACTTGCTGGCATGTGGGCCACTTTCAACCACCATCATTCTTCTTTCTTTCTTTCTCTCTCTTTCTTTCTTTCTTTCTTTCTTTCTTTCTTTCTTTCTTTCTTTCTTTCTTTCTTTCTTTCTTTCTCTCTTTCTCTCTTTCTCTCTTTCTCTCTTTCTTTCTTTCTTCTCTTTCTTCTCTTTCTTTTCTTTCTCTCTCTCTTTCTTTTTTTTGTGATGAAGTCTCGCTCCTGTCACCCAGGCTGGAGTGCAATGGCATGACCTTGTCTCACTGCGACCTCTGCCTGCCAGGTTCTAGCAATTCTCCTGCCTCAGCCTCCCAATTAGCTGGGATTACAGGCACGTGCCACCACCACACCCGGCTAATGTTTGTAGTTTTAGTAGAGACGAGGTTTCACCATGTTGGCCAGGCTGGTCTCAAACTCCTGACCTCAAGTGATTCACCAGCCTCGATCTCCCAAAGTGCTGGGATTACAGGTGGGAGCCACTGCGCCAGGCCAACCACCATCTTTCTCCCTATATTCTCTTGCTTGCTTTCTCTTTCCCCAAATACAGATCTTAAAATAATCCAATGAGCCAGAAAGAGCAGCATTCTTTTTCTTCTGTGCTAACTCATACACATTCCTATTAAAATGGAAATAAAGAGGCCATTAAAACACACTTCTACCTTTAGACACTGATTCTGATCAGGCTATTTCCGTGATGTACCTAATACTTATGGGCAAAAGGTAGGATGCCTGCTAAAAACGAGAAGAAGATGCCCGATTAAATTCGAATTGAAAAAAAAAATGTCTTTTAGTATTAGTATGTGCTCTGCATAATAAAAATCATTTGTTGATCAGGAATTTAAATATATCTGGTGTCCTGGATTTTTATTTGCTAAATCTGGCAGCCCTAGCCAAAGAGAATCTATATGTACGTACATAAATAAGTGAATGTACATATTTATACTGCTTACACACCACCAAGCCTCCTCTGTCCCGGTGGTTTAGTGGATTTTTTCTAAGGTGAGAGTATTTGAGAGACACTGAGGCCCCTCCCAAGAGGCAGGGTCCATGCTGCTGCTTCCTCTTCCCCATGTCCAGCCCTGGGAGTGGCCCTTCCAGAAAGAGCTCCCGACTTTCAGTCTTCACACTCTTTTAAATCAATGGTTCTCAAATTTTAGGATGAATATCCTGAAGGGCTTCTTGACACACAGATTGCTGGGTTCTGGCCCCATACTTTCTGATTTGGAGACCATGCTTGGAGAGTCCTGGTCTAATGATGCTAGGTGTCACAGATTCCTTTCTCTTTTCCCAGGGCAGATTAGAAACCAGGGTCCCCAGGAAGGCTAAGTATAAAAATGATGGGTTGGAGTCAGTCTTAACAAACTTTCGTTCTCCTTTTTTTTTAAAGAGGGGAGCGGGTTTCAGATTTATTTTCTTTTTACAAATGTTTTTATTAATACATAATATTAGTACATATGTATGGGGTGCCTGTGATATTTTGCTGCATGCATAGAATGTGTAATGATCAAACCAAGGTGCTAGGGGTGTCCATCCCCTCAAATATTGGTCCTATGTGGTAGAAACATTTCAAGCCTTCTAGCTATTTTGAAATATATAATACTTTGTTGTTAAATAAAGTCACCCTCCTCTGCTATTGTTGTTCTCCTTTTTCAGCCTCTTAAATTCTTTCCCTGGTCTTATTTACTCCATCATCACTCAACACTAAGATGAGAATGTACAGTGTTCCACTGTCCTGATCCTGCAGGAAGAACATTCCTATTAGAGAGCAGCTCCTGCAAATGTACAGAGCTGTGGAAGGGCACCAGCGTTCAGTGTTTGCTAGGGCGATGGAGCAGAGTGAAGAGCGGAGTGCTGGGAACAGAGTGAGAGAGAGAGAGAGGGGGAGAGAGAGAGAGAGAGAGCGAGAGAGCCAAGAGAGGGAATCAGGCGATAGGGAGGTCCAGTCACAAGTACCTGTGCTGTCAGCGAGCTTCAAAAACATTGGCTTTTAATTTTGCAATATGAGTTGAGTGCCGAAAGTTTTCACACAGTGAATTCGGTTAAATGTGAAAACTACCTTCCAAGGAAATTCATATATCCTATTTGAAAGATGAGGAAAATAAGGGCTTGGGGAAAAAACTCAGCTCCTAACCTTAATGATAGACTGGGATGAGAAAGGATATTCTGATTGATGTGGAGATTAAGAAATGTATTTGATATGAATATGCTTTGTAATTTGTAAAGATAAAAACATATCTTTTTAATTCCTTAAAAAGGCAATGCAAGAAAGGAGTAAATGATGAGCTCTGGATATGTTTGGAAGATGGCCCTAAATGGTAGGACCAGAATCAAAAAAAGAGATAAAGAAAGAAGACTGGGGTAGACTATATTTTTACTTAGAGTCCAGAGAAAAGACAGTGGCCTGAGGGAAAAGTGATTAATACTGCATAGGATTATCTTGTTCACTCGTCAGCTGTCTCTCCCATTACACAAGCAACTAGTTCGGTCCTTTAACCAGGCTGCAGGTATATGGACACAAATATGTGGACCTGGACACAGGTGTGTGCAAACACACACATTTTCCCTGCATTATACTCAGGGAAAACAAAAGCCAGCAAATGCAAGCTCCTTTAACTTCCTGCCACCAAGCTTACACATTTACCTGCCTCCTTCCTACGCCAGAGAGAGCTGATTATCTCTTTTGTTAATTTTCATTTGTTTATTCTAGTAAAATATGCATGAAATAAAATTCACCCTTTTAACCATTTTTTTAAGTGTACAATTAAGTGGCATTGAGTATGTTTACAATATTATATAACTATCACCGCCATTCATTTCCAGAACTTTCTCATCATCCCAGACAGAAACTCTGTGACCATTAAATCACTCCCTGTTTCCCTCCTCCCGCAAGCCCCTGATAGCCTCTCCATGAATTTGCCTATCCTACGTACTTCGTGTAAGTGGAATCACACCTTATCGGTCCTTTGGTGTCTGGCTCATTTCACTTAGCATAATGGTTTCAAAGTTCATCCACGCTGCAGCATGTGTCAGAATTTCCTTCCCTTTTAAGACTGAATAATACCCATTTATGCACAGACCTCATTGTGTTGATCTATTTGTTGATGATGGACACTTGGGTTGTTTCTACCTTCACTGTTGTGAATAATGCTGCTGTGAACATTGATGTATAAATGCCTCTTTGAGGCCCTGCTTTCCATTCTCTTGGATATATACCCAGGAGTAGAATTGCTGAGTCATATGATAATCCCATGTTTAGTTTATTTTTGTTTCCAATTCACTGACTGATTTAGTATGTTTAATGTTGTTTTATTTAGACAGAGTCTTGCTCTGCTGCTCAGGCTGGAGTGCAGTGGTGCAATCACAGCTCACTGCAGCCTTGAATTTTTGGGTTCAAGGCAATCTTCTCACTTCAGTTTCCTGAGTAGATGGGACTATAGGTGTGCACCTCTGCACCTGGAAAATTAAAAAAAATTTTTTTCTTTTGTAGAGATGGGGTTTTTCTATATTGCCCAGGCTGGTCATGAACTCTTGTGCTTGAGCAATCCTCCAGCTTCAGCCTCCCAAAGTGCTAGGACTATAGGCATGAACCACTGAGCCCAGCCTGTTTAGCATTTTGAGAAACCCCCAAACTCTTTCCACTGTGGTTGCATCACTTTACATTCCCACCAGCAATGCACAAGGGTTTCAATTTCTCCACATCCTCACCAATATTTATTTTCCTTTTTTATTTCATCAGCAATATTCTAATGGGTGTGAAGTTGTACCTCATTGTGGTTTTCATCTGTGGTTCCCTAATGACTGGTGATATTGAAACATCATGGTTTTATGGTGGTAATGCCTTAACCATATGTGCACCCTATGGACTTGAGGGCCTCTTCCATCCTTATCAAGGGAATACTAATTTTTCCTCCTTTCATATGACACACTAATAGTTTCTTAATGTCCATCCCTCTTTCCATGGTGATAGGCCCCTGACTTTGTCTGGGCATATGATCATCCACAAGGGATTGTGAGTTTCCCACATGCTCTTGTACTTAGGTGTGGCAATGTGGCTGAGTTCTGGCCAAGAAGAGGTGAGCAAGGATGCCATGTGATGGCCTCCAGGAGCATCTGCAGGGGGCAATGCCCAGGTACCTCCTGCCTCTTCTTCATCT
This sequence comes from Macaca fascicularis, assembly GCF_037993035.2. Taxonomy (NCBI): domain Eukaryota; kingdom Metazoa; phylum Chordata; class Mammalia; order Primates; family Cercopithecidae; genus Macaca; species Macaca fascicularis. The sequence continues at coordinate 129,794,288 of NC_088388.1, read as the reverse complement.
CTCCCTCATTCCACTCTGGCACACAGATGCTGCCACCTCAGACCATGGAGGCAAGGCCATGTACAACAGGTCCAGATGGCAGAAAGGCCTGGGTGCCTGAGTTTAGGGAACACCTCACTAGCCATGAACAGACAAAGTAGAGTATTTCCATAACCAGAGGGATACAGATTACATTACTTAAGCCACTCTAATTGCATCATTTTTGTCATTTGCAGCTGAATCTAATCATAATGCATATTCTTGAACACTTCTCTCCTTCCTCACTTGAAAGAGTAATGGAAGCAGTCTTTTTCAAGACTTCTTTCTCTACCCATGCTCAGGATTCGCCACTCCTCCCACCTGTTTGTATTCCCTGAGGGCCTCACCTGGCCAGCCATCCCCACATCCTTCTTGCCTCTCCTTCCCTGGCCCCTGCCCATCTCTCTCTCTCTCTCTCTCTCTGTCACCTTTTGAAATAATTACACTCATTTTCTGACTCCACTTCTTCTTCCCATTTGTATCCCCACTCCATTGCTCTGCCCCACAAAACTGTTATCCCCAAGGACATGGGAGAGATTATTGCAACTAAATATAATCTCCCTTGATTCTTTAGAAGCATGTGACACTGCTGACATTCCTGCCTTCCTCAAATTTGCATCATTTGGCCTTGATAGCCTCATGCTTTCAGATTTGTCTCCTATGTATTTGTCCACTTTTGTCAATCTGCTTTCTCAGATCCCTTCTCCTCCCAGCCTTTAAGGACTAGTGCTTGCCCTCAATTCTTTTTTATGTATTCCTTACTCTCTCCCTGGATAATTAATTGTATCTGTGTTGAAGACTGTCTTTGTTCATGCCCAGATACCTCTCCAGAGTTTCAGATCCATCTAGCCAACCTCATATTGGAAAGCTACTGTTAAACCCATCATGACCCAAATTGCATTCCTTGCTATCTCTCTAAAATCTACCTCTAAGCCATTCACTTAGAAAACAGAAGTCCTCTTACGCTTTCTTTATTACTTATCCTCTTCTTCCCTGTCCATCTCCAAGTCTTAACCCTTCTACCTCCACAACTTTTGAATACCCCCATGTCTCTCCTTCTCTGCAGCTGTCACTCTGGTGACCTCGTGCCTAACTGGTTGCAATGTCCCTTAGAAGGCTTCCTTTCCTCTAGTCTTGCCCAACTTCAATTCATTTCCCATATTGCAACTAGAATGACACATTACCATTTTCAGCTAACCCAAATCGTGTTGTTTGACCACTACAACTGCAAGTGTGATCATGTTACTCCCAGGCATACAACCCTTCAATGCACCCTTTTCCCTCAGTATAAAATCTTCAATAAAAACAGTTCCAGCCCTGACCTCTACCTACCTCTCTACGTATACCTCTTGTCTTTCCACCTACCTTCCTCCTCCCATCACCCCATACAAACACACTCAATCTAGCCAAATTTGATATCACAGTCCTGAGACATTAGCATATACAGTTTCTTCCACTTACAAAACTCATCTCTCCTCTCACCTGGTTAAATCTATTCACCTTTATCTCTCAGCTTTAACATATCTTCCTTCCAGAGAACTTTTCTGTCCTGAAAAGTCTCCCAAATGCTACCATAGCAAACTGACCTGCTTTTATCCCAGCTCTTACGACATGATAGTCACGTGTCTATTTAACTGAGTGCAGGAACTATGCCTGCCTTGTTGTTGTGTATGCCTAATACCTAGTAGGGTCTGAACAAATAATTCTGAAATGGATGAAATATAAATGTAAGTAAGCACTTGGCCATGCTTTCGGATCGATTATGTTGCTCTTTTATCATTAAATTCAATGATGTGGAGATGCCATGTCTGTATCATTTGGAGATAACACAAAGCTGATGAAGACATCTCATCGGGATCCAAAAATAATTTCAATGGATTTAAACGATGGACACAGGGGCAATAAAGCTTTAAGCATTTAAAAAGATCATTCAGAGAAGATCACCTGTGAGCAAGGATAGGCAGGGTCTTGTGGAATCAGTTTTTTTGTGAGAGGAACAAATACAGCCTCAAAATGAGCCAATGATGTGGCATGTCTGAAAAAAAAGAATGAAACTAACACAATAATTAAATGAACCTATGTAACTATAAAGTCCAAAATCTGCTAAGTAACAGTTCACTTTCTACTTTGCCAATCAGATTACAGCTGGCAGAGTCTGCTCTGGCAACACCTTTTCAGTTGATCATTATCAAACTGGTCATGTTTCAAAGATAATCATCAGGATGATTAGTGCTCCAGAAACTGTGCCATGCAATGATCACAAGAAAGAACTAAGAATGCCACGATAAGATAAGTAGGGTCTGTGATAGTCATCTCTTAGAAAGTGGATCATACACTATTGCTTCTATCCTGATAGCTCTAAAGGCAAAACTTAGGGAGAGGCAAATTTTTGCTCCACGTAGATTCATTAGAATTGTATTCAGCTGCAAGGAAAAGAAAACTAATTAAATGGAGATTTGTTTTCACAAGTGATGATAACTTTAGAGCTATGCATTCTAGAGCTGGTGCAGCTGCTAGGTCATCTTGAACCTGAGTTCCCCCTGTGAAATTACCCATACTCAATTATTCTTTTATTTACCCAAACAGCAAGTCCATGTGGTTTGACCTACAAGCATCCTTCTCTGTCATTCTTGGTATGTGTCCTTTCTCCTCCTGTTTGTAAGTGGGACCCTGCACCTCCAGGAGGGATCACAGTCTCCAAGTCAAGAAGGGAAAATAATAAAGTCCAAAAAGCACAGGCCATCCACGTACAACCCTCCACATAGTACCCAGTCATGTTATGCTTGTATTCCATTGGCCTGAACCGCAGTATATGACCATATCCTGTTATAACAGAATCTGGAAGTTGAGTATTTTAAATGGGCATGTTCCTACTATGAAAAAATTTAGAGTATTATTTTGAAAGAGAAAGGATAGAATTGATATTGAGGAGGCATCGAAAATGCCTGCCAGAATTGCAAAGTGCTTTCTCACATAGTTTATCAGCTATGAAAAAGAGTGTTAACATCAGTTATGCTTAGCTGTACCTCCCAATAGAATCATCTGTTGTTCTTTTGAAATAGAGATGAACTTGCCCTATTTCGACCTGTGCCAGGAGAATTTTTGAGAGTCAGACCTGGGCATCTGCTTCATAATAATCTCCAGAGGTGATTCTGATAGGCAACCAGAACTGAGAGCCACAACCCAGGTAGTGAGTGTCTGGCCACTAGAAATCTCTGGAATTCTCGAGCAGGAATTAATCAACACAGTTCAGACAGTATTGTTGCCTTGGGGAGGAGACAGGGCAAGTGAAATGCCATGGTATCTGACAACTCTAGGAGTCCATGAAAAAGCTTCTGAATTTAATTATTAAATTATTTGACCTTGGACAAGGAGTTAGCAGTATGAGAAAATAATGGAAAAGATGACAATATGGCATTTAGATCCTTTTATCGGGAGGTTTTCATGGAAAAGGAAGAGGAAACGTAGAATGATTACTTAATTCTTATTTGTCCTCAGAAGTAGCAAAATGGTTTATCCAACTATAAATGTTCATATATCATCAATTGCACTGAGGAAAAAAGCTGTTGATTAATCTATTCCATGTCTGGGCTGAGTTCCCTCTTGACTGTTCAGGAAGAGAGTCAAGTACCCTAGTGGACAGCTTTGTGGAAGAAAGGGAGACTAGATTTGGAGAAACAGCTAAAAAACATTGGACCACTTCACCTTCTCCAACTGGATAAATTCATCCAGTCATTTTCCTCTTTTCTTAGGTTCAATCTTCCCTATCCCCATTCTTCCCTCTGATGCCAGCACCTCACCTAGATGTAGAGCGTAGCTTCTTCCCCCTTCCCTACTGATCTGAGCAGTTCACCATTAGAATGACTTTTCCACTCTTGGGTCAGTTGAGCCTGAAATACTGAGCTCCACAAGTACTACTACATAGGTACCCATAACATCCGGTTTATTATTGATTACAGCCAGGAGGGATTACTAATGTATGGGGAAAATAAGTTAGGATCTAAAAAAAAGGATCTGTCAGACAGAAGAGATGAGCTGAATCTAAGAAAATGGCTTTATAATAGAAAGGGTAAGTTCTGAGGTCAGGTTCTTGCATACCTAGTGAAACAACTCGGGCAAACGATAAGGAAGAGTTGAATGAACAATAGCTCACCTTAAGTCGGCAGAGTTATAGGGCAGCTGAAATACCTAGTGACATCTCAGGTCTTCCTCCCTTCCTTTCATCCATAAACACTGAGTGTCACATTTATCCAAGGGGCTGTGCTATGTGTACTAGGTATATAAAGATAAATAAGACAGTCCTGGCCCTTCTGGAGCCCACAGCCTGGTTGGGGGAGATCGACATGTAAATAGGTCACCTACACTAACATGTTGTAGATATGAACAGAAAAGGTAAGAAAAAGAGCAAGGCAAGCATAAGAGAAGGAGTAAGAAGACTCGGCCGGGCGCGGTGACTCACGCCTGTAATCCCAGCACTTTCAGAGGCTGAGGCAGGTGGATCACCTGAGGTCGGGAGTTCAAGATCAGCCTGACCAACATGGAGAAACCCCATCTCTACTAAAAATAGAAAACAATTAGCTGGGCATGGTGGCACATGCCTGTAATCCCAACTACTCTGGAGGCTGAGGCAGGAGAATCGCTTGAATCTGGGAGGCTGAGGTTGTGGTAAGATGAGATGGCACCATTGCATCTGAAGCCTGGGCACGAGACTCTATCTTAAAAAAAAAAAAAAAAAAAAAAAAAAGACTCAAAGGAAAAAGTACCGAACTTTGAATTTAGTCTGAAATTATCAAACGCATTTTCTAGGTAGAGAGGGGCAGGGTAGGGCCTGAACATAAGCCGAAGGAACAGCATGCACATGTGCTATACAGAGGGAGCAACGGGAAACCCCAAAGAGGCCATGGAGCAGGGAGTGCCTCGGTTTAGGGGAGAGGCAAACTGAGGACAGACCCTTAGGATTTACACGCCTTGCCAGAGAGCTGAGACTTCACTCTACTTGGATTTGGAATCGGGAGAAGCTATAATATGCTGTGCTCTAATAATCTGGGCTACCAGGACACACTGGGAGAAGACTGGAAGGACGCAGAAGAAGAAAAAGAACTCTGGAGAGAACCACCAGCACTCTGTTAATGGATGATTTTATAGAAAATAGGAGGCAAACCTTGGAATATTTAACCTCGTAAAGAGGAGATTCAGGGGAAAAAGGGAAGAAATCACAGTTTCATATATTTGAAAACAGTCATGTTGTAGAAAAATTAGACTAGTCCTGTGGGTAGTAGAATTAAGTAATATTTATTGAGAGCTTACTATGTACAAGGCAGTATTCAAACACTTTATTTGCATTAACTTATTTAATCTTTATAATAACCTTACAAGGTAAGTCCTATAATTATCTCTATCTTATTGAAGAGGAGCTGAGTTGCACAGAGATCGATTCAATTGCCGCAGATCTCAAACTAGAAAGAGGCAGAGCCAGGTTTGGCTCAAGGCAATCTGGCCCTGGGGCCACTATGTTATAATCACTCTCCAGATACAGGACCTTTGGCTGGATTCTATAAGAAGGCAGAATCTCCTTCTCCTACCTCTTCCCCTGCCTCTTCTTCCCATCCTCCTATCTCTCTGAAATCTGACAGTCAGATGCAATGGACTTCTGTAGAGATGCAAGTTCCTATCGTTGGCGATAGAGGCTGGAGGACCACTGCAGCTGCATTATTGAGGGGTCAGAGCCCAAAGAGAGGAACTGAAATGAAGTATCTTGAAAGTCCCTCTGAGCCTGAGCTGGTTGTGCTTCAAGGGTTGTCTGGCAGAGCAGTATGAACACTCTGGGGAGCCAGGTGGGTGTGTGGGTTGTCCAGAGACTAAACTTGGCACAGATCTGCCAGTAGCCCTGTTCTAATGTGCCTCTTAGATCTGCTGACTCCATCAGAAAACAAACAAGTTTTCACTCCTGCACACACCACAGGAGCTGACCCGGCCATATGAGTGGAGCCAGCATCACTTCTACCTAACACACGAAGCTGCAAAATTGTCATTGAGGTTCTGAGCATGAGTCTTTATTGACCATGAGAAGGAGGGAGCAGTGGAAGCAATGCAGCTGGATAACTGATTCCTGGGGAGGGGCAGGGAGGCTAGGTGGAAGAGAAATATGTAATTCTGACACCTAAGGATGGAGCTTCTTCTAAGGCTCCTCATTGCTTAGCACTCTCCAATCCAGCTCAAACACATTCGTTTTTGACCCTCAATCAAATGCCTCCTGAATTTCTCTTGAAGGAAGGCTTAGGAATTGATCAATTGAGAGTCATTTTCAGTTCTATTCCCCCTACCCATGACAAGTTAATCCTTTCCTTCCATTCTAAGTATACTTTATAGGTAAATAAATGCATCCATATATGAACACACAGCATCATATGTATGAGACAGCATGTAGAGTTTGCACGCACACACACCGCTTACATGTTCTGACTCTGTTCATTCGTCTGTGATGCTGTTTATATTCTTAGCTTCCTGCAGGCAGAGGCTGGTGCTGAGTATTTTCTTTTAGCACCACTACCTATCAATAACTATACTCAAAAAGACTATTTGCAGTATTGCCAAATGTTGAACTTGGAATGAGACTTGAAAATCTTTCAGTCCAAGTGTTTTATTTTAAAGTGAGAAAACTGAAGCCCATATAGGGGATGTGTCTTACCCAAGGTCTTTGAACATGTTCAGATGGCTTTAGAGGTACACTTTTCAACTGACTGCAAATTAGGCCTTCTTGGAGAGCTCTTAAAAATATCAGTGTACGGCCCCATCCAAAGGGATTCTGATTTAATTGGTCTGTGATAGGGTCCAGACATTGTTATTTTTATAAAGTTCTCCAGGTGATTCTATGGTATGGCAAGTTTGCAAACCACTGGCTTGGACAGAGTATTGCAAATAAATGCAGATTGCACCTACCCGCTGAGGGTCATTCTGACTTCTGAGATCAACCTGGGAGATGTATAATTGCTCTAGACCACTGGACTCGGAAGAATCATGGGTTTATGAGAAAGGTAATTACCTGTTCTTGTTTATAAGAAAACCTAGGAATGATCACTGCCACCATGATGGAAATGCAGATAGCAGCAGCCCCCCTAAAGCATTCAGGGTGCAGCTATAGTACACGGCCTGAGCACCAGAGCACCTTTGCTACTTCTGCACACATAGTTCTGCAAACGCGATCCATGGATTAAAAGAAGACGGGTGTGTAGGAGAACAACTATACAATGTGACGTCCAAAACATTGTATCCCACCAGAAGAAAACAAAGAAATTCCTTTTGTTAATGATGCATTTGTATTATTCCAGGAACTCTAAATTAAGATGTGATGAGTGGGTAGCAAATTGAAGGCGTTCTCATAGAGCAGGTGATCTTAGCTCTACCCTGAAATCTGAATCCCTCCCAGAGGTCAGATGAATAGTATTTGCCTCATCCAGAAAGCTGTCTGAGGCAAATTCTTCCCTGGCCTTTTCTGGTGTTCTCCCTTTATCTTCTTGGCCCTCCAGTTCTGTGCAGAAGTCAGGGCATAAAGGAGGTGGAGAGGCCAGAGAGGTGACAGTGATGTTCAGCATCAATCAGTAACTCAAACACACAAGACAATGACCACAAAGGCAGTGAACTCACAGCAGCCTTCCCCATCCTATATATACCAAAGACATCCATGAGCTCCCTTTCTACAAGAGGTTGTGTGGAGTAGCAAAGGCAGCATCTCTGTGTTATGAGAACCCAGAGTCAGGGTGTGCACCTCCTCTCCCCAAACCCATCTCAAAACAAGGATTGAGGGCTAGTTACTTTCCTGCCATCTGTCATCATTTGCACAGGAGGCCAGAAGCTGTGTCATGGAGTCTCCACCATTGCTTCTGGTACTGCTATTGTTGCTTTCCATTTATGACAAAGGATGCCAAGCCAAACCAAATCTGAGAGATGCAACTAGGTCTTTGGTCTTATCCATTAGTTGCTTTTTCATCACTGTTGTATCTCTGGCACCTAAAACAATGCACCGAACATAGTAGGCACTCAATAAGCACTTGGATGTGATTGAACCAGTGGACAAATAAACAACCAGATGGATTTTGTCTTAGGGTGAGAGTTTGGTGACACTTCCAAGATGAGCAAAGGAAGCACCGCTAGAGAGTGAATTTGAATGAGTAAGTAAAAGCCAAAACCAGCAGTCTTTTGATCAGTCTTTTATTATCGCAAAGGGCAATACTCTCACAGAAGCTAAAAAAAAGAATCAAATTTAGTAACCTAAGATGTCCTTAGTAACAGAGCTGAAGAATGTGTTTTCCAATATTTGATTTCTTAGCTTGACAGTCTCTCTTGAAATACTCTCTTCTCCGCAATGAAAATGTGAATCTTTGTTGGTTTGTTTTGCAGTTTGCAAATGACTTACAGAGCTCTTCTGGCAGGGTTTCTGTTTCTCCGCTTGCAAATAAACAAAAGGCCATTTCTCTAATATGACTTAAGCAGGGGAGATTCTGTGATCTCCTGTCATGATTTTAGAAGCAGTAGAAAAGGAGAAGAGAAAGGAGGGGCAAGTAGAAAGAAGAAAAAGAAAAACCGAAACAGGCAGCTTATAAAAGCTGAGAAAAAAAGCAGGAAATAGGCAAAGATAAATTTGATATGGAAAATTAGAGTGTGAGAGATACCAAATAATGGAAGACTCTGTAATTAATAGGATCCCAGAGAACCTTTTGATGGGGGCTGAACTCGCCCATGGTCCACTGGCCTCCCTCCCCGCTTCCATCACATCAGCTGGGCTCCTTGTGAACTGTGAAGACAGGCTCTCCCCTCCTTCTCCTAGGCAAGCCTGCATGAAGCAGAGCAACCCCTGCCAGCTTGACCTAGATCTGTCAACTGATCAATTACTTTTCCCATAGAGGAGAAGGAAAAACGAAAGGGAGAAAGAAAAAGGGAAAGAGAAAAAGAAAAGGTGGAGAACAGAGAAGTAGGGGGAGTGGGCAGAAGGAGAGAAGGAGGGAAGGAGGGAGAGAGAATGGGAAGGAAAACGGATGCACTCCTATATCTTTTCAGTGTAAGCAGTGGTAGCAAGAGCAGGCTTAATCCATAAGGTTACATAAATAAAGACATACATACGTACACGCATACACGCATACATACATGAAAGAAAAAATAAAGCTCTCAGAGGTTACTGACCAAAATCATAGTCAAAGCAGAGGATAGAGCTCTTTTTTCCCACCCTTTGCCAATCCAGATTAGAGCTATTTTTTCTGAAACTCCTACCTCTAGCTCCATCCTCCCTAGTGCTCCCCCTCTCCACCATTCACACTGCAGTCCCACACTGAAGCCTCCTTTTGCAAAGGGGTGGGAGGCATGCTCCCTGCAAGTGCCTTCGAAAGCCCCTCTGCCCTTCCCCAGTGCACTCTCTGATAAGATGAAGCTAACCTCCCACAGAGGGGAGGAGATGCTTCCAGGAACACTGGGATGGTACCCTTCGACCCTTCCAACCTGTATGCCATGGACTCCTTTATTCCTGCATGCTTTCTTTTTTTATGTTTAATTGGTTTTATTGAATTTCAAATGACTACAGACATAAAGTAAACACGTAACAAGACAATAGAGCAGAAAGGAAGTAAACTGCATAAATATAATCTCAGCATGGAGTTCCACTTAGCACCACATGTTTGGAGTGTTACAAGCATTAATGAGTCCTTACAACACCCAAGGGAGTCGCCCCCCGGCCTGGCGGGCAGGTGGGGAGATGGGCCCACAGAGGGAAAGATTTTCCCCTACCAAAAACAGAGCAGTTTGAGCTTAGAAGTACATGTTCCCCATGGAGCTATGTTCAGACCACTAGAAGTGGCTTGAAACCTGGAGACCATACATATTGGGGGTTTGAAGCATTTGTAGGACCTCTGCTACAGCAGGACAGAGAGCAATGTGGGTGTTTGTTTGTTTGTTTGTTTTTGAATCTTTAGCATTCTAGTTTGTGGGCAGAAGCAGACCATGAGCTTGAATTCAAAATACTTGGAAAAAAGCCAAATCACAGACCTGTTCGTCTTACCCAAAGTGTGCATCTACCATGATTGAACGGTAAGAGCATTGCACATCTCTGCAGCACGTGTCTCTTGCACACGTCAGAATCACATGCCCCATACTGATTCAGAAATTCTGCCATTTCTTGGGATATTGAGAGAGCTCACTTCATCCCAAGGGACAAGTTTTGGCTAAAATCAACACCAGGCTGTTTGTCCTGTCAAGAAAAGGAGCCAGTACCAGCATGGCAGACAGCACGCAGGCACAGAGCAGAACCCAGGAATCTGCCAGGAGGCAGTCTAGACGCTATCACCTCAAGCAGGGAACCAAGAAGGACACCGGAAAACACTATTCAGGACCCCTGAATTAAAACCAGCGCTACAGAAGGAGGTTACTGAGAAAGAACAGAAGTCAGGGACTGTACATTGCAGCTGATAAGACGGGTTTTCGGGGCTTATATTAGGCTTTAAGGGAACCAAAAAAGGGAAGAATCAGGACCAGGACCAGGCTCTGTGCCTGGTAACTAAAGCTGCAGTTTCAAGAATGGTCTTCATGCCGTGAGACCTGCTGGCCACGGCAGACAGTCTCCAGGCACGCTTGAGCGAACGCTCAGAGGGCCGTCCCCGTTGGAGTGGCCTCCTAATGCAAAGGGTGGAGGTGAGCTACCTTTGTGCCACTGTGCACGCCTTGCCAGGAACTTGCCCCAAGTTGGCAGCCCCAAGCCTGGCAGGCAAGTTCCACTCAGTGAGGCTCCCTGACCCCTCCCCTTGCTGCCATGCTTCCAAGAGCCTACAATGCCTATATCAGGCCCAGGGGCCAAACATCCAGGCTAATGTTTCCACTTTGCCAGTAAATATTGTCATGGTCTCGTCTGCCACCCATGAATATCAGAAGCATTGCCCACTTCAAGCTGCTGCTGGCACCACATGTGTACTGTACATGGCAGGAACCTGGCCGGCCTGCCTAGCTGAACGGCGCCCACTGCCCACCTCCTGGGTGCTGCGCGAAGGGGAGTGTGAACTTTGCCAAGGCACCTTTTCCTCCTCCTCTGCCCTGTCTGTGTCTCAAGCTAGCTGCTAAGTGGATGCGGGATGTGAGGAGAGGTGAGGAAATGAGAAAGGTAAGAGAGGAACCTACCCAAGCAAATCGGAAGGTGTTAAAAGAAACAATAATCCTTCGAAGGAGAAATGGTCGGTTTTCTAGAAAGAGGAAGCTGCAGCACAACCAGCCATTCCTTTCAGAGGCTCTCAGTGGCAGAAGGTGGGCGGCGGGTGTGCTGCAAAGGACAGCATCTGATCCAGCTCCGTAGCGTCTGCGCCCAGGAAAGAGATGCCTCTGCTTAATCAACCCTGGTGTATCTTCGGGCCAGAGCGCCAGGGAGCTAATCGCCCCCTCCTGTCCGCGTCACTAATCGTGCTGATTCCCTCAGAAACCCCCCTCCCTACCTAAGCTGGATCATGGTTGCTGGTTGGGTTGGGGGGAGGAGCAGGTCAGCGAGGGGTTCCTAACCTGCCACTAGCACCAGGCACCTTTTCAAGAGGCAGGAGGCACAGGAAGTAGCAGCTCTAGGAAGAACCAGCTTAAAACAAAAACAGAGGAGAAGAAAAAATCGCCTTGGAATGTGTACTGCATTCTAACTAGTCCCACTGGGTCCATGCAATAGGGGGGGATTATTGCAGGCAAGACCTGGGCTGCCTCAGTAATTCTGCAAGTTTGATAAGAGATAGCTGGCAGACTTCAGTGTCCTTCCCCCGAAAGAGAAAACAGACACCACCTTGGCCACATCTGACTGGCATGCAATACGGGGGTCTTTGGGGGTTGTTCTGTCTTAAAATTGGGCAGCCTTGTTCTATTACGACACACTGAAGCCTATTCAGGGCTGATTGGGTGAGGGTAGTACAAATAAGGCCATCATTCTTTTTGAGAAATTCGGGATTTGGTAGAATGTGATAAGGTCTCAGATAGTCCTGTCGCCACCACCCCTACCCCAAGGTAGGAACAAGACCACAAAATCAGATGGCACCTTAGATAGATTTGCACCACCACTTTGCTACTCATCTATTCAGAGACGATTCAAAGTATGAGCAAATATTATGCTTCCCTGCATTTATTCTGATGGAAAAAAAAAAAAATCACGTATGCTAATTTATATGTAAATTCAGTATGGCCCTGGGGCTCCTGGCATGCAGCCAGCAGGGCTGTTGATGGTGGAAGTTTGGTCATTGTCTCCAGTTCCATGTTACAGACAGAAGAGACACGGATCTCAGGAGAGACAGAAATTACTGAGGGCTTGGGACCTTCCCTCTCCCTACCTCTCACCCCTCACCCTACCCCTTCCTGCTTAGTGTTCATTTTTGCCGTCAGCCCCCATAGAAACCGCTTTCCCGAAAGTGCCCGATCCTGAACTCAGTCTCCCTACTTCATTCTTGTGCACCCAGAACAAGCAGGGGCGCACACACATGCACGCACACACACGCTGATACTGCTCCATATTATATAAGAGGAGTCAATCAAGGATGCCTCCAAGTTGACTCCCTTCACTCATACACACACCAAAGCCCCTAGGGGAGACGAGGGAGATCCTGAGGCCCATGCCTCCTGGTGTTGGGTGCAGCAGGTGACATCATGGACATCCCTGCAAGATTCACCACCTTAGACTTCCTTATGCGACACAGATCCTTTCTGTCCCCCTCCTTGCCTTCTTCGTCGAGCCCCAGTCAAGGGTGTACACATTTGGTCTTTCCAGCCTAGTCTCTCCGCCCACCTTACGTGGATCCACACTGCAGCCACTGCAACCTATGTAAAGAGGACAGCAGCAATCCCTAGGTCCTAACCTCGGAGAAGAGTCAGCAGGACTACAGCTCAGGACTCAGTCCAGATCAGGAGAACTCCATATTGCAGGGGGAGAAGAGGGCGAGGGGGTGTTTTTCACTGGGTTTTTTCACTGGGTCAGAGGGAACTTTCCTCTGGGAATACAACTGCATAGGACTGAGCCTCACCTCCCAAGAGAGGGCTCCTCCTCCCAGAGCCCTGCTGGGTCACCCTGGGAAAGTTTCTCAGCTTGCCTCGATCCTTACGAGTTTAGCTATGTTTAATACGAAAGAGGCAAACTAGGTACCCCAAAGGACAGGGCAGGTGGGAGCAAGCTGATTAATGGATAATTCTGTTGCTGGAACGAACGGACGTGAGAGCTGGGATGGGGTGTCGGGGGTGGGGGCACGGTGCAGCAAATGGACTCAAGGTGGAGGCCAATTCCAAATGCACAGAACACAGCACTGGGAACATCAAAGCATGCACCAACTGCAGCCCCCAGGGCTCCGGGCTCAGCCGATAAATAAACAGAAAATTGGCATTCGACTCTTATTGCCTCTCTCCCTTCAACTTCGAAAAGCTTTTTAGAATTTCAGAGCCCCGACTCCCCTTCCTTTTATCTGATTGTTATCCACACCCCCCACCCCAGCCACAAACACACCCCCGAACACATTCAAAACTAAGACAGTTGTCCCCCACTGCTGCAAATTGACTCATCCCTTGAAGCCGGATCGCTGACCAGAACCTCACAAGAAGCACCTGAACCTGATTCTTTCTAGCCTGCATTTTCCCCTTTGCTCCTTTTAAAAGCTTTGCAAGTTCGCTGGCGGATATTTAAAGTTTCCTCTTGTAATTTCTTCCCAGTCGCATAACCAACACCTTGGCAACCCTGTTGCCCTCCGAATCTGTCATTTCCCCCTGCTTACATGTGTGCTCCGTTGTATATGTGTGCAAGAATGTGCATGAAGCCAGGGAGCCTAGCACACAACCACAGACCTAACAGGAGCACCAAACATGTTTTACTTATGCACATACATTCCCCCATTCCGGTAGCAGCCAGAATCAAATCAATATTCTCACAGCCTAGTCGGGAGAATGAAGTCCCAGCCATGCTGTCTAAACGCTCTCTCCTCCACCTGCAAACAGTGCAGCACAGCCGACTCGGGGAGTCTGCGAATCTTATAAAGCACACTGTACAATTCCTGGGTCTACCGTAGGCAAATCAACAGCAAGCTCTTACCTTGGAAGAGACACAGAGCAGCCAGCCCCGTGAAGACTGCCCAAGAGATAGAATTGTGCATTTTTGGCTGGATGGTTTTCATGATTTTTTTTCTTCTTCTTTTTCTTCTTTTTTGTCAGGTTCGGTTTTTTTCTTTCTTTCCTGATAGACTGTGTTGCTCTCAAGCTTGTGCAAGGAGATTTAAATCCACTGTTTTGCTGAAGGACACAACAAGAAAACCGAGGGTGTGAGAGAGTATGACTTCTCCGTAATTATCTCCACTCATACTCTGGCACTGAGACACATTGTACAATCTGGCCCTGGACAGCCCTCCTACAAGCTGCAATCATTGGTTCTAATCCAAGGATTGACAGAGCTACAACACACGCGCGCGGGCACACACACACACACACACTCTCTCTCTCTCTCAGGAATCATTTACTGGGCAAATCAGGCTAGCTGATTAAAGAGACAGGAGCCTGGAGAGATAGAATGATAAATGCCACTTTGCCCCTTCTATATTACTTTCATTTTTTAAACTGACAGTCTCTGAGTCTTCTGAATATCAGAAAATCCCTTTCCCCCTGGCATTCCCTGGCCTCCTGAACTCAGATTCCCTTTGCACTGGAAAAATCCCATAGCCAGCCATGGCTTATGGGAAATTTTAAAGGGACATTTTCATGCTCAGTGAAACTTGTAAAGATGAGTCAGATTTCATTTGTTGGTACCTATTTTCCCCTCCGATGGAAATATCATTCAGTGACAGCTTTTTTTTTTTTCTCTTTCATCAACCTTTCTACTTAGTTGCTTTGAAAATAGTAAATAACTTTCTATTTTCTCCTCCTGTCACTCCTGTTTCAGAACATCTATGTTATTCCTCTTTTTCATTCACTTTTTAAAAATCAATTTCCTAAAGTCATCCATGTGTATATGATACCATGAAAAGGTACCAAGTACCTAGTATTTGAGAAGAAGTTCTGCAGTCTGAAGATGGAGAACCTTCTTCAAAAGAAAACAAAGTAGGAGTTTATTGACTTAGCCAATCCACATCTACTAAAGCAATAATATAAGCATCTGTGATTCAAACTGCAGCAAGAAAGGTTCAGGTTAGACATGTAGAGGGGCTTTCTGAGTGTAAACTTTGTGAAGTTCCTCAGAGCGTTGAAGACATTAATCTCCTTGGTGACAGGAAAGCATAAAAACCAAACAGAAATAACCTAATGGATATACATGATTTCTTAAGAGATCTAATTCTAGGGCCTGGAAGTTTATTCTAATTTTTGGCTTCCCCTTATGAGAGGCAATTTAGAGGATGTGAACAAAACATCTGGAAAATGTAGCCCCTGGCTGGGCACAGAGGCTCACGCCTGTGTATCCAGAACTTCAGATGGCCAAGGAAGGCCTGTAGCCTGAGCTCAGGAATTCGACAGCAGCCTGGACAACATGGTGAAACCCTATCTCTACTAAAAACATCCAAAAATATCTGGATATGGTGGTGCGCACCTGTGGTTCCAGCCACTTAGGTGGCTGAGGCAGGAGAATCGCTTGAGCCTAGGAGGCGGAGATTGCTGTGGGCAGAGATTGCGCCACTACAATCCAGCCTGGGCGACAGAGCCAGACCCTGTCTCAAGAAAAAGAAAAAAAAGAAGAAAAAGAAAATGTAGCTTCTCACAGAACCTTCCTTAGTCAATTCTGACACATTCATACCCCCACTATGCCTTGACACACATTTTAAAAATATTCTTCTAGAACTCCACTGCCAATTATTATACTTCCTTGTAACCCCCATAAAAATGCTAATGTATTTTCAAACTGCATAGAAGAAAAGTACTCATTGTCTGTTTGTATTTTAGTGTACAGAGGTGAAATGAAAACATCACTGCCATTTTGTACATGTCTAAGACACACAATTTACCTTGTTTTATTTTTTTTTCTTTTTCTGTCGTTCTTTTTTTGTTTTTACAGATTTTTGCTCTGTCACCAAGACTGGAGTGCAGTGGTGCAATCACAGCTCATGGCAACTTTGAACTCCTGGGCTCAGGTAACCCTCCTGCCTTACCCACCAGCTAATTTTTTGTTTGTTTGTTTGTCTAATTTTCTGTGGAGATGAAGTCTCACTATGTTGCTCAGGCTGGTTTCAAACTCCTTGCCTCAAGCAGTCCTTCCAGCCTTGGCCTCCCAGAAGTTGACCCTGTGTTGAGTATGAACAGGAACAACCCTCCCTGGAATGTGGGATCTTGTGACCATGGGAGGAAGGGGCCCTGGGACCTCAAGATCTGGGGACCTCAAGATCCTACTCACAGCGCCGCACAACCAAGGGGCCTCAGGCAGATCATTTCACCTCTGTGAACCTTGGCTTCTTGTCTGTAAAATTATAGAACTGGAATAATTTCTTATCCTCCTTCCCATTTTAAAGACTTTTTATGTTAACTGGTATTTTCTTTTTTCTTCTTGCCATTAAGTTCTAATTCACATGTCTATCAAAATGTCCTTGATACTGTGAGCTCCCAATGGACAAGAATTTTATCTGTAGATGAGACGTTTTGTGCGGTGCTCAGCATAGTGACATGTGTAATTAAATGCTTTGGAACAACTGTGACGGAAGGTGATAACAGTGCTGTGCAAAAGGAAGGTGGCTTCCTTTCACCACCGTTTCATTTCTCTCCAGAACGATGACAAAGATCATGGACCACTGGTAAGTCTTTAGTCCCAATCTGGAGAGGCAGACACTAACATTTGTAAATGTCCTCACTCTGAACTATAATAAATCTATACAGTTACCAATGTTTATTAAGCTCCCATGTGTGTACAAATAATAAGAAATTAATCATCAGAGTTGATATTCATTGATATTTATTTGCAATGTGCTAGGCATGATACTCAGTGTTCTGTATGCATTTTTTCTCATTAAATCCTCATAACCTGTGAAGTGGTGATATTATCCTCCCCATTTTATACACGAGGGCGTTGAGGCTCAGAAAAAGATTGTCCACAGCCACACAACAGTTAAGGAGTGGAATCAGGATTTAAACCTAAGCATTTTCATCTTAGATCAACTTCAAAAATAATATCCTGTGCTAAACACCGTGAGGGACTCAAATAGATATCAAGCATCCTAGCGTATAATCTTTTTGCTGTTTTCAGTAGCAATGAGATTATTGATAAACATTACAATATGTTGATACAAAACTACAGGAAGACTCATATACTGCTTTCAATCTTAACTGAGTTTCAAATGGTTGGTACATAGAATGAATTTCATCAGACCGCACATGATAGCTGGTCGTTTTCTATGACAGTTTTGTAAAGTTCTTTGGAGATGGTGGGAGTCATGAATACCTTGAGAGGGACTCTGATCCTAGATCTGAGGCAGAGGGAAGGATATTGCTGGACGAGGATACCATGAATTAAGAACTAGAGTTAGAAATATACCAAGTAGATTTGAGGTTCTAGTGACTTGTCTGAGATTCCCCATCCTACCCTTCTGTATAGCAATAAAAGCTTGAAAATATTTTTCTTACATAAATCTTAGCACAATATGATTCTTGGCAGTTACTTTCTGCACACAGGTAAGGTAACCATGTCTGGACCCGGCAGGCACAGACACTGGGCATCACTGACATGACTTGTTGATTGAGAGCACAGACTTAGGGCTGCTTTGCTTGGGGTCCAAATCCCAGTTCTGTCCCGTAGGGGCTGTGGGATTAGGTTGAGTCATTTCAACTCCACATCTGAAACAGGATAGCAATTACACCCCCATCCCAACCATAGCCAGACATCCTAACCATCAACTAATTTTCATTAATTTTACTGTTTTAACAAATTGAGATGGATGTGGTCTACCACGTGGCATTGGTGGAAGCTATCTGTGCTTGGGAACTAAGACTCCTGGACAGAGCAGTCTCAGCATTATGCTTTGTGCATTCATTGAGGCAAAATATATCCTCAGGGATTGCCGAACCAGAAGTCTAATTTGGGCTCTGAACACAGCTAAATGCTAAACTATCTTGAGAGCTATAGCTCTTTCAATGCTTGAATTTGCCACATGAAGTAAAATTTCCCAGTGGCCCTCAGGTTTCACAAAAGCACACCATTAACTTCCTTCTAGAGAAGGCATCTCTTTTCCTCCTTTGTTATTGGGTTTAACACAGCATCACCAATACAGGCCTGTTGGATCAGTCAGCTGCTCATTGCTATAATTACAAGTCGAAAAGCTGATCCTAGGCTACACACAGAAGGGTTTCATTCAACCAAGTACATCTCTTGCCTAATGGAACAGGTCTCATCAATGCAGTCAACAAACTTCCTTTCCATTTTCCATTCTAGTCTCAGGATCTATCAGGCTTAGGACTGAGAATCTCCATTGTTGCAACTATCCCAAAGAACGCATGGCTTGGTCCTTCTGCTTTGGGGTGGCTTGTGACTATGGTTAGAGATTTCTGCCAGAAGTGAGGCAATGACTAAAGAACCTCTGACTGGGGGAAGTTATGACTGGGGGGAGCTATGATTGGAAGGGGGGACACTTTGAAATCACAGTTCCCTCCTCAGCAATCAGAGCTCCTTCCTCTGAGTTAGAAGGCTCAAGTACTTCTCATCAGGTGTCTGGAGGACTCACTTTGCCTTTTGCATTAGCCAGATTTATGTTATGCACCATTTGCTTCCCAGTTCATGGGTCCACTTTTTTTGCAGAGGAGGATGAATGTCTTAAGACGAAATTAACGTCCAGAAAGGGACCTTAAATTCTAGACAGAATGGTAATCTCTCACCACCCACACGCCTTGAAGTTAGAAGAACTTTACTACAGACATGATTTTTCTGTTTGCAGATAAGAAACAAGGAAGGGGCATAAAATTTTTTTTTAAATAAGGAAGGGGAAACAGATGAGGTCTTTAACTCCTTTGGAGAGGGCAGCTAGGATTGCATTTCATAAACCTTTTATCATCGGGCAGCTTAGGAATCTGCACTGTGTGCAATGAGCTGGTACAAACAGGGATTGATTGTCTGTAAACTGCCCCCATGCACACCTGTCACCTCACCCAACGATAGACAATAAGTCCAGTAAGCTCACTGTGGGACCTGGCTGCCCTGCTGTCCAAATCCCAGCTGAACCCTGACAGCAGACATAGGAGAGGGGATGCATAATCACTCACACATGGTGGGCCAGGCTTGAAGGACTGGCAGACAGAATGCCACCATGAGGGGGAGGAGGAGGTGGGTGTGCGTGTGCCTGTGAGTGAGGGAGGAAGGGGTGTGGAGGCAGTGTTTTTTATTTCTCTCAGCTATTATGGAAAGAACTGCGGGAGCTTAAATCTAAAGAGCAGTGCTGAAATAATGTTCAGGACTTAACAAAAGCCGCTGCTCTGCTGCCATCCGCCTGCTGTGGCCTGCCTCTGCTGAGGCTCCGTGCGGTGGGTGATCTTACATGCCCAGAAGCTTGGAGGAGCCTGCCCTGGGGGAAGAGGAAGCCAGCCTGCCCTCGCACATCTGGGGTTGGGCAGGGTTCAGCTTTGACCTGCAATGCCACTTCAGGGATAGTGAAAACCATAGTAGGAAGAAGGCAGCCTCCTACCTTAAAGGGAGTCTCCCCAGAAAGGGAGAGTTGCAGCCATCTTGGATGGGGCTCTGAGCATGGTCTCTTCGGTTGGGAATGGAATGGGTCCAGGCACAGGTAATGTCTGAATTATGTGAGTCTATTTTGAGAATTTGACTTAGAGCAGCAGGTTTTCTGATTTATTGATAAGTTGCCCAAACTGATCTTAAAATGAAAGTGTAACTGTTAGCAGCCCAGAAATTAAGGACACAGGGATGTAAGCCCAAAGTCCTACAAAAGGAGAGTTTTCAGTGTTTTCTAATTGAATTACAGGCATAGTCATCTGGCCTTGATTTGTATTTATCACATTCATCTCAAAAAGAAGAACTACCATAGAGCAGTATAACAGAAGTAATTTAAGATTTAAAATCAGAAGACCTGGATTCGAGTCTAAGTCCCTTGATCAAGTTCAATCCAGTAATGCTCAATGTTCTCATGTCGTCTCATCCCACCTCATCCTTAAGGTGGAAATAATAATACCTACTGCACAGAGTTGTTGTAAATTCATTAAAATGAAGGTTATAGATGTCCTAGTACAGTGATCAGCATGCAGACACATTGGCTCCTGGTTTTTAGGATCAGCTTGCTCGAAAAAACCAAGCAGTATGCTAGATAATATTCGACAAGAACTTCAGAGTGTGATTCGGTGCCTTCAGGATGCTAACTGCCAGAGATTTTTTCCTGGATCTGTAGTAGACAGGGTGACTCTTGCATCTGCATCCCCAGAACACTGGGAATCAGTCGGATGTTGTTGGAGTGGGCACTGCTCTACTGTTGGCGTAAGAGTGGGCACAGGCCCCTGGCCTGGTCAGTTTCTTTCCTGAGAAATTTCCAAGTGCTTTGGGGAAAGAGGGGCTGTAGCTAGAGGACATCTTTCCTAACACATGGAGAACTCTGCAAGGAAATGGAGTCAACATAAAGGAAAGAAGGAGCAAGAGGAGAGGCCGTCACTGAAAGGAGGACATGTCATGCCTGGAACCAGACACCCACCTTTCAGAATTCCTGATCCCTTCTTTGCTTAAATTGGTTTGAGTTGAGCTTCTGTCCCTCACACCTGAGAGGATCTGGACTAAAAGCATCCATCTGGAGGGCCATGAGTAGAAATGTCCTAGCTTTCTTGCCCTTCCCACATGACTTTCCCTGTTACCATGAAAATGTCTAGATAGTAAGTGAAGCTTGTGGGAGAGAATGCCTTAGGCAGAGATGTAGGCATCTGAAGCCGTTTACTTAAACAAACAAACAAACAAGTACCCAGTGTTGATATCAAATTGGAATTAAAATAAGATCATAGATGAAATCACAATGGACAAAATCCCTCTTCTTCTAAAGGTTGGGGCTCTGGAAGTGGGGAGCAAAACACCACTTAATGAACCTCTTCTGTGTGAAAATTCCACATGGCATTTTATTTAACCTTTACAGTGTTTCCAGAAGATAAATACTATTATCCTTAATTTTCAAGTAAAGAGGTTAACTAACTTATCCACAGTTGTACAAGTAGTAACTGGCCAGGTCTCTGAACACCCAAGAGCCTGCTCTTTCTCTTGTAGTATATTTGGTTATACTTTAAGTGAAACTGGGACTCAAAAGGAAAAGACCATGGTAGCTTGGCATGGTCGGTGAGAGCTCTCAGAACAACATTGGTCTTGATCAGTTTGGAATGAAAGAAAGTGGGAACTTACTTAAACTGAAGGGAATGGCATGGCAAAGGCTGGGTGTGAACATAAAGCTCTGTGGAAATCAGCGTGATCCAACGTGGATGAACCTGAGGCTGTGGTTCAAGAGTACTGAGAGTTCATAGAGTTTGGGTCTAAACTAGAGAGTCTTGAATATCTGTACAGTTTGAATGGAATTTGAGAAGATCACTGCTGTTGATTCTGAGTAAGAAAGTGAAAGCAATAAAATTGGATATTTCTGAAGGTTTAAACAGTGGAATAGATGGTGAATTAGGTCATTCCCCTAGAGAAGCCTCTCTTGGCCCTCTGGATGTGGACAACTTCCCATGTTGTGCTAATCTCTAGTCTAGTTTGGCAGACTGTGGGACAGTGGTTTAGCCCCATCCCCACCCCCATACATCACATGTATGAGTAGCTCTGGTGCACGTGGGCCCTGGAAACCTCTTATTTGCAGTCTGCTGCCCACCAGCCAGTTGAACAGAACACAGTACAATGGTAGGAGTAGAGGTCAGGCTTCAAGGAAGGTGGGGAGATTTTGGGGGGTTCCTGGAGCAGATCCACTTTCCTACACTGGGGCTGATAACACAGCTTATTTGACAGGTAAGTGTCATTTTACTGCTTTTGGCCATTTCTATCCATGGACATATCTATTCTGAAGACTTTACAGGGAGGAACAGTATGGTCTAGGGAAATAATTATATTTTTTAATGATTTGGCTTCATGCTATCTTAATACTATCTAAAAACATGTTGAACTCCACAAGCTGAATTTGGAGGATGACTCTGAAATACAGCTTAGGAACCCTTCTATGAGTATCTCACGCTGTCATTTTACACTCAGAAGTGGTGTCCAGAGAAGGGCAATCACATGCTTAGGTTCATACAACAGAACTGGGAATAGAATCAACTCATTTGGTCCTTGTCCAATGTTGTTTCTTTTATTCCAGAATGTGTCTGGATGCCTTCAAAGTTTGATTGGATGGCCCCTTGTGAAGAATCCTCTGACCAAGAAATTCACTCTGGCTTGTTTACCCAAAATTGTACTCTTTATAACTGCAAGTTCTAAGTCTTCAAAAATGCAACCATGCCTTTTATAAAGATGGAGAAATTCAGCTGTGGCCTATCACTGAAAGCTCAGGGTTTTCAGCTTCCTTAGAAAGCATAGGTTATAAAACAAAGAGTGAGATCATATATAGTGAGACCAGAAGATACCTGGAACCCTGGACAGGGTATGGGCATATGGAGTATGGGGAAAGGGGAAGTGAGGACGAGAACAGAAACCTGAGAGACTGGGTGACAGCAACAATGACCGACATGGTCTTCTTTGTGATTCTAACAGTTGCTTTTCCAGAGAGGAGATAGGAGAGCGGCAGCAGGAGGGCGTGGGATAATGCTCTTATCATACACCCGACTTATCCATGTGCTGCCCCCACCAAAACTACGCTGATGACTTTTACAGGGGTGGGAGGAGATAAGATTCCTCGAGGAGGGGATCAGTGGAGTCTCTGTGGGAGGTGACTAGCCCAGGCAGCAAGGACTGTTCATCATAGACATTTGACTGATTCTAACCCACAGTAGAATATAGACAAGACACATAAAGGCTTAAAATCAAATCATGTGTCATGCTGAAGAATAATGGTTCTTTCTGCTAGGGATATGTATATATTTTTAATTTCTGAGTGAATTAAGTCCCTATAAAAGGTGTTGAATTGGCAGCCTAGAAAGCTGGAGCCCTTGATTTATACCCAGAAGAGGAAAGAGGGAGACAGTTACCTGAATCATTCGGAAGTGCTCTGAGCCACCCACCCATACCCATACACTCTGCCCTTTGTCTCACTAAGAATTTTGATTCTTGCCCACTGTGCAAGTCCTTCCTGCCATTCTGCATGGGCTTTAGATTAGGCTGCGATCAAAGCTAAATGGTAGTGAAAGCAAATTAACGAATGTTGGGGCCCTTGGCAAAATATTCTGTGACCATGATATATGAACACATGTATATCTCTAAGTTGCATTTATATTTTCAAAGGGCATTTACATATCCTATTTCATAATCTTCTTATTAAATATGTGTTCATCAGTGCTTGTTATAGTCATTTTTGTTTTAGGGTGGGAGACTGAGGCATAGAAAATGATAGCATGCTCCATCTGGAAGTGATCTTAGAAAAGTAACAGGATGAAAAATAGAACCTGGATTTCCTGACTTTCCCTGAAAAGAGAAACTCCCAGCCAAAAACAAACAATGAGGCAGCAGTGAAGGGGTGGTAGGAACCAAGGTGTCCTAACACCCGACCCTCTTCTCCATGTTCAGGAATTGGTCATCTTTATTTACTACAGAACATAAAAGAAAATATGCACAGATAACATAATGACAATGGCAAAAATATGAATAAAAACACCATATGGAAGAAGAAAGTCCCTGCAGTTAGTTTAGAGGCCTAGAGGCAGAATAGATGGCATGGCTATTGAGGGGAGGTAGACCTGGCTTCTTCTCCCAGTATATGTGTCTCCGTGTATACACAGCTGTTACTCATAGGACACTTGAGCTGTCTGAGTCTCAGATGCCCCATTAGTGAACATGGGGAAGAAAAACAACCTCACAAGATTAAACACAGCATACATGGAAAGCCATTGGCACTCAAGATGCTCAAAGCATATATTAGGTCTCCTATTAGAGGAACATTGGTTTTTTTTTTCAATTAAGTAGAGATATATGATTATTTTGGGGGAAAGTTTTTAAGGAAATAAAGACTGATTTTATGTTACAATTTTGATTTCTTTGGCTCTACCTTTGATTTCTTTTCTTTTTGTCTTTATTTTCTTTTGTTTGTAAATTAAGTGTAGGTGGTTGACTTAATAGATAAATTAAGCTTCAGTATATCTTCCTTGCATTTAGCCCAAAACAGCTTTCTGGGGGTGGTATATATTGACAAAATGTATTACAATTGGCTACTGAAATATGGGAGAGGGAATGAAATGAAATGAAATGTTGTTCCCCATGTCCATCTCATTCAAAAGAGAAGTCTATTCTTGGGAGAAGGTGAGATTAGGGGCCCTCAATTCACCACTTCCTGTCAATGTCAAGAGAACTGTGCACACACAGACATGGTTTGTGCCTGCTGCAACAGTCCAGAAACATCCTTGTGCCATTGCAAAGGCTTTTAGGGGGGAACATGGCTTTAGTGAGGATGTTTGTGTTTGATGTTATTAGAAATGAAATGTCTATAGAAATGTCACTGCAAAAGTAAAGCACCTACATGGGGCAAGGAAATGTAACTCCTAATAAAAGCTGAAGGCACAGTCATACACACACTCATAGCACACTCTCCTCCTTTGATATGCTTTATATGTTTGTCTCCTCTAAATCTCATGCTGAAATGTGATCCTCAGTGTTGGAGGTGGAGCCTGGTGGGAGGTTATTGGATCATGGGGGAGGACCCCTCACAAATGGCTGAGCACCATCTCCTTGATAATAAGTGAGTCCTCTCTCAGTTCATGTGAGATCTGGTGTGTTTCAGAGTCTGGCCTCCCGCTTCTCCCTCTCTTGCTCCCATTCTCACCATGTGATGGGCCTGCTTCGCCTGCTTCGCCCATCATGGCTCCTGCTTCGCCTTCTGCCATGAGTAAAAGCTCCCTGAGGCTTCACCAGAAGCAGAGCAGATGCTGGCGCCACACTTCCGGTACAGCCTGCAGAACTGTGGGCCAATTAAACCTCTTTTCTTTACAAGAATATACAGCCTCAGCTATTTTTCTATAGCAAGAAAAAAAAAAAAAAAAACCAACGACCTAACACATTCTTTCTCTTCCAGTTTGTGTTCTGCATTTACAAAAGTAGTTCAATCAAAATCACATGTGAAAGTGAAAGTAGTGAAAATACAACCAGAATTTCCACATGTTTATTGGTTATTATACTATGCTTTACTTACCTTAGTTTTCTTCCTTATCTTATAGGAAGGAAAAGCGAGCAGCAAAATAATCAAGCAGACACAATATAATCAAATCAGAAAAAGAATGCATGAGGTCTGCCCCTCAGCCTTTACATTGCAATTACTGATTCCAGATGATGTCCCCACTTTAGAAAAGCATTGTTCATATTACAGAAGTGCTGAGTGCTTTATTGCCTTTATATATAGCGTAGGATTTTATTATGTTTCTCTGTCAAGTTAGACTTAAAGATGTGCATTCATAAATCAAACTATCAACAATTGTTATCGAGCTCAAGCTACAGTCAGACACTGTGGTCGGCTCTGTCTGATCTAAATATTGTGACCATTCACCCACGCCATCCAGGAGAACACCATGTATTTTCTCAGTTATGGTCCAGTACTTATTCAGCACCTACTGTGAGGCAGACACTTTCCAACTACTATAGATACAGCTATTAGTATTATTTTTCTGTAAAGTTGTTCACAGTTGAAGTGGGATACTGATCAGCAGTTATGCATATAATGGTTATTGAATTAATTAAGATGAGTGACAATAACTGACACAAAAGAAAAAACTTTAGAATCTCAGTGGTTTAAGGAAAGTAATTTTGGTCGTGGTTGTTGTTATTGTTGTTGTTTTTAGCTCATGCTAAGTCCCAAATGGCAGCAGAAAGACCAATTAGGAGGTCAAAAAATGTTTAGGCGAAAATGTGAAGGCCCCAAACTAAGGCCATGGCAGTGAGCTAACAAGCAGGAGTTGTGTTCCGGAGACACCTCCTGTAAGGCCTATGCTGGAAGACGCCGTTCACTAGATACGGACAAATCTCGGGATAGTTTTATTGAACATAATGATTATTATAAAAAATGCTAAAGGAGACAGAAAGCATATTCTAAATGCCAAAGTGATAGAGATAAAAGTAATAGTAGAGTAGAAATAAACCAGTATTATTTATATTCAATTTAAATCATTATTGATGTGATGGTTTTGTAAAAATAAATAATTCTTAACATCTTAAACTTAAATGTCAGATACTTTTGACATAGGAGAGACCAAGGATTTTGCTAGGGGGATAGCAGTGGAACAAGAAAGCAGGAAGAAAAGACAAGCTAAAGAATAATGACTAGCTCTACATATTTTTAGAAAAATACATGAATTCCAGTCGAGCACAATGGCTCATGCCTGAATCTCAGCATTTTGGGAGGCTGAGGTGAGCAGATCACCTGAGGTCAGGAGTTCAAGACCAGCCTGGCCAACATGGAGAAACCCAGTCTCTACTAAAAATACAAAAATTAGCCAGGCATGGTGGCACATGCCTGTAATCCCAGCTACTCAGGAGGCTGAGGCAGGAGAATCGCTTGAACCTGGGAGGCAAAAGTTACAGTGAGATGAGATTGGGCCACTATACTCCAGCCTGGGTGACAGAGCAAGACTCCCTCTCAAAAAAAAAAAAAAGAAAAAGAAAAAGAAAAAAAGAAAAAAGAAAGAAAAGAAAAAAAAATTCCATGTGTTAAAGATGTATAAATAGTATGCAGAAAAATAGAAAGATCATAACTTCTAAACTATTGAGAAGGAAAAAACACAAAAACAGAAATACAGAGAACTTTAAAAATACAGCAAAAAATCTGAAAGAGGTAAACAACTTCAAAGAATGGGACATAAAGGCAGGTGACTAGAAAAAGTCTTCCCATTTTACTACTTCCAATAAATATGAGTGAATGAATCTTCTCTATAAAAACACAGAGATTTGAAGATTGGAAAAAATATATAATTTATGCTATTTTTTAAGGTACATCTAAAATAATGCTATCCAGAAGCTTTAATAATGTGCAAGGAAAATAATAACAAGAAAACAGATACAATGGTGTTAATATCAAAAGGAACAGAAATCAAGATGAAAAGACTAACCATGAGAAAAACAAAGATATTCTAGGATAAATAGTGTAATCCACTAAGAAGAAATAATAGTCATGAGCTTTGATGAAATAAACAAAAAGGTTACTAAATTAAAAACTTTTGTAAATGCAAGGAGAAATTGACAATTCCTCAATTAAAGTAAAAAATATTCATGCAACTTTAAAAACTGAGAGCACAAATAAGAAAAACACATAGGACACAGTGATTTTAGTAATAAGTCAACATTCTGAAAATAATTAAATGAATAAGATGGATGGATGGGCAGATATAAAAAACAGACAGAAATTTAAATTCATGAATAGTAAATGCTCAGCCTTTCCAAACACAATGAAATTTTCACAAGCAGATCATCTTTAGGTCATATAAAGTCTACATACACCTTAACAATCACAATGCTCTGGGCTCATTCTCAGACTGAAATGCAATAACAGAAATTAACAGAGAAATAAGGAAATTCTTTTTCTTTACTCCAAAAGAGAAAAATCCTAGTTAAACAGGGATTCAGACAGAAATTACAAATATTGATGAAAGAATGAGAACATTATATATTAAACCTTTTTAATTTTTATTTTTTATGTTTTTAATTGTTTATTTTTATTTTTTATTTTTATTTTATTTTATAAATATTATTATTATTATTTTGTTTTATTATTATACTTTAAGTTCTAGGGTACATGTGCATAATGTGCAGGTTTGTTACATATGTATACTTGTGCCATGTTGGTGTGCTGCACCCATCAACTCGTCAGCACCCATCAACTCGTCCTTTACATCAGGTATAACTCCCAGTGCAATCCCTCCCCCCTCCCCCCTCCCCATAATAGGCCCCAGTGTGTGATGTTCCCCTTCCCGAGTCCAAGTGATCTCATTGTTCAGTTCCCACCTATGAGTGAGAACATGAGGTGTTTGGTTTTCTGTTCTTGTGATAGTTTGCTGAGAATGATGATTTCCAGCTGCATCCATGTCCCTACAAAGGACACAAACTCATCCTTTTTTATGGCTGCATAGTATTCCATGGTGTAATTGTTTTTTAAGGCAGGGTTTCACTCTGTTGCTCAGACTGGAGTGCAGTGGCGTGATTTCAGCTCACTGCAAACTCCGCCTCCCAGGCTCAAGCAATTCTCCTGACTTAGCCTCCAGAGTAGCTGGGATTACAGGCACCCACAATCACACCTGGCTAATCTTTGTATTTTTTAGTAGAGATGAGGTTTCATCATGTTAGCAATGTTGATCTCAAACTCCTGACCTCAAATGATCCACCCACCTCAGCCTCCTAAAGTGCTGAGATTACAGAGGTGAGCCACCATGCCTGGCCTTATACATTAAATCTCATGAAAGTGACAAAAGGAAATTTACAGATTTAAAGGAAGTTATTAGATGGTAGAAAAGATTATAAATAAATTCAGTAGGCATAATATCTGTTATTATTTTGTTATATATATTTCACAAGTAGCAAAATATATGTGTATAGTGACTTAAACAAAGAGAACCAGTTGTTATTGCTGTTTTTCGTCACTTGAAAAGAAGTCGGGAGTTGAGCAGACTGTCACTGGCTCAGTGGTTCAGTGCCTAAACAAGAACATGGCCAATGTTGCTGCAATTCCATTTGTCTTCGTCTTGTCTCTCAAAATGTCAATTGGTTCTCCAGAAATTATGTCCATAGTCCAAGCAGGAAGAAACAGAATATGAATGGATTTATCAGCTTTTCTCTATCCTCTTTTATCAGGAAAGCAAATGTTTCCCTCACACATAAAAATGGTACTTTTTCTTGGCCAGAACTTGCCAAATGGCCAACATTGGCTCTAAGGAAAACTTGAAAATGAATAATAAAGTCAATGAAAATAACGAATAGCCAGAAAAGAAAGATCTAACAGAAACAAAAGAGAAAACTTAATCAATAAAATAAAATCTAGTTATTTGAAAAAAAGAGAAATACATAAAACTCAAGCAGTCAGATCAAAGGAAATGTGTTATCCAAGCAACATTCGAAGTAAGAAAGAAGACGTGAATTAAATTTTAAATATTAGGAGAATTGCTGGGTACAACTTTAAACCAAATCTTTTGAAAATCTGCATAAAATAGAAGCTTTTTTAGGAATATAGAATTGCCAATTTTGACTCAAGAGGAAGAAACTCTGAGTACAATAATCCTCAAATATATTTTAAAATGTATCTATCAATACATTAAAATAATACAATGGAGTTTCATAATGTACAAAATTATGTACAGTCGAAATTATCTTTATAATTTCTTAGGAGTCCAGGATAGACAATTTGTTTTTCTCCAGAATTGGAAGAGTTCACTGGGGTTTATATTGAGTGAATTAAAAATGAAGTATCTTGTTGAATTTAGCAGCCATGTTGCATGAAAACATATTATTTTTAGACATTAGAATCACATTCATTTTCACAAAATGTACACAGGAATGGAAGCCAATTGAAAGAGCAATATATAACTATCTCATCCTTACAATGATCTGGAAAATTCTGGAATATAGAGCTTAGAATAAGAGTTGTGCACCTATCAGAATTTAGTTGATAACGAAAATGGAATTTTAAATCAGTCTATAAAACAAATGGTCTATAAAACAAATAGTCTATAAAACAAATGGTGTTAAAAAATGGTAGCTGTCTATCTAAAAGGGGTGAGGGAGAGAGAGAAAGAGAGAAGCCCCTTAATTTCTTATCTGGTACAAAAAAAAATAATTCAAAATGCATTTAAGAGCATAAGGTAAAGAGCAAAATTCTAAAGTGTTTGAGAAAAATATCAGAGAATTTATTTTTAATTTATATATTGGAAGGCTTTCTTAAGAAAGATACAAAACCTGGAATTTATAAAGGAAAAGATTGACAGGTTTTGCTGTACAAAAATTATAAATGTCTGCATGACAAAAGACTCCATAAACAAAGTTAAAAGACAAGTGAAAGAAACACCAGTGCAGTGGAATAATATTTTGATATAATAACTGAGTTTTCTCTAACTTCTTGTTACACCCGCCCCATCCCCACCAACCGCCCCTCCCCACTTGGCAGCAGCCAGGGCATTCTATGTTCATCGCCTCAGAGAAGAGATGACACAGCATAATGCAGAGAACAAAGAGGCCATTCACAGTTTTTGAATTTCAAAAGGTTAGGATGGAGCATAGATAAACTATTTGGAAAAATATGTTTGTAGCCACCTCAATGTTAAGATTTGATTGTCTTGATTCTCATTCAAGATTCTATTGGCTTAGGAAGAAGGGCAGAAGAAAGGGAAGTAAAGAGAACTGATGAGAAAGAGATTCTGCCCCAGCCCTGGCCAGGGACTGTGCCTGGTTCTGCAGGGGCAGTGTGTTGGGGCGGCAGGGGGCGAGGGGTAGCGAGGTTTGCTAGTGACAGAAAACTCAAAAAACAAACAATCCGACATCCCTTTTCCAAAGTGGAACAGCCCAGGGAGGAACAAGCCCCTAGTGTTTCCACTCCTTCCCCTCAGCCCAGTGTTATGGGAGAGAAGAGGGGTGGTGTGTCTTGCAGGATGGACTTGACACATTCTCACACATTTCCCCCATGCCTGACATGCATAAAAATAGCCAAGTTTTCCCAATATACGCAGTAATGGCACTGAAGTAGCAAGTAAAGTCACCTTGAACTGGGGCAAGGACTGAGTCAGCTTTAACTTGAGCACCAAGAACAAGAGGGAATAAGTGTTCCCCAGGGAATGCCAATGTGGACAAAAAGTGACTGAGGATCCACCACATGCTGCCACCAGGGCCCCCCCAAACCTGGACCCAGACCAGGAAAGGGCTGATGATGGTCGTGTCTAAGATTCAGCTTCTGCCACCTAGTGGAAAGGGCTGACATCAGAGTTGGAGAAAAGGCAAGAGTTTCGCTTCCATAAATTTGGCACCCATTACGCTGCCAGCATTCACTTGGTATCCAGAGTGCAAAAGGTCCCGTTAGGCACGATGAGGATAGCGGCAGACAGTCTGCTGCAAGGCAGAGGCTCTGGCAAGCCGGCTCTGAGATGGAGCAATGGTGCAGGATGCTTGTTAGGGTACCAAAACCTGAAGAAAAGGGAAAAGAGGTAGGACTGGCCAGGGAAAGAGGTTGAGCTATGAAGCTGGCCCAAAAGCACCAAGCAGACCCCACGGGATCTCTGGAGTACAACTGTCCCAACAGAGTTGTCTTGTAGGTGCTGGGATGGCCAGGCCATGGCACCTACATCTCAATGAGTCATTGAATATAGTCAGATGTGGGAAGGGTGTGACCCTGGGCAAGGGGGCTCCCAACCCGGAAGGTGATCCCTGAGGGACTGACAGTGCTCCCCTTGCCAGCCAGTGCATTGTCACACACAGAAACACCTCAATATTAAAACAGACAAGCAACAGACAATACACAGAAAGGAAAGACAATCAAATACATAATTAAACATCAGATGTTCAAGATTATTAGCAAGCAAAGGTCTTCAAACAACAAGATTCACTACTCTGCCACCTGCCATAGATTGGTAATATTTGTAGAAATATTGATAAGATCAAGACTTGTTGAGGATGAAAGAAATGAGCGTTTTTACCACTATTGGGCAGTGTCAATCAACATTTTAAATGTGCATTCCCATTGAGTCAACAATTCTACTCTTAGGTCCTCTATTGTAGAGAAATACACGAAGACACAAAGAACCATCTACAGCCGCTATGTAACTATAAAAACAAGGACTACCTAGATGTCCTCAAGAAGAGATTTTTTTTTCTTCTTCTTTTTTTGTGTTTTTGAGATGGAGTCTCGCTCTGTCACCAGACCAGAGTACAGTGGCATGATCTCAGCTCACTGCAACCTCAACCTCCCGGGTTCAAGCGATTCTCCTGCCATAGCCTCCCAAGTAACTGGGACAACAGGAGCATGCCACCACGTCCGGCTAATTTTTGTATTTTTAGTGGAGATTGGGTTTCACCATGTTGGCCAGGATGGTTTCAATCTCCTGACCTCGTGATCTTCCCACCTTGGCCTCCCAAAGTGCTGGGATTACAGGCGTGAGCCACTGCGCCCGGTCAAGAAGAGATATTTTAAAGTACACGTTTGTTCTTCCATTCTGTGGAATGTTACACAGTTGTTGAAAAGAATGAGATGTAGCTCTATGAATTTTGGTATAGGATATGTGTCCTCACATGGAAGTATCTCTGTCCTATTATTATATTTAAAAAATTAAATAGCAATGAAGATCGCATCCCATTTATTGATAAAAGACAGGTATAAATGTACCTATATATTGAGAGGGGAGTCGATGGGGGAATCAATGGACAGACAGCAGTGAAGAGTGGCTTTCATATTTCACTTTGGATATTTCCATATTCATTTCTTTATTTGAAAATGCAATCATCAAATATTTGTATACAGTTGAGAAGTTTGAATGGAAAAAATAGGCAGAAAATATTTTGCTTTTATTTGATTTTCCTTTTTCTTTCGGTACTGAGTTTTGTATGATTTCATCCCCTCTGCACTTGCTCCCAGATCCTGGCTCATCAGGATGCCTATCCTGGCACTGAGCACAATGCATGGAGGATGAAATCCCCTTCCTTATTCATCCTCAGGGAGCCACCTCCTGACTGCTGGGGAAGGCAGGACAGGTGAAATGCAGGGATGCACTGTGGGGGCATGGGAAGCAAAGAGCTGAGGAGTGTCTGATCATTCCCGGAAAGACCGTGGGCCTGAGAGAGAAGAGAAACAAACCAACAAAGGTGCCTGGTATAGCAGCCCAGAATCATACATGCCTTTCCACTTAGGATTCTGTCTTTTGTCACGAGTTCTTTACTAATATGCCTGTATCCCCCTTTCTAGCTCCAGTGTAACCTACCAAAGGACACAGTTTATGT
The DNA here is from genome assembly GCF_037993035.2 of Macaca fascicularis. NCBI lineage: Eukaryota > Metazoa > Chordata > Mammalia > Primates > Cercopithecidae > Macaca > Macaca fascicularis. The sequence continues at coordinate 129,761,275 of NC_088388.1, read as the reverse complement.
TTTAATCTTCGGGATCCCCCAGAACATAAGAAATCCACTAATTGTGTGTGAGTGGATTGGTCTATCCCCGCATTGCTTCTGTTGGCTGAACTCCGCAGCATGCCAGGTACCACTCAATTATGTAGTAGAAAGACAAGGGATTCCTCCATTGGAAACACCTGCTCCAAGGCCACATAGCAAAGCTAAAGCAGCTGCCGTTCCTAATGATCTTGTGTATCTGCTGCACTGAATTCATTTTAAGAAGTAGATTTATAAAGGGGATGTTTCTATAAGGTGAGATCGTGTCTCTCTGATCTTGAGTCAGGGAAAACTTCCTAAAGGAGCTCAGTTTGAGAGACAGCAGGTGTTTGAGGAAGTCGGCATGTGTTCTGTGTGTAACGGATGCCTTACAGGCACTCTTTGAGGCATGAATTGGGAATGACATGAGTGGGAGAAAAAGAGGAGATGGACAAAGAGACATTTTGCTGAGCTTTAGCAAAAAGCTGATAGGGGAACACAGAAGAGGACAAAGAAGGAAATCCAGGGCAAAAGAGCTGGCTGTGATAGAGACGGGCAAATGCTAGAGAGAAGCGGATGGTGGGTGCCAGTAAACCACGAGGGAGGTCGTTTAGCCCTGGCATGGAATTTTGAAATAATAAGACACACATGATTGAGAGGCAACGATGAGACACCCAAAAGATGATTGGGCCCTTGGAGCGATGCCCAGGCAGCTCTGAACACAGAGCAGGTTGAATGAATCTTATCCAAGCCCACACTCTGGCCGTTTAAATATACCTTGGGTTTTATTCAGAGTTGCTGAATCAGGGCCTTCCCATGCCCCAGAAACTCCCTGACTATATTCTTGGCTGCTCTGAAAAAGCACCTCGCTCTTCCAGCCATTCTATACAATTCAGTAAATTGCTCTTTCTCTACTAAGTGAAACCTTGGTAGCTGGGGAAATAAATATTTTTACATGGGCCACTCCTTTACACCTATATGTTCCAGGTACCAGGAAATTGCTTGACCCCCGTAATGCTTTTAGCTATGGAGATGGGCATACTACTCCAATGATCCCTTCTGCAACCTCCTCCTCTAGACGGGAAGCTCCCTGAAGGCAGGGATGTTTAAAACATGTTGCTGTGCTCCAATTGCTAACACAGTATCTGGAATGCAGTCAGTGTTTTTTGAATTGATCTGAACTTACATTTTTTCTGTCCTTCCAACTAAAATTGGCTTCCTAAACAAAGGTTATGAAACTGGTGACAACCAGTTTGCTTGTACAGAGTATTTCACATTGATCTCTTCTTCCATGCATCCTCTATTACCATTATTGCCTGTATCAAACATTTGGAATGAAGTTGTGATCCCAAATTCTATCATCCCTGGTTATTTCATGTGATGTCTTGTGCTCCATGATTGCCATGTGACCTAAATGGAGTGACTTAGCCTTTCTCAACCCGTTTCCTCACCTGGAACATAAAAAAGAACAATACATATCTCACAGGATTTTTGCTGAGATTAAAAGAAAAAACACAAGAGAGTCTAGCCGGGTGCCTGGTGGAGGGGAGGAGCTTAGACATATCAGTTGATTTGTGCTTCCCTGAATTAGGCCCCCAGACTAGAAATACATGTTAAACCTGTTCATATCCCACAGTGCCTTGCACGAGGCTCAACACAAAGTAGAAGCATCATAGGATTATGACGGAATTTCAGGTGTAAGAGGGACTTAAAAGACATATACACTAATGGCTTTCAATTTGTTTTTATCACAATTCACGTTTTATATAGAGATACATTGTGAGGTGTGTGTGTGTGTGTATCCATCCCGAAATTTTATATTCTTTTCTATCCTATTCTTTTTTTAAAAAAGAAATGCTGACTGTGGCTTAATAAGTTAATTTTGTGACCATTAATGTGGCAAGACTTGCAGTTAGAAAAGAGCAATCGAGATTCTAGACCAAGTCAGGAGACTGTGCATGTCTTCCCTGCATCACCCATCCCATAGTGACGGTCCAGCATCCATCTACTTAGATAAACAATACCCGCTACCAAATAGTGTGCCACATTTGAGGCATTAAACATAAAGCAATGCGATGGCCACAGAAGATGCTGTCAGAGAACATATCCTGCACAGCTGCATGCATGCACCAGACACTGCATGCATGCACCACACACCGCATGCATGCACCAGACAGTCCGCACGCAGGCCCCTCCACTCTCCTGCATGAGGCGCTTGTTTTGGCCATTCAATTATGCATGCCTCTTTTGTGAGAGATCCAGATAAATGAAGTGGCTGCAGCAAGAATACCCATGAATTCTTCCTAAGTGCAGGCGAGGGAACGCCTCCAGTCTTCACTCCACAATGCCTTCCAGATGTGTTCTTCATCATTCCTCGCGCCCTCTCACCCTCCAACTCTGTTGGGATGTGTGTGAGAATTGGGGTGTATCCATCACTGCCAATGCATCTTGCTGGCTGAGGAGTGGGAGTTGCCTTATGGAGGGAGACTGAACAGAAAAGATGGGTTTTTGTTTCTCTAGAGAAAAAAGGACCCCCAGGAGGTCTTGGAGACAGGGGTGTTCATTTGTTTCCAGATCAGGAAAGCAGAAATCCTTCCAGCAAAGACATTTTGCCTCTACAAAATGGAACCTGGTCTGATCTTCAAAACACACCTTAAGCCTTGCCTAAGGTATAGAGGTTTAGTGATCTGCCATTGCAACCAATTTCAGTTTTCGTTCGGAAGAGTGTCTCCCAACACTCATCCCATTAAAGGCAGAGAGGAATCCAGCTAAAAATGCAGAAGTCAGGGCAGGTTCAGGTAAGATCCTTTCTCCTAGCAAAGGTGTTGCCCTCCTGACTGACTGTGCTTGAAAGACAAGCCCCACTCTTTTCTTCCTTATTCAGTGAAGAGTCTGAAGTTGTGGCAGCTGTTAAGGGAGACCTACCTGAAGAGAAAAGAGACACCTTCCAAAGGGTTTCTTTTTGACCAAGGCCAAGAATTGCATCCCCGAAGTACCTGTTGGTGTTGCTAATAATGCAGCCAGAGGCTGGGCGTGGTGGTTCACTCCTGTAATCCCAGTACTTTGGGAGGCCGAGGCAGGTGGATCCCGAGGTTGGGAGTTTGAGACCAGCCTGGCTAACATGGTGAAACTCTGTCTCTACTAAAAATACAAAAATTAGCCAGGTGTGGTGGCATACGCCTGTAATACCAGCTACTCAGGAGGCTGAGGCAGGAGAATTGCTTGAACCGGGAAGGCAGAAGTTGCAGTGAGCCAAGATCATGCCATTGCACTCCAGCCTGAGCAACAGAACAAGACTCTGTCTCAAAAAAAAAAAAAAAAAAATGCAGCAAGGATAACAGAGATGAATAAGATGAGGCCTGGACTAGGACAGGACCTGGTTCCAGGAGGAGATGCTCACTGAATTTGAGTTCTGTCAAATGTTAATATAAATATCGATTAAGATTTTGATTGGATCTGATCACAGCAATGTGTAATTTTATTAACAAATTGTCTTATTCAATACTTTGTGTTATTCATGGAAAACACGCGAAGATCCTCTAACTTCATAACTTTCCTGGACCCTAGATCAGCTCAACACAGCTCCACTAGAGAAAAATATCCAGCTGGCATTAGACACTTCTGGGGAGAAGGGTGAGTTCCTATGTGCTTCACCTGCATTTTGAGAGCTCACATTTTCTGGTATGCATTTGCATCATCCCTGGCTGGACATGCTGAGGACATGGATGCAGGAGTCCTGGACAATTTCTAGACTCTGATTGATTTCATTCACCTGCTTTCCAGAATATTGAGCACTGGTTAAAGATGAAGTCTTCAAAAGGAGCATCTCACTTCTCAGCGACTTACTAGGATCCCCATGCAGTTCTTACAGCAAGAGCACCCTGGTCAAGGAGAGAGTTGGCAGGGTAGGGAGATTTTTGGAGTGGGGTTGTCATTCAACCAATATGGCTCCTTCTTAAGTGTCAGCTCTGAAGTCTGTTCTTGCCTAATCTATGTTTCAGGCATGCAGGCTCCCTTTGCTTCCTTCTCTCTTCTTCTGATACAACTTCCTCTCCCCTACACACCATCCTCCTTCCAATAGCTACTTCGCCTGAGTAATTAATAACCCTCCTTCAGTAAGAATTTAAGGTGACCATGTCCAGGAAACCTGCCCTGCTTTCCTTAGGCTGAGCCAGGCATACTGCCCTTGCATTTTTACAGATCCTGGGCTTCTTCCCATCATAGCACTTACCACTTACATATTTTATTGCAAACATCAGTTTCCTGATCTCTCTTCCAAAATTGACTGTGAACATTTTGAAATCAGGGTTCACGTCTCATTTGTCCTTGTGCATTGTGTGCCTATTATAGTACTTGCTATATGATTAGTACATAAGAATGCCCAAAAAAAAATGAACAAATTATATTTTTCCTTGAGCCCTATCTTTCCAAAGAGATTGATCATAGCATTTTTACCCAATAGGGGAGTTTGGGGTTGGAGTGTAAGTGTGTGTGTTTTGCTGTTGTGGTGATAGGACAAAGAAAGACTTTCCGACTTGGCAGTAACTGAAGGGTCACTAGAAATAAATTTCACAAATGAATCCTTGAGATAAGCTGACTGACAGTGATACATTTCACTGATACAACTGAAGCAGTAATAGGCAAACTGGGATGATGGTCCTACCCGAAGACTACCTGATTCTCCACCTATAAGGCTTCTATGATAAACCCCTTCTTGGATCTTTGGCTCTGAGGCTCTCTGTAATTCAGCTACACGGACCAGGCTACCTCTCATTCAGCTCTGGCGGATGAAAAGGTAACCTCACCTTGCAAAGAACTTTCCAAGTCTTCCAGATGCCTAAAACTAATGTGCCTTTGCCATATTTTTTACTCAATTTCCCTTTCCCAGGGTCGCCTTGTTCTCTTTTCTTTCCTACCCATTACCCATTTTCCTCTTGCAGCAATGGAACTCCCTGTGAGTTTTAGGGGTGAATAAACTGGAGCAGCTGCCTTGGACTCAGAAGCAGGAGCCACGTGACCATGGCAGAACTGCTCCACTAGTTTTGTGCCACTACCTGTGGGACCATTAGATGAGAGAAGGATAAACTTCTATTTTGTTGACAGCACTGTAATTTAGTATCTCTTTGTTGTGGAGATTAGCACCTGTCCTAAATAATATATTAACCACATATTATTTTCTCCACATATTATTTTCTAACTACAGAGGTCACGACTATTTACCTGTTGAGAAAAACTCAGAGATTTCCCCACCTCAGAAACCTCGTGGACACCAATAATGACAAAATCAACAATAAACACTACTATCATTTAATAAGCACTTACTTAGTGCCAGATGGGACCTCTGTCAGATGCTCTTAGGATACATAATCTCATTTTATCCTCACAATAGCTTTCTGAGGTGAGCTTTAGTTTCTCAGTTTGCATATGAGAAAAAATGAAACTGAAAGATGATGTAATTGATCCAGGTCTTATGCCCAATAAATGGGAAAGTCAGGATTTGAATCTGACCAGTCTTTCGAACATAAACTATAAGGAATCCAATTCATCTTTCCTTATATCCAACTCCTTAGACACAGAAAAGTTAATAAGAGGTCAGATGAACCTCTCACTTCTTCCAGTTTCCTGCCAAGACAACCACCTTGGCTGTGACATTCCCAGCCTCTCTGCACCTGCAACTCAGTCTCTCCCACCTATGTGTTTTCCACATGACCATCAGAGCTATGTGTGTAAATCAAGACCTATCAAAACAAAAAACAAATGGGCAAACCAACAACACAATAGAATACCAATATTTATCGAACACTTATTCCATACAGGCAATATGCAGTGTCTATGCCATCTAAAGTATTTCTTTAAATATAGTAGTTGAATTTGCATATCTTATCTCCTTCAATCCTCATAAATGTTCCATGAGAAAAATGTTATTATTATCCTTAGTTTTAAAATAAGAAAATGGAGACCTAGAGAGAAGAATTCATCAAAGATCACACACCAGTAAGTTCCGGAGTCTAAATTCAACCTGGGTCTTGATTCTAAATGTAGATCCCCTTCCATAGAGCCATCCCTAAGCACGGTATGTAAGACCCTTGCCCGGCTGAGACTCATCGCACCTCCTGTCAAGTCTGCTCATTCAGCTCCATCTCACACAGGGCATGCCTTGCCTGCCTCCATTCATTAGGATGTGCAATGCACTGTGCCTGGAATTCTCAATTTCGTTACCATGAAGGCTGCTCCTTCCTCCTTCCCAATCTGTCAGTTCCCTTCTGTTCTTCTTTCTTTCTCTCTCTAGGCAAAACTCCATGGTCTAACATTTCAACCCTACTCCTGTCAAGTTCCCAGAATGTTCTTGCCCTCTTTTCCATTATATTGACCCAGAAAAAGCTTCAACCCTGGATCTATCCAACTGCCATCTCCCTTTCTACATGGGAGTTGCTAAGAAACTTTGGAGAAAATCACAACTCATAAACAACGTCATGGCCTCCACCTTCCCCTGGAGCCTTAATGCTGCATGGCAATACGTCTGTCCTTCCTTAGATATGTCTTTTCCCCATTGTCACATTCTCTTCTCCTCCCTTATCCAAGACTTTGCCTCCTATTTCACTGGAGGAAAAATAGAAGTCATCATTCATTCATTCATTCATTCATTCATTCATTCATTCAGTGGGTATTGAGTTCCTTCTATGAGTCCTGGATGCTTCTGGCTGGGAGGGGCTGCTAAGAATGTAGTGATAAACACAACAGACAAAAATCCCTGCCCCCTGAAGCTTCTGTTCCACTGGGAATGGACAGACAGTAAACAAATAATCAAGTTCATTACCATAGAGTATGTCTGATAGTGAAGCTGTCAGGGAGAAGGATGAAGAAGGGGCAGGGAAGGCGCAGATCGATATTTTAAATAGGTAGTAAAGAGAGGCTTCATTGATAAGGTGCTGAGTGGGGACTCCAAAGGAACATAACATGAACATTTGTCAGGCTCTTCTCCCTCTTCTAAGAAGAACTCTGCACCCACAGCCACCTGCACTGTGTTCCCTCCCGTTCCCATCACCGTGGGATCCAGGGTCTCTCTCCACTGTCATTCCTCAATGCCCCAGATGGCATTTCTTCCTCCTCAGAGACTTCCTCCCATTCATTATATCACCTCTTTCCTCTTCTCCAACTTCGCTTTTCTTTGCCAGGCCTTTTCTAATACCATTTAAACATATCATGTTTTAAAAATCGCAAAACAAAATCCCATTCTCACATCTCTATACTAACAACTCCCAAGTCTTTCTCACCAGATCTCTCCCTGTGCCCCAGACTCAGATCCAGCATTTAAAGGATATCTCCATTTAGTAGTGCCTCAGGGACACCTAGCACTGTGTGCCCCAAACTGAACGCACTCTCTTCTCCCATCACCCACTCCTAATCCTAATCCCTGCACAATTTCCCTAGTTGAGATGACGGCATCATCGTCCACTTACTGCTCCTCCAGAAATCTAGAAGTCCTCTTATCTTCCCATCTCTCTCTTGCCTCTCATCATCTGCCAAGTTTTCTGGATCCTGGTCTCTGACTATCTCCAGACTGCACCTTTTTCTCTCTGTTTGCACCGTCTCTTTCATCTGTATGGCAACACCTTCTTACCCGCCTCCCTTGTCTCAGGTTTTCTATCTCTTCTTATCCAATTCTCCAAATGCAGCCAGAATGATCACTTTCAAATGCCAAGTTACTTCCCCTACCCACTCTTCGAAATCCCTTCAGTGAATATAGTTGAAAACATAAAGTCCAAACTGCTGGCACAGCACCAAAAGTCTTTCATAAGATGGTTTTTCTTACCTCTCCAGTCTTATCTCCCACTGATCTGTTCCCCAGCCTGTCCTGTCCATACGTATGAGCTTACGTATGTACACTCTCCCTTGTACATACGTAAGCTCATAACCAATCTTCATTTTCCAGATGGTCTTGAATATATCATGCTAGCTATTATATTTGAGCCTCTGTATGAGTGTCCCACTTCTTTGATCATCTTTCCTCTCCTTCCAACTTCCCTTTACTCAGGACTTCATTTACATGCATCTCTTCTTCGAGGCAGTTTTTGCTGACCATTGCTCAAGGCTTGCTTTTGAACTTATTGAATGCTTCCTCTTCATAGTCTCTGCTTACTTCTATTATACCACAGTACTAGGGCAGATTTAACTAGGATATAATACATAACAAACAACCCCGAAGTCTCAGCAGTTTATGCGAAAACAAGAATATGTATATCATTTGTTATCCATGTTGCATGTTTGCAGATTAGGCTGGCTGATGAATCTGCTTCAGGCTGTGGGTCAAGTTCAGGTCTTCTCCATGTATCCCCTCTCCTAGGACTAAAGCCTAAAGGGAAGCCCCCTTCTGAGACATGCCTTTCTCATGGCAGATGACACAGGAACATAAGAGGCTGAGTTGAACAATGCCATAGAATTTAAAGCTTCTGATGGGACATGCGCAGGTTGCATATATTCACATTCAACTGGCCACAGGAAGCTACATGGCCCAGCCCAACATCAATGAGGCAGAAAAACATACTCCTCTTTCAGGGAGGCAAGGCAAGAATGGGCATGTGCACTCCTACAGAGGATGAAACCAATGATTGTAAACACTATTACAATCCGCCACAAGTGCTTAGACTTGAATGTCTTATCATTTGTCTGTCTCTCCCACTAAAATGTAAGTTCCTTTAGAACCAAAATGATTCTGCATCTTTTTTTTTTCTAATGCTTTACAGGACACCTGGAACATCATAGATGCTCAATAGATGTGGCTTGGGTAAATACACGCTCAAGGATCACTTCTTATATGCTCTCCTAATGTTGTAAGCTAAGAGAGTTGCTTCTTTCTGTGTACTTTTCTAGAACAATAGTCTAAGTCTATTCTAGCTCTTATAACATTGTACTTTTAAAAAATTGTTTATGGGCAAATTTTTCTCTCTGGAATAGAACTAAAGAGGAAAATCATCTCATTTCTAGTACCTAGTATGATATCTGGAAGAGAGAAATTCAATAAATATCTGAATAATGGAATTAAATTATTCTCCAGTTGCAATCAGCATGTGTTTATTGATTGCCTGCTACAGGTGCTAGGCATTAACAGTCTGGCTAAAAGCTAGGAGGTCCCAAAGGCCCATCAGGTCAAGGAGGAAGAAGCAGCAAGGGACGAGAGAATTCTTGTGGTCCAGCGTTGAAGAGCAACACTTGCTTCCCAGCGGGTAAACTCTGTCACTCCACCCACTGGTCCTGCTGCTTCCACACCCCCTCTGCCTGTCTGCACCTCTTACCCCAATGGCGTGGCTGTGATCTAATCTTCCCATCCAGTTTATTGCTTTACACTGCACAGCTCACCAAGCACATTTGTGTTTATTGTGCAATTAGTGCTGAGTACACTGAACAAGGTAATGACATGCAGCAAAGGCCAAGGGATGATGCCTTGGCTCTGTGCATTGCTTAATATCTCAGGAGAATGAGGTGCTCCTCTCCCACCTTCTGAGGCCCTGCTGCACTGTGTATTCAAGCCTGAACCATAGGCTCCCTTGAGAAAGAGCCCACTGGAATGCAGCCCAAGGAGCTCAAGGAGCTCTTCGGATGCAAACCTGTCGATGAGCAGCACCAGTTATTTGGAAAAAAGAACATTGTTTCTTATTGAAATGTAACTGGCAAGGAATTTAGTGAGTGTGAACAATATGCTATGACCTTCTAGGTACTGAGTATGAGGGAGAGAGAGGCTCGACCTTGAATTCAGAGAAAAGTGAGCACTTAGAACTATATAATGGGAGCAAGGGCCTGGAAAAACAATGGGAAATTCTGGGTTGTGCCTTCCTGTCCTGGGTCAGGGGAAGGAGATGAAAAGACTTTCCTGTGATAGACCATTGGGCAGAGTGCTCAAAAACCTGGGCCACTACCGTCCTTCAAACAATCAATGCCATCTCTCCCTTAGAGGTAGGGTCTCCCACCCTGCCATCCTTTTTATATCTGTATAAAAAAGGTAAATTGAAACACCTCTCTCCCTAAACCTCCCTAGCCAGTCCACCTATTTACAAAATGCCTAAGTAGCTTCTGGTGGTCAAAGGAACACCAATAAGCACTCATTCATTCATTCATTCATTCATCTGTTAAAACTCATTTTACTGATAACTGAGACACAGATTCCCTATAAGGTGCTGGGTGTTCATCTTTGAACAACATAAACTGTCCCTGCTATTGTGAAACTTGTAATCTAGTTGGGGAGAGAAATATTAAATAAGTAAATGAATGAATATATAAATACAGATTATGATATGTGTTATGAACACTTGTATTTTCTTTTATAAGCAGGAGTCTTTTCAACCTAAAGGCGTCAAGGTTATATTATTATCTATATATTTTTATTATATATCGATATATTATCTATATATTATTTATATATTATCTATATATTATATTCTATCTATATATTATTATCTCTATATTATTATTATCTCTATATTATTATCTCTATATTATTATCTATATATTCAAGGGAACTGTAGATGGGCTTTTGGGAGTCCATATGTTTCTTAAGATTGTATGTAAAATATTCTATGAATATAGGTTGATGCTTTTGTCCTCTGAAAAGTATCCATGTCTTTCAGCAAAATCTCAAAGAGATCTATAATCTCCTAAAAGTCAAGAACTGATGCCTTAGAACCACACCAGACAATATTTTCTTCTTTTCCCATTGCCATCCCTCAGAACTGATCAAATTTGCTAGTGTTTATGGTTGGCGCTGAAGCAGCCAGCTCAGCAAAGCAGAGCTAGAGAGGCCGGTGCTGTGTCCTGCAGGGCATGTGGGCAGGTTGAGGGAGGGCTGTGCCCAGAGAGTGCCCACCAAGACCTCAATGCTGACTGCCTTCCAGGAGTGGGAAATAAGGTGATGTTTGCATTCTCTCAATATGTGTCTCTGTTGTCTGAATTGTTTACAATAAACATGTTGTGTTTATAATCAGGAAAACTAACACATTAAAGCTATTTTTACTTGGGGAGAAATTATGAATTTTACTACTTGTACACATCTCTTGTTGACTAAGGCATAGAGATTTACTACACAAAAAATAGATTGTATCAGCAATGTGATGATATAAAATTTTCCCCTAACTAAAGTTAGCCCAGGTGAGGAGATAGATTGAGAAAATGTTGTCTGTTCAGCTATGGACTACAGGGATGCCAATGGGCTCCTCACTGGAAAGCTGGCATCTTGGGCATGTACAGCTCCTTTGAACCTGATTCCACCACATGTGGTTTCCAAGTCACCAATCAGGGATCTCATTCAGGAACAAGGCTAAGAGAGCAGGGCCAGACTTCTCTAGGTCACAAGTCATGACTGAGAAGACAGTCCAGGACTTAGAGTCAAATGATAAAGTTTCACATCCAACCTCTTCAAATTAAATTTCTTTCTCTCTTTCTCTTTCTCTCTTTCTCTCTTTCCTTCCTTCCTTCCTTCCTTCCTTCCTTCCTTCCTCCCTCCCTCCCTCCCTCCCTCCCTCCCTCCCTCCCTCCCTCCCTTCCTTCCTTCCTTTCCTTCCTTCCTTCCTTCCCTCCCTCCCTCTCTCTCTCTCTCTCTCTCTCTCTCTCTCTCTCTCTCGACAGAGTCTTACTCTGTCGCCCAGGCTGGAGTGCAGTGGCACAATTCTTGGCTCACTGCATCCTCCGCCTCCCTTGTTCAAGTGATTCTCCCGCCTCAGCCTCCTGAGTAGCTGGGATTACAGGCATACACCACAATATCTGGCTAATTTTTGTATTTTTAGTAGAGACTGGGTTTTGCCATGTTGGCCAGGCTGGTCTCGAGCTCCTGACCTCAAGTGATCCACCCACCTTGGCCTCCCAAAGTGCTGGGATTACGGGTGTGAGCCACCATGCCTGGCCTTTTCAAATTTCTATTAGCTGATCTGTGCCTCGATTCACTTGCCTACAAAAAGGGCATGTCATATCATCCCTGCCCATCTCGTAGGGTAACTGTGAGGCATAAACAAGCTTATGAGAGCCAGGATCACATAAAGAGTAGAGAAGAAAGGCTATGTTACAACATGTCAGCCAAAGATATCATTTTGCATCTAATATGACAATACCTGAGAATAAATACATTATTGAAATGCATACTTTTCATGGATGTAAATAACAATGCTGATCTAGATATCACTCCAGAGATAGCTCTTGTACATTGTTCTTTAACTGTAGGTACATTGGGGAAGGAAGTATTATATGCCTAGGCCAGGAGCTATGTTTTCCAATAGTGTATGTCCAACTCGTGGCTCCAGCTCATCCATCTTATCTGAAAACTTTTATCCCCAGAAAAGTCCACCTGTCACATCACATTACACAGAATACGAGCTAATGATAAAAAAGACATGAGCATGTAGTAGGTGGCTCAGGTTCAGGGGGCTTTGAGGGCAGGAAGGGGGTCTAGAGAATGGCAGATCATTTGTCTGCAGCCCTCAGTTTGTGAGTTCTCCTGCACAGGAAAGCCATGGGGTGATTATTGCTGTTATTTATAGAGCAATTTTCCCCCTCATTTAGACATAGAGTCTAGCGAGACACCTAAGCACAGATAAATAATACCTAACAGTTCTGCCCAGACATTTGTTCTCAAATTTTTATTTTTTTCTGTGCCCTGAGATCCAAACTGAACAGAGAAGCTCAGTGGTAAAAGGAAGACTATCCCTTTCTGCAAGAACAATGTGGGGGATGTGGCATGAAAACAGGCAGGGAAAGAAAGCCCCGAGTCCTGAACCAGGGTGGGAAGTGGGAGAGTCTGACAGTGTCAGTAAATGGAAAAAGAGTATATGTTTTCATGTTTAATGACTTTCTCTATTATGAAGTGAGTAAGAAATGAGGAACTTGATGCTGAATTATGTCAAAGTTGGGTTCCCATATGACATGGTTTGACTGGGTCCTCACCCAAATCTCACCTTGAATTGTAGTTCCCACAATCCCCACATGTTGTGGGAGGGATCTGGTGGGAGGTAATTGGATCATGGGGACAGTTGTCCCCATACTGCTGCTCTTGTGATAGTAAGTGAATTATCACGAAAATATCTGATGGTTTTATAAGCGACTTCTCCCCCACTTTGCTCTGCACTTCTTGCTGCTGCCATGTGAAGAAGGTTGTGGTTACTTCCCCTTCTGCCACAACTGTAAGTTTCCTGAGGTCTCCCTAGCCTTGTGGAACTGAGTCAATCACACCTTTTTCCTTTATAAATTACCCAGTCTTGGGTATGTTTTTATTAGCAGGGTGAGAATGGATTAATACACAATCCCATACCACTTCTGGGTCACAATGGACTGAACACTTAATCTCTCTGGCCTATGAATTAGTCTTCGATTAAATGTGAGGTTTAGACTAGCTCAGGATTTCTCAACTTGTGTTCAACAGAACATTAGTTCTACAGTATATTAATGCGCAGTAATGTGAAGAAAAAAGAAGAGGGTGCTGTGGTCAATTAAGTTTGGGGGACGTTGGGTTAAACAGAGTTGAAAGATTTCTTTACTCCAAGAATTCTTGGAGTTTTTAATATGTTAATGTGACTTCTGAGTGTCCAACAGCTGACTATAAATAGGAGAAACATTTTTCTCAACTTATCTGGTCATAGGATTAGGGGGGTTTTGTATTGGTTTTGTTTTATTTTTGCTTTGCTTTGTTTTGTTTTGGTTAGCATCAACAAAGATACAGAGACACTTTGGGAAGACTAAACTAGATGGTCTTAAATATCTCTTCCAATTCTCCAAAACTGTGGGATTCTACGAAAGACCATTAAGTGGCCATTATGCTATTTTATGCTTGGGGATGGGCAAGAGAGACCAGCCTCATGTTGAGTGACAGCAAGAAGTATAACACCATGTGTGTGTCTTTTTCATTCCATCTTAATAATAGTCTAGCAAGGTGAGCCCTATCATTCTTATCTTACATGAGAGGATATTGAAGTTTTAAGGGATTAAGCTAATTTCTCAATAAATTCATTTTGGATGTTGTGGATTCTCTAGTCAAACATAGGGATGTGTGGATACAATTTTAAATAAGATGACATTTAAGCAAAACCTTGAAGGATGTGAAGGAGATAGCTATGTGTATACTTGGGGAAGAGTGTTCTAAGCAGAGGGAATAGCCAGTGCAAAGTTAAAAGATAGGAGTCTGCCTGACTTGATTGAGAAGTAGGAAGGAGGTCAGCAGCACTGGGATTGGAAGGGTTGGAAAGTGGGGCACATCGGGCCAGAAAGGCAATGGGGCAGCAGATCAGGCAGCACGCTGTACTAATCTTGGGAGTTCTGGCTTCGATTCTGTGGGAATGGAGATCAGAAGAGTGACATCATCTGGCTTACGATTTTAAAAAGATCACTTACTTGGTCTATTGGATTTAATACAGATTCTAGGGAGGTGTGATAGTCATTTGTACTGTCCGCAAATTATTTCTGGTTCTCCTGGAACATGAATGAGTTGTACTTTCCTTCTCCCTTAAAGTTAGGCATGGCCATAGGACTAACTTGGCGAAAGAACTGCAAACAGAAGTGATAGGTTTCTCTTCCTGGTAGAAGGTTTAAGGGCTTGTGGGCAATTTGGCCTCTACCGTGTAACTGGTGATGAGGGCTGCTTTGTCAGTCTGGGTCCAGCAGAGGCAATGGTGAACAGAGCTCCTCTTCCAACCAACGTCCAATGTGAGAGTGAGTGAGAACTAACCCTGGTAGTTAAGTCACAGAGAAGTTGGTGTGACTTATTTCTGGAGCATAATATAGCCTATTCTTACCAATATAGGGGCAAGAGAAGAAACAGAAGATACTACAAGAATTTATGTGAGAGAAGATGTTGGGTGAGTGTGGGTATGAGTATTAGAAATGATAGAAGTGTTTGGGTTGTGGATATATTTTAAAGGTAGAGTCAACAGTTTCCTGCTAGATTTGGTATGGGGTGAAAGAGAGGGTGAGGATTCAGCATCATCTCTTGGTTTTTTGGCCTGACCAATTAGTCAGACAGAATTGCCATCAGTTAGCATGAGGAAGACTAGGTAAATGAGACTTGGGAGTAAAAAGGTTTGTTGTGCTTTTTACGTTTAATTTTCAATTTTATTCTTTTGAAAATGTTTTATACTTTCTGGTTATCTGCTGACATTTTTGAGTTTAGCTTTTATCTTCTTGGATACAGTATGGGAAATCATAAAAGGTTCTATGCAGTAGAATGACAGGATCCAATTCATGAGTCCTTCAGAAAACTAAGTGCAAGAAGATAGCATCTTGTTTTGTTTTTCTCTGATTTCTTTTTTCTTTGTTTTGGAATGAACAGTCTAAAGTGCCTAGCAAAGACATTAGCAGCATTTTATGTGACTCCCTTTTGGAGCCAGGGTTCAAAACAAACCATTTGGAACTCATTGATTTCAGCTTTCTTTTTATTGTTGTCCACCTTGATTGAGTCCTTTGACTATGAAGAGCAGATTGATTCTGACTCTTCTAATTTTCTGCCTGCTTGATGATTCTCACCTATCACATCTGCTTCCTGTCTACAGGCAATCATTATTCCCCTTCTTCTGGACACACTAAAATTAGAGCATCTTGGGAGGACACCCAGTCTGATTCTAAATTCCTTTGCTTTTGGTGGTTTGCTCTGTGAGGATCCACTCAGCTCTCATGACACTGCCAACATCCCTGAAGCCCTTAACTAGGCAGAGGTTGCAAACTGTCAGGCTCATGGCCAAATCCTTCTGCTTGATTCCCAAAGTTTTGTTTGACCCACATAGTGATTTTAAACATTATCAATATTTTAAAATAGGAAAACTTCTTTTGGGAAGTCAGAAATGTTACCAACACCGAGAATCTTCTTTCTGAGTCTCAGGCAAAGGTGTGCTAGAACTGAGTAGCTTCGCGCTCTTTAAAAGGATCAGGTACTCGTCGGCACTCCCTGTCCTCACCTGGATGGCTGAATTCATTCATGTTACTTGTGCTGCTCTCTGCTTTCAAGATTGCAGAGGCCTTCCATATACATTGTCATATTTAATCCTCACAACCTTTTAAGGTCAATATTTTATAGAGCGGGAACCCATCCTTCTCAGAGCTGTATTAATTGCGCATTTTATTTCAGTACACGTAAGGTTACTTAAGTGTTTCTATTCGGATTATCTAAGGGCCAGAATTAAATATTTGGCTTTCTTTTTTGTTTTCTAAGCAGAATGCATCCTAGACTTTGCTCAGGAGTATTCATCCTTGGAGGTGTCGGATCGTGCCATGCTGAGGAGGAGCATGAACTTTGGGCTCACGCTGCCTCTCGCATGTGTTTGCTGTGTCTCCTTGAGCATGTTATTTAATTATACCATGTCTTGGTTGTCTCATCTATAAAACAAATATAGAAAAATAATACTTAATCTTTTCTCAGTGGTTTTTTTTTCCCCCTATGCAATATAAACTGGAAGACAGTAAGTAACAAGGAATGAGACTGGAAAGAAGTCGAGGCCAGGTCTTGGAGGAGCTTGCCACGGTCACAGCAAGATAGTCTTATTCTCTAAGCCAGGGACTTTCAAACTTTATATCTGGGAGCCCTCAGGCTATGCAGACTTATTTCTCCTGCAGGGCCCATCCTAGGAGAAAGCAATTAGTGGCCTGAGCCCCATACTCCCAACCTCACTCTGTTGAAGGATGTGGCGAGCCACTCCACAGTTTTCAGTGGAAACTGAGCTGTCCGGATGCTGAAATGCACTATATTGAGGGTAGGTGTGAGGGGACAAATCTGGTGACAGGCAGGAATGCAAATTGGAGACACATGCTTAGTAAGACGGAGAAGAGAAAAAGGCTTATGAATGAAAAGTGAACCTAAACATGATGAATAATGATTGGGTGGCCATGAGCATCATGAAGAAAAAGGATCCAGGCTGAATTCTGTGGTTTTTATTTCGTTAATGGTTATAAGAAATTAAGGAGTGGGGAACATTTGGGAGCAAGAAATAATTTTAGAGAAATGGGAATGAATGTTAGAATTATGATGTACCCATGGAACATCTAAATTAAGGTATTGATCATGATATTGGAGGAAATGTTAGACAATCAAAACAAAGAGATTCCCCCACATCCCCGCCACTTAGCTACCCAAGAGCTTGGGAGTGAGCTGGGGAATGTTGGATTCTGTCTCTGACCCCATTTCATCATTCACTAAGTAATGCACTTGTGCATTGAGAAGATCAGAGAAGTAATAGACATTCAAGTATTTGAACATCATTAGGTTGTATGTGAATGTTATGTTTTACTTACTGGCTCAGTCAGTAAAAATGAGAGACTAAAGCAAAAACTTAAGGCATTTGGAAGTTGGAAGTTCCCCAGAGGTGGGTCCACTCTACCTTGGAGCTCAGGCAGGACCCACACTACGGGCTGCGGGGGAATCTCTCTACAGCTGCTCAGCACTCTGGCCTGCTCGAAAGGACCATGGAACAAAATGATGCCCAACTGTTGACTCTGGGGCTTTCTGTACTGCCCAAACAGAACTTACCTCTTCTTAGACGTCTTCCTTTGTCAGTTAATCATTTCTTGGGCAGCTTCTTTATTCTCTAGAAAAAAATTATTTAATTTGTGCCTGAGATTTCCTTTTCAGTATCCTTAAGAACACTAAATGGGGAGATATAATATGTGCACATGAAAGCGGAGCCTTTCCAGTTACAGAAAATGAGAGGCTATGATGTAACTTCTCCCACTGCTTCCACACCCCCATTTCTTGATTGCTGCCACACAGGTAGCTATTAAACAGTGTGAGATATGGTAACATGTCATGTTTTATGTTTTATTTTCATCACATGCAAGTGATTTATTAAGAAAGAGCTCCCAAAGGATCCATTGGAGGGAGAGGGACAGGACAGGGAAGAGGAGAAACCAGACAAGCAGGAGACCTCAGAGGCTCGCTTTAGCCTTATCTCAGGTAAGGCATTCCTCAGAGCTGTGCCCACAGAGGGGCTGGGCTTCCCTACTCCCACACCTGGTAGTCACTTTCACATAGGTGAATATAGGCAAAAGGGCATTGTAAAATGACAAGCTCTCTCAGCAGTGCTCGCTATGCATGACGAGGTTTTAATGAAGATGCGTGGATGCTGGTGGTGAGGTCACCTGCTGTTATCATTTCTTCCTCTTGTTCTGGGAAAATCTCCTGCTCTTAAGGTTTGTGCCACGGGTTGGTCAAATAAAGATGCTAGATGAGATCCTCTCAGCCTTGCTGTTCCCTGGGTAGGGCACATGGTGCACCACTCAGTACATGCCAGTGCTGAGCCCCTCTTAGCCCTGTGCTGCTGAAGGTGTGGCTGTGATGTGGCCCTCAGGGTAGAGTGTGTGAAGAAGACTGGATGGGATATTGCTCTTCTTTTCAGAGGGACATTGGAGCCCCTGTCAGGATCAGCCAAGCCTAGCAATCCAGCTCCTTGGGTGGCTAGGAGTGGTCCCTCTCTCTGGTCACCCCGGCTGGAGTGCAATGGCGCTATCTTGGCTCACTGCAACCTCTGCTCCCTGGGTTCAGGTGATTCTCCTGCCTCAGCCTCCCAAGTAGCTGGGACTACAGGGGTGCATCACCACACCCAGCTAAGTTTTGTATTTTTAGTAGAGATGGGGTTTCACCATGTTTGCCAGACTGGTCTAGAACTCCTGACCTTAAGTGATCTGCCCGCCTTGGCCTCCCAAAGTGCTGGGATTACAGGTGTGCACCACCATGCCTGACCCCATCTTCTTCATTCTAAATGATATCAACAAGAATCAGGGGTTGGCTCTGGAGGACACTGATTTAAAAACACCCCAGGAAGATGACAGGATTCCTCCCAACTGCCTTCCTCGCCAGCCCTGCTCCCTGTGTCTGCCATATCTCTGTTGGCTGCTCAGTCCTTCAGCATCCAAAGGAAGATCTGGAGGATTAGCTCTATAACCCTGCCCACAGGAACCTGAAGAAAATTGAATGTGGGAAGAAAGGAGCCCAGATGTAAAAGGAGAGAGTCTGGGGGTGGGATTTCTTTCTTTTTTGTTCTTCTTTGGTTGTTTCTGCTTGTACAAGATGTGTTTCCTCCCTCAACCTCATCCAGCTGTCTTCCCAGCACATTGAAGAAAGGAAGGAAAAAGCTATTTAAATTTATACTACTGAATTTCTGTAGGACACTGAAATATTTCTGAAGTTAATAGGGGAGTGCTGAATAGTTTGTTCCAAATAATTACAGAAAAAAAATACATTGAAATAATTAGTAGTTGCTACTAGAACATTCAGCAAAATGAAATGACATCTTTGCATGCCTATTAAGCAGCACTTTATTTTCAGTTTAGGGTGTTTTGGATGAAATTAGATGGCAAACATACTGCATCGTTGAGTGATTAGATGAACTAGTATCATTTCGAGTTAGACTAGTATCATCAGCAGCTTTTTTTCTTTTCCTCTTTAATAAAAAAACAAGTTACTGTGCTCTCCTGTTAGGCAAAGACTTTAATAGAAACGGGACCCACTGCAACCCCCTGAGACTTCAGCTTAAGTGGCTTAGGTGTGATCTCCCTGGATGCAAGGAAAGGCGTTAAACAGAATCTGATTATTCCATATTTTCTAATTCTGGGATTCTCTTCCTACTCTGCTTAGAGAATACATAAAAGCTCCCACACCACTGTTAACTTTAAAAAATCCAAACTTATAAATTTGGAAAAGGAAAGGGAGAGACTTTACTTCTTATAGGGGGTTACAGCCTGCAAGATGGCCATCCGCGGGCTGAGACCTGCCTCCACCAAAACCCTACAGGCACTTCACAGGAGGACGGGCCGGACTGAAAGCTTTATGCTGAATGGGTTGGCTCAACATACCTGCTTAACAGGTGACAGGAGGAGCTATGAATATTCATGAAGGTGATCCTGACACACACGTATTGAACAAACACGCGTGTAACATATGACCCATGTTCACTCTGGGGTGGAGACGGAGTATTTAAATGTATTACAATTAGGTCTCATTTGTCAAAAGGTCTCAGGACATGAAGGCACACAAGCACACAGTCTCTGTAAACCGGCCAGAACCACTGCGTGGTCAGTGTTCTCACCTGGAGAAAGTTACTGAAATCAGTCCCTGTCTAATCAAAGGTGTTGTCGTGGCTGGTGAAACAGGGGTCTGTTACTCAGTCTCTGTGAGCTGATGAGTTGTGATTGTTTTAATTTTGCTTATCTCAAGGCCAGTGCTTGTTCAGCTGCTAGAGAAAAAGACAGACGCTTGTGGCAATTGGAACCTAGTTTATGCTTTAAGCATGGGGTGCGTGACTTAACCGCTGCCTGGCACGGTCTTAGGTCCTGTTTATCATTTGAAATCTTGTTGCCACAAAGCGTCTGTTCCGTCTGTCTTATGGTCTCTGTTAACGCTGGCTGGTGGTTGTGTCTAAACTGCAAAAGGGAGGGGACGCCGTACAACGTGTTTGATCTCCCACCTTGCTGTGGCTGGGAACTAAGTTTTTAAGGTTTTTCTGGGGTCCCGTTGGCCAAGAAGGGGTCCACTCAGCCTATGGCAGGGGCTTAGGATTTTATTTTTAGCTTACACCACCCGCCTCTTTACTTTCAAAGCAGAATCTGATTTGCCAAAAACAGTAAATGGTCTTAGTCTAATGAGAAAAACCAAATTTGCCTTCAGCTCCACTCCTAGCCACTTTTACATTTCTCCTCTCTATTTAAAAAAAAAAAAAAAAAAAAAAACTATTGACCAGGAATGTGATTTCAGCATTTTAATTTACGGCAGGTGTTTGAGCACTAACGCCCTTTTCCCTTTCCCCTCTGTGTTCTGTCTTCCTCTTCCCCCTTTCACTCCATTCTGGTCCCTCTGCCCCTCTGTGCCCCTTCTTCTAAGTGCTCCCCATTTCCCCTCTTCTTTCCTCATTCCAATGAGAGAAGAGGAAACACAAGGAAAAACAAAGGGACAGACAAGGAGTCCAGGTGTCACAACAGTGCCATGCACACTCGAGTGTCTGTACTGCATAATCAAGCATTGTGATTTTTTTACTGTTTAACACACTATTTTGGATGAATATTTAGGAGGCAAAATGGACTTAGAAAAATCTACATGAGACTGTTCTACTTTTCTCTGATATTTTATTATTGTGCTCCAAGAAATTTGTTCAGCTCGCTGCTTCCTCATTAAAAAAAAAAAAAATTAAAATGTTTGGGAGTTCTGAGATTCCATCTTGTGCAGAAAGGAAAGAGGAAATGGGGGAGAAATGACCCGTGAGAAACGACCCCTGATTCAGGGTGGGAAACAGCAAAGGAACGAGACAGCTGGAGACCACTGAGCTCTGTCGTTGACCTGGGGCTGCCACGTTTCTTTCCTGGGGCCCAGCTGTTTGTTCTCATGCTGCTGGGCCCCTTTGCCAGCTCTGCCTGGCACTTCCTTGGCCCAGCACACTCACCTCTCCCTCTCCAGGCTCGTTTGTCCAGGGTCACCCATTAGGATGCTCTGCCTGCTTCCACCCCCTTAGATCCCCGGGTTGTGCCTACTGTACCCCAGGAGAAGGGGACACCATCGGCCTTTCCTGTCCTGGAAGCTGAGCTTTCCACGTGTCCTCCAATGGGGCAGCTGAGCAAGGTTCTGATGCCCTCATAAGAGGACGCATTTACACTCGCCACTTTTGCTTTGTAATATTTGCTATTCAAGTGGATCCCTTCCAAAGACCAGCTTGTTGTTTACCCCAGAAGAGTGACACCAAATTTGACATTTAAGACAAAAATAAAAGGAAGAAAGGACAAATAAGCTATGGAATTTATGTGGGGGTGGGAAGGGCCTTCCAGGATGCCTAGAGCTGGCTGTGCCATCTGCCTCCCCTTAGCTTCGGTGCCCCCTTGGCTCCTTGGCCTGCTATCAACCTCACCTCTGATACAGCGGTGGTGATGAAAAGAGTTAAGGCCGCTTCTGCAGTCAACACTTGGGCCTCCCAGCAAGGGAAGTTTTCTTTGCAACATTGCTCAGCTCTGTGAGTTAGTGGGGCCACTTCCCACTTCCCTCTAATGCTCCATCTTCTCTTGCAGGTCATGCTCCCTTCAACTCTGCCTTCCTCTCGTCCTGCACCAGTGGTTTTGGTGGACTGTGCTCCCCTGCTTGTTCTTCCCACGGATAGAGCTCCATCAGCATACGGGTTTGTCTGTTTCTTGCAGCGCTGCATGGATGCAGTCATTCCTCTGTATCTCCTCTTCCCCGATCCTCTCTATGGCAACCTCTCCAGTTGTCCCACTTAGACAGTGCCTATCTTGTTGAGTTTGATGTAGGGGCTGTTCAAATCTTCATCACTAGCCTGCCTCCACACAAAAGGCTCTCCTGCAACTCATTCGCAGATTTCCTCCTGGGATAAGCTCTGGACCCAGTAGCTACAAATTCAGAACACTGTTTCCTAAATGGCAGCAAGGCCTCTTGGCCATGCTGGCCTGCCCTTACTGGGGCAAGAGGGGATTTCAGGCCATGATGCAAAAAGAAACTGAAACCTAGTCATGGGTGCTGCTTGGAAATATCCCTAGAGGCAGTGCTGCCTCTCAACACTGATTGCCTCACTCACTGCTGACTGCCTGCCTACCCACCCTTAGCTCTGAAAACTCATCTCGACCCTGAGACAGTGGGAAGGTGTGAGCGCTTGCCTCTGCCTGTTCCATGATCCCAGTCATGGCTCTGTGGTGCTTCTTTCCCAGCCCCATCTGCCTTGGTTGTAAGGGAAGACAGTGTGGCTCTGCCAGGTAGCAGGTGCTGCAGTAAGGAACAGTATAAAATTTGGTTTAATAGGGCAGCAAATACACAGCAAGCCCTCGGGGAAAAGTCACAGCCTCAGTTCCCAAACCAGGTCGGTTCAGAAGCTTTGTGCTCTGGATTTATAGTGTCTGTACTGAGCCAATTTAAACAATTTCAATCAACAGGACCCATATGATAAATTGCATATAACTCATCCTGTAAGAGAGAGAATAGGCTTGGATTGAATTTGACCTTTTAGGGGTGGAGGGTCATCCAAGGAGCCTCAGAGTGTTCTCTCATAGCCATTAAAACCAACAACTAGGCAAAAAAGGACCAGCCTGTATGTAAGCAATAGCACTTGTGCCTTGGAAACAGGATGGAGGCAGGCAGGTAGTCCCATAACAAAGTCTGGCTGTGGGGTGCTTGAGGGTGGCTCTGTGGATCTGAGCCTTACCAGCAGGCTGGATTTGAGGGAGTGAAGTAACCTCACCAAATGTCACAATAATAATAACAATAACAATAATAACAGTATCTATTAATAATAGTATCTGTGTGGTTTTGAGTATTAAAAGAGATAAAATAATACTTAATATTTATTATGTACTTAATATGTGCCACATACTATTCTAACTGCTTTATATGTTCATGATGTGGTTCCCAGAATATAGTAAGTATTCAATAATTGCTGAATGTCTTTTTAAAATAATGACAGTCATAAAAACACTTTTAAAGCACACCTCACGTATCAAAGCTCTGTTCTAAATACTTTAGATATTGACACACTTAATCTTTGTAACAGCTCTGTGAAGCAGGTACTACACCATCATCCCCATTTTACAGATGAAGAGACCAAGGTGCAGAGAGGCTAAGTAAAGGATTGCCCAAGGTGAAGAGCTGGTAAGAGGTGGACCTGGAATCTGAGCCTCCGAGGTTCCCGTAAAGGCCGGTTCTTAACTACTGGATGTCCTCCAATCAATATTGACTGAGTTCCTTCTAAATGCCAGGCACTATTCCGAGGGCTTGGAATACATTAGAGCTCCACACAGACAAAAATCTCTTCTTCGCCTCCTCGAGAGGGAGACAGACAATAAACAAGTCAAATCAGTAAAACATCTACTGAGTTAGAAAGTGGTCAGCGCTAAGGAATACGAACGGAGCAGGAGAGGGCAATGAGATGTTGTTTCAACCTGCAGAAACTTTGGAAAGTCGGATCAGGAAAAGCCTCACTGAGGAAGTGGTGTGTGTCAGGACCTAAGGAAGTGAGAGAGCTAGCCCTGCAGCCAAGGGTAACAGCATCCCAGGCAGAGGCAGCCCATGCAAAGACCCCGGGACCTAGGTTGTCGGAATTAATTACATTGATTGGATCCACACACCCTCCTCATCTCAAATATCTGAGCTTAGCAAATATCTCAGCACCAGAGTGGAAGGCACAAGGGTTTGGAAGTAGACTTTGAAATGTCCCTTCTTGCTTATAAATCCAGCTGGTAACCTCTGCAAGTTAATACAACCCATTCCTTCCATGAGCACCCGTGCAGGTTTGAGGACCAAGTTTGCGTCTTCCACTTGTAGATGGAGAGTGTGATAGAGGGTCTAAAGCTGAAGACAACCTTACTTAAAACCACTTTGATCCAAGGATTGTAGCCATTTAGTGCGTATTGATTTTTCTTTCCTATTTTTAGGAAGGTGGGAGCATGTTAATTAAACATTTTTGAGTAGAACTGGTTTCCAGGGAGGATGGCCCCAGAGAGAAGAATCTTTTATTTACCTTCCACTAGAGGCCCTAACGAATGCAAGAGCCAGTGGACCTGCATGTTCCACACTTCCCGGCCACCCAGGCTCTGCATCGGGGCGGAGGCTCTCTGAGCCCCATGTGGCCTGTGCCTCGTCTTCTATCCTTGCCTCCTGTGAGGAGAGGCATCAAGAGGATGGACAAAGAGAAAACGTTTTTAAACAAGAGATGAGGACAGCCCTGCCTTGTCTATTGGAACACGGCTCCAGGAAATGTGAGTCTGTCAAGACCAGACCCCCCTAGAACCTCAGCTGACCCCACATGCTCCACTGAGGGTACCTGGCAGATGGTCACAGTTGGCCCTGCCACCAGCTTCTGGAAACACACAAGGGCTGAATGCCAGGGCACTGCTGGCTGGACCATCCCATCCCAAATGTTCTCCACAGCACAGCCCAAGAAGTTGCCTTCGCAGGAGGACTCCCCAGGGCTCCCAGGCCGGATGAGGCCCTTGAGTGCTTTATCACAGAAACAAACACACAAAACACCACCTTACATTTCTCTCTCCATAGATTTCTTTCCTTTCCAATCTTATATGTATTTCTTATTCTGTTAAGGGTCCAACAGTATTTTATTGTACTTTTAATGATAACAGTAACATTCAGCCCAACACTATCTTCCTTTGCCTAATGGATTATTTTCAAACTCTGAAAGGCGTATATTATCATCCCCATTTTCCAGATAAGAAGGCAGGCTTATACATGTTACATACCCCACTTAAAATCAAAAGTTAGTAACTGGCAGAGCTGAAGTTTGACCCAGATCTGAAGACTCTGCAGCACACACTTTCAGTGTGGTATTAACTTTCCTGTGTCAGCTATTGAAGATCTGAAAATGTATATACCTATAAATGCACATCTATACACATTAATACAAATAATATGCATGCATACTGTAGGAAAAACAAATACTTTTTCATGTTACTACATATTACAAAACAGATTGACAAGAGAAAAGCACACGTATGTATTTAACACAAATTTTATAAAACATGAGAGCCTTCAGAAATAAACACCTCCCAACACAAGGGAATGCATGCATTTCTCTGCTGAGGTCTGATGAAGAGTGGACAGCCGTGGGGAAGTGTGATTGGACATAAGGGTTGGCTCTAATGGCAATGAACTGGGGATGGAGTTAACAAGGCCCTGTTTGTTCAGATTCTGCTCGGTGTTCAGGTGTCTTCAGAGATAACGGTGCTCCTTCCCTCCAGGTAGAGTAAGGGCATCTCTGGAACGAGGGTCTCATGACCTGCTTCAGGGGAAAATGATGTGGGGGAAGTGAGAGCAATCTTCCTGCTTCTGCTGTTTTCTCAAATGCCAAGGTGCTATGTTTTGGAATAGCGTGTCCTTAATCATATTAATGCTTACACACACGTGTTTGCATGTGTGCACATGCACGCACGCACACACACAGAGTATGTTCGGCTATAGGAATGGTTGGAAAGAATTAAGAGTGCTATACACGGGGCAATGTTGCATGGAGCAGGGTATAGAAGGTGAATATGAGGCATGAAATGTAGTCATTGTGGGTGGGGAACGTTAATACCTCGAGCTCCACGTGTCTCCCAAGGACCCTAGCAAGAGGGGGCAGGGCTGAGCATCTGTTTGCTGTGGGACTTTCTGTACATGTGGGCTGACAATAAAGCTGTTTGCACAGTGTAAGCTCACATTAGAAAGTGCAGACCACTGGCTGTCTCTCCGAGTGTCTGTGTGGTGTTTGCACACAGATAAGTACCAGGAGCCTAAGCGTGTCTGTCCTGGAGGTGAGCAGAAGGACAGAGGCTGTAGGAACAGAAACATCCCACTCTGCCTGCCAGGCAGCGGACCTGGGCTCTAAGCATTTTCATCCGAGCTGGACTAGATGTCTTTGCCTCATCCATGACAGGAAAACAAGCTGGCTGTTGGATAGAGCACCCAAGGGTGGAGGTTTTGTTTTAAAAAGGTAAACAAATGGTTCACTGCTCTTGTCCCTTCTCCCTGGTGTTTCTCATGCCTGGACAGACTACCCCGTCAATGTAAACTCTTCCATTCCCTCAGAATGTTGCTGAAACCCTCTTCGCTCATCCACCTGGGATGCACTGCCTGCTGATAGGGCATGGGGTGGGGGTGTCTCTACATTTGTTTCTCTGTTCATCATAATATTCAGTGGACTCCTGCTTTCACAGGCATGTGGTCCTGTGGAATCCTCCATGAACACTCCTGTGACTATTGTCTTAAATGATAACATCTACAGAGCACATCACACTGCAGAGCTCATCGACACCTCTCACATCCCCTCCGATCTCTGTGCCCTTTCTCACACTAGGTCACACCACCCTCCACACAGACACTCACACTTTCCGCTTCTCTTCCCTCTCTATCAAATCAATTTCTTTTGTTTACTTATTCATTCAACAACAGAAGTTTACTGAATACCCAGTATACGAAAGGCACCGTTCTAGCACTACGGATGCAGCTGAGGACAGAGCAGACAACACTTGTGAGGAGGCAGACAGTAAGGAAGATAACCGAAATGTGTCAGCTTGTGAGAGGGTCAAGGAGAGGCATGAAGCGGAAGGGGACAGAATGCATCGGAGGCATGGCAG
The DNA here is from genome assembly GCF_037993035.2 of Macaca fascicularis. Classification (NCBI taxonomy): domain Eukaryota; kingdom Metazoa; phylum Chordata; class Mammalia; order Primates; family Cercopithecidae; genus Macaca; species Macaca fascicularis. Next base: position 129,734,218 of record NC_088388.1, on the reverse strand, counting down.
TGCTACATGGGTGTCTGGAAAGGCCTTGCCGAGCTGGCAGGTGAAGACAGACCTGCAAGAAATGAGCGAATGAGCCACGCGTTCAGCAAAGGAAGAGCCTCTGGTACCAGCAGATGGCAAGGACCCAGGAGCACACCTGGCCAATAGGAGGACAGAGGAGGTGCAGGTGTCCAGAGTGGAAGGAATGGTGGGAGACAAGACAAGGCAGGAGGGGTACGGAGGAGGGGAGCTGTCGGTCATGCAGACTTGAAGGGAATTTTGAGGACTTCGGTTTCTACTGTGTGAGATGGGGAGCTATGAGGGATTTTGACCGGGCATGTGTTAATAGGATCTCTGGTCAGAGAATAACCTGAAGGAGGGGGAGAGGAGAAGTCACAAGACCCACCAGGAGGCCACTGCAGCACTCTCACTGAGAAACACTAGCAGTGAGGTCCACAGTCCTGGCAGTGGAGGGGCCGAATTCTAAAGGACAGGCCTCTCTATTGGAGAGAAACGGAGCCAAAGGTGACTCCAAGGGCCTTTGAACTGATCAAGTGGAAGAACAGAGTTGGCATTTGCTAAGATGATTTGTGATTAAAAATCACTTTCCAAGCCCTGCTGATTTTATCTCTTAGGGATTTCTAGACTCTTTTTCTTTCATCCCTAAGACAATTTCCCTAATTTATCCACCCATTGTTTCTCACCAGGATTAGTGCAGCAGATCTCTGACTGACTTCCCGTCTGCTAATTGTTCCCTAATGCGGCCTCGTCACAGAGTGAGCTACGCCAAATAAAAATCTGGTGAAATTACTCCCAGACTAAAATCACCATCCACCCCCATCATCCGCTCTGCCTACAGGGAAAATTCAAGATCCTTCACATGGCTCATAAGACTTCCCTTATCTGGCGTCTACCTATCTGCTCACTCTTGACTATCAGTACACCCTTCTTCGGAATTTGCGCTTCAACAACTTGAGGTCGACCACCCTACCCCAACACAAACACACACATAACTGCCTGTGCCGTGTCTCATCTCTGTTGTTGCTTCTCTGTGGCTTCTGCTGCAAGGCTCTTCCTACCTGTTGTTCACCTGGCTAACTCCTACAGGCCCTTGACAAGACATCTGAGGCTTCACTTTCTTCAAGAATCCTCTGTAATTGCCCCCTTACCCAATGTGTGTGTCCATACTCCATGCTGCCACAATCACCATGCAGCCTCCATGGTTAGGCTGGCCACATGCTTGCAGAGATGCTATTTCCACAGTGGTTGCTTCCATGGAAGCTGGGCTTGAGGGTAAGGGTCATGGCTTAGTCATCTCTTTATCCTGAGTTCCCAGCCCAGTACAAAGTCAGGGATTGATACATAATTGAGAAATGAGTGAATCAAAATGATTGGCTAGACTACTATTTTGAGAGGAAAGTTACATATTTGATTTTAATAATTTTGCATTCTGTAATGATACAATAAATAAATAATTTAAGTTTCAAAAACAAATATTTATGAAGTGCAGCTCTTGAAAATATAACTTCACTTAGCTTCTCATGCAGGAAGTCTCAACAAGTCTCCTAATATATTTTAAAATGTATACTAAGTTTGAACTCTATTTCACAGCTGCTTACATGTAGATTGATAAGTGTTTCTGTATTGTATGAATGTGTATATGTATGCATGAGAGAAAGAGAAGGGAAGAGATCTCTCCTCAATTCCAAGCTTCTTGAGGGCAAGGGATTTTGTCAGCTACAATTATCCTACACTGGAAAACTTGTGAATCTACAGAGAGGAAACTTCCAACAAACATTATGAATTACTAGAGAAATGTCTTTCTCACTGGCAGGAGATTTTAGTGAAATATTTGCCAAGTGACTTGAAACAACTTAGATGAAAGCCAGTCCACCTCTACCTCTAGAGCTCAGAAGTACCAAAATCTATCTTGCTGGGAAATCAAGCTGAGAATTTCTTTAAGAATTGTATGCACATTGTGTCAAAATGTGCAAATATGCTTCCAACACAGGACAGTAGTCTCTCAAAACCAAATTGCAGCCTGTAAGTGTCTCCCTGGGCCAAAGTCCTATGGCAACTCAATTGCTTACTTTATATATACATATACATACATACATATACATATATATATATAAAAAAAACAGGTAAACTTATAAAAAAGAAAAAGTATTCAATAAAGTATTGGGACACACACACACATGAATACCCATGTTTTATAATAATCCTTCTTACTGGGTCAATATTCTCTGCTATAGTTGGTAACACAAATCTTAACAATGGAAAAAGCAAAAAAAAAAAGGTCAACGGGTCAAGCTGAAGACTTAACAAAAACCAGTGTAGGCTAGGCACAGTGGCTCACACCTGTAATCTCAATGCTTTGGGAGGCCAAGGCAGGAGAATACCTTGAAATCAGGAGTTCGAGGGTGCAGTGATCTATGAGAGCACCACTGCATTCCAGCCTGGGTAACAGAGTGAGATCCCATCTGTACAAAAATGTTAAAAATTTAGCCCAGTGTCGTGGCAAGAGTCTTGCTCTGTTGCCCAGTCCAGGCGATAGAGCAAGACTCTGACTCAAAAAAAAAGAAGAAGAAGGCAATGAGATAGAAAGAGAAGTCATGGAGGATCATAAAGAAGCACTATCCCCTTTGAGAGATGAATATAGACTTTAGAAACTTCAATTACTTTTTAGATGTTGGACTTAGTCTTGAAAAACAGTAGAGCTCTGAGGCTGACCCACATGGAGCCTGGGAATATATTCCGTTTGTGCTCTAGAGGTGAGAGGGCATAGGAAGTACAGATGCAAGGTTCACAATTTGTATTCTTAAAGATTTGCAGCAGTTTTTTTTTTTCAATTTGTTTGCTCGTTTCTGATTTCTCTCCTTCATTCTCAGAAGACAGCCCCTATCTTTGTTCTACAACAAGATTGCAGGAATAAAACAGATTCTATGGGATCATTTAAAAAGTCCCCAGTAGTGATGGTTAAGTAAAGGGACCTCGACTGAGGTCAAAGCAGAGATACAAATCCAGAAACTTCTCAATGAGCAAGTGGCAATTGTTTCCTGGGTGGAGGCAGCAAAGCCACCCATGGTGAATTCTGGGGCCTTCTTTTTAGAGGCCCTGGTGATTTTGTCATTGGGGTTAAATTTACAACAGACTGGGCACTTTCCTGGAGGCTCCAGCCCAGTAGGCAGAAAGAGCTAGAAGATAGTTTCCGACAATAGAAGATGCACTAGTTGCCAACCAGAAAAGCAAAAGCTAGGAAGCACAAATGGAGATGTGACCAGAGGGAGAGAACAGAGGCAGGAAGAGAAGGTCCTGATTAAGAAAGAGAAGAAAGGATGAAATGGATAAAATACAGAAGCAGCACTTAATAAAGACTGTCAGAAGCCTCGAAAAGGAGAAAAAAAGAGAATCAGTTGAGGCTAAAACAAAGTTTCTCAGAGAAAATGACTTGGGCAGGGCCTAGGAAGAATGATTTGAAGTGGGCATGACCACAGAATCCAGAGATGAGGATTGGTAACCCAGGGTTAAGGGGAAGCTCCATTTTCAAAGCAGGTTTGTGTCTGAACTACAGATACGTGGCTTAGTCATAGACTCTGCTAGGCATAGGTCACCCGGGCATCCTTGTTTTTCTAATTCCAAAACTGTGAGGATCTGAGGCATGGAAGAAAATGGAGGTCAAGGCTGTGATCTCCAAGTTTGGATAAAAATATGAATACCTGGCCAGGCACGGTGGCTCGCACCTGTAATTCCAGCACTTTGGGAGGCAGAAGTGGGTGGATCACTTGAGGTCAGGAGTTCGAGACCAGCCTGGCCAACATGGTGACACCTCATCTCTACTAAAAATACAAAAATTAGCCAGGCATGGTGGCATGCACCTGTAATCCCAGCTACTCTGTAGGCTGAGGCAGGAGAATCGTTTGAACCCAGGAGGCAGAGTTTGCAGTGAGCCGAGATTGTGCCACTGCACTCCAGCTGGTCAACAGAGCAAGATTCCATCAAAAAAAAAAAAAAAAAAAAAAGAAAAGAAAGAAAAATTTAAAAAGAAACACCTGCTTATTCCCCAGGAGGGTGATGACAGATGATTAGCCTCAAGATCATGCACTGCTCTTTTGAGGGAACTCTGATCTTTCAGCCACAGGTGTGATCTCCACAGAGAAGGCTCTGCAAATCGCCTTGGTGCCAACCATGAGGCAGCATTTGTGCATTGGGTACAAAGAACCCATTATCCCACTGGCCTCCATGAAGGAACTCAAATGGCAGTCTCATTATTCTGACAACAGCAAAAAACACCCCACTTCCTTGAGACTGGCCTCTTCCTGAGCCTCCTTCATGCCAGCTTAACTCTTTCTTCTGCCTCCTGAGGTTTTTCCTGGAGTAATTTTCTCTCTGCCACTCTGAATTCTGCTCTTTCTTCAATAAGCACAGTGAGCAGTGTCTCTTTCTGGATGATTATTAAATAGTGCAACTCCTGACAACATGCCAGTATGGCTTAGAATCCAGGCCACACCATATATTCCACCTTATTCAGATCTCTTATGAACAACAGATGATGCTTTGAGCAAATTTCTTAACTCCTCTCATTCCCAACTTATCATCTGCAATAAAGGATATCAATAAACCTATACTTTATAGCCACATACTAGGCTGGTTATTCAGTTCCTAATGATTCTCTCTGTGGGCACCCCTACTTACCCACTTTTTAGGGGAAAATACTCACTTCCCATATCCTTCAGTCTAATGTGTGGCCTGAATGGGAATGGCAGTCTTCTTATGACCTTCCTTTGCTATTCATTGTGTTTAGTCTTAGACTAGGTACTTGATAGAAGGAAAGCCAATCTATGTATTTACTGAGAATTTTCTTAGAGTTGAGGGAGAAACCTCTTACCCTGATGGTAAAGACATAAATGTATCAGCCATGGGCTCCTTTATTTGTCTCTTACATGTGAAACAGAAGTTTGTATGTAGTAGATAAGAGTGAGGTGGTGAAGGTGCAATGGAAAGTGGAGAAAAATGACATGGAGAGAATGATGAAGAAACAAGAAGAAGGAGGAGGAGGAGGAGGGGAGGAGGAGGGGGAGGAGGAGGAGGAGGGAGGAGGATGGGGAGGGGGAGGGGAGAAAGAAGAGAAAGAGGTGAGAATGGATAAAAGATGAGAGAGAGAGAAAAGCAGAAAGAGAGAATAGAGAGAGAGAATGGAGAATAAGAGAGAGAACAAGAATGAGAAAAAAGGAGATTCCCAACAGTGTTCATATCTCTAGTTCCAGTCACTATGGCTGGAGGATCTGCCCTACATTCTTTCATCTTATGATCTACTCGTGCTAATTCTTCTTTTTACTTAAGCTATTTCTTACAATCAAGATTCATGAGTACCTGACTGGGTAGTTCTAAGCACTAAATTCTATGATGACATGTTAAATGGTTAGCGTTTGGCAGCCTACAGTTCAAGCATTCAAAAAGGGTGGTTATTTTATCCTTGTCACTCATCTTTGTGGGAACCTGTACAGCATGGTGTTTAAATGCCTGTATTCTGGATATCAACTTCTTAGGTTCCAATCCCAAATCTACTCATTAGTATCTGTGTGATCTTGGGCAAGTTATTTCTCTGTGCTTTATGGCCTTGTCTATAAAATGTCTACAGATTGAATAGCTCAATATTTTCCAGGTACTTAAAATATTATTGTTATCATTCCTATCTAAACTATGAAATTAGATTAGTTTACAATCTAATCTAAACATAATTTAGATTCTAGTATCCCCTAGATACTAAAGGATACTAGAATCAGAACTTTCTTTTTTTTTATTATTGTACTTTAAGTTCTAGGGTACATGTGCACAATGTGCAGGCTTGTTACATATGTATACATGTGCCATGTTGGTGAGCTGCACCCATTAACTCATCATTTACATTAGGTATTTCTCCCAATGCCATCCCTCCCCCATCCCCCAACCCCACAAGAGGTGATGTGATGTTCCCTGCCCTGTGTCCAAGTGTTCTCATTGTTCAATTCCCACCTATGAGTGAGAATATGTGGTGTCTGGTTTTCTGTCCTTGAGATAGTTTGCTCATAATGATGGTTTCCAGCTTCATCCATGCCCCTGCAAAGAATATGAACTCATCCTTTTGTATGGCTGCATAGTATTCCATGGTGTATATGTGCCACACTTTCTTAATTCAGTCTATCATTGATGGACATTTCGGTTGGTTCCAAGTATTTTCTATTGTGAACAGTGTCACAATAAACATACTTGTGCATATGTCTTTATAGTAGCATGATTTATAATCCTTTGGGCATATACCCAGTAATGGGATTACTGGGTCAAATGGTATTTCTAGTTCTAGATCCTTGAGGAATCACCACACTGTCTTCCACAGTGGTTGAACTAGTTTACACTCCCACCAACATTGTAAAAGCATTCTATTTCTCCACATCCTTTCCAGCACCTGTTGTTCCCTGACTTTTTTTTTTTTTTTTTTTTTTTGAGATGGAGTCCCGCTCCACCACCTGGGCTGGAGTGCAGTGGCATGATCTGGGCTCACTGCAAGCTCCGCCTCCCGGGTTCACGCCATTCTCCTGCCTTAGCCTCCCGAGTAGCTGGGACTACAGGCGCACACCACCACGCCCGGCTAATTTTTTGTATTTTTAGTAGAGACGGGGTTTCACTGTGTTAGCCAGGATGGTCTTGATCTCCTGACCTTGTGATCCACCCGCCTTGGACTCCCAAAGTGCTGGGATTACAGGCGTGGGTCACCGCGCCTGGCCAGTTCCCTGACTTTTTAATGATCACCATTCTAACTGTTGTGAGATGGTATCTCATTGTGATTTTGATTTGCATTTCTCTGATGACACCAGTGATGATGAGCATTTTTTCATGTGTCTGTTGGCTGCATAAATGTCTTCTTTGGAAAAGTATCTGTTCATATCCTTTGCCAACTTTTTGATGGGGTTGTTTGATTGTTTTCTTGTAAATTTATTTGAGTTCTTTGCAGATTCTGGATATTAGCCTATGTCAGATGGGTAGATTGCAAAAATTTTCTCCCATTCTGTAGGTTGCCTGGTCACTCTGATGGCAGTTTCTTTTGCTGTACAGAAGTTCTTTAGTTTAATTAGATCCCATTTGTCTATTTTGATTTTTGCTGCCATTGCTTTTGGTATTTTAGTCATGAAATCTTTGCCCATGCCTATGACCTGAATGGTATTTGCCTAGGTTTTCTTCTAGGGTTTTTATGGTTTTAGGTCTAACATTTAAGTCTTTAATACATCTTGGATTAATTTTTGTATAAGGTGTAAGGAAGGGATCCAGTTTCAGCTTTCTACATATGGCTAGCCAGTTTTCCCAGCACCATTTATTAAATAGGGAATCCTTTCTCCATTTCTTGTTTTTGTCAGGTTTGTCAAAGATCAGATGGTTGTAGATGTGCGGTGTTATTTCCGAGGCCTCTGTTCTGTTCTATTCATCTATATATCTGTTTTGGTACCCGTACCATGCTGCTTTGGTTACTGCAGCCTTATAGTACAATTTGAAGTCAGGTAGCACGATGGCTCCAGCTTTGTTCTTTTTGCTTAGGATTGTCTTGGCAATGCAGTCTCTTTTTTAGTTATGTATGACTTTAAAGTAGTTTTTCCAATTCTGTGAAGAAAGTCATTGGTAGCTTGATGGGGATACCATTGAATCTATACTTTACTTTTTGGCAGTATGGCTATTTTCACAATATTGATTCTTCCTATCTATGAGCATGGAATGTTCTTCCATTTGTCTGTGTCCTCTTTTATTTCATTGAGCAGTGGTTTGTAGTTCTCCTTGAAGAGGTCCTTCACATCCCTCATAAGTTGGATTCCTAGGTATTTTATTCTCTTTGTAGCAATTGTGAATGGGAGTTCACTCATGATTTGGCTCTCTGTTTGTTATTGGTGTATAGGAATGCTTGTGACGTTTGCACATTGATTTTGTATCCTGAGATTTTGCTGAAGTTGCTTATCAGCTTAAGGAGATTTTGGGCTGAGACGATGGGGTTTTCTAAATATACAATCATGTCATCTGCAAAGAGGGACAATTTGACTTCCTCTTTTCCTAATTGAATACGCTTTATTTCTTTCTCTTGCCTGACTGCCCTGGCCAGAACTTCCAACACTATGTTGAATAGTAGTGGTGAGAGAGGGCATCCCTGTCTTGTGCCAGTTTTCAGAGGGAATGCTTCCAGTTTTTGCCCATTCAGTTTGATATTAGCTGTGGGTTTGTCACAAATAGCTCTTATTATTTTGAGATACATTCCATCATTATCTAGTTTATTGAGACTTTTTAGCATGAAGCGCTGTTGAATTTTGTCAAAGGCCTTTTCTGCATCTATTGAGATAATCATGTGGTTTTTGTCTTTGGTTCTCTTTATGTGATGGATCATGTTTATTGATTTGCATATGTTGAACCAGCCTTGCATCCCAGGGATGAAGCCAACTTGGTTGTGGTGGATAAACTTTTTGATGTGCTGCAGGATTCAGTTTGCCACTATTTTATTGAGGATTTTCGCATCGATGTTTATTAAGGATATTGGTCTAAAATTCCCTTTTGTGTGTGTGTGTCTCTGCCAGGCTTTGGTATCAGGATGATGGTGGCTTATAAAATGAATTAGGGAGGATTCTCTTTTTTTCTATTGATTTGGAATAGTTTCAGAAGGAATGGTACCAGCTCGTGTTTGTACCTCTGGTAGAATTCGGCTGTGAATCCATCTGGTCCTTGACTTTTTTTGGTTGTAAGGCTACTAATTATTGCCTCAATTTCAGAGCCCGTTATTGGTCTATTCAGGGATTCAACATCTTCCTGGTTAGTTTTGGGAGGGTGTATGTGTCCAGGAATTTATCCATTTCTTCTAGATTTTCTAGTTTATTTGTGTAGAGGTGTTTATAGTATTCTCTGATGGTAGTTTGTATTTCTGTGGGATCAGTGGTGATATCTCCTCTATCATTTTTTTATTGCATCTATTTGATTCTTCTCTCTTTTCTTCTTTATTAGTCTTGCTAGTGGACTATCTATTTGGTTCATCTTTCCAAAAAAAAAGAAAAGAAAAGAAACAGCTCCTGGATTCATTGATTTTTTGAAGGTTTTTTTGCACCTCTATCTCCTTCAGTTCTCCTCTGATCTTAGTTATTTCTTGCCTTCTGCTAGCTTTTGAATTTGTTTGCTCTTGCTTCTCTAGTTCTTTTAATTGTGATGTTAGGATATCGATTTTAGATCTTTCCTGCTTTCTCTTGTGGGCATTTAGTGCTATAAATTTCCCTCTGCATACTGCTTTAAATGTGTCCCAGAGATTCTTGTACATTGTGTCTTTGTTCTCATTGGTTTCAAATGACATCTTTATTTCTGCCTTCATTTCATTATTTACCCAGTAGTCATTCAGGAGCAGGTAGTTGTGCGGTTTTGGAATAAGTGCGATGTGGTGCTGAGAAGAAAGTATATTCTATTGATTTGGGATGGGGAATTCTGTAGATGTCTATTAGGTCTGCTTGGTGCAGAGCTGAGTTCAAGTCCTGGATATACTTGTTAACCTTCTGTCTCATATCATAGACAGATCAATGAGACAGAAGGTTAACAATGGGGTGTTAAAGTCTCCCATTATTATTGTGTAGGAGTCTAAGTCTCTTTGTAGGTCTCTAAGGACTTGCTTTATGAATCTGGGTGCTCCTGTATTGGGTGCATATATATTTAGGATAGTTAGCTCTTCTTGTTGAATTGATCCCTTTACCATTATTGTAATGCCCTTCTTGGTCTCTTTTGATCTTTGTTGGTTTAAAGTCTGTTTTATCAGAGACTAGAATTTGCAATCCCTGCTTTTTTTTGCTTTCCATTTCCTTGGTAGATCTTCTTCTGTCCCTTTATTTTGAGCCTGTATGTGTCTCTGCACATGAGATGGGTCTCCTTAATACAGCACACTTATGGGTCTTGACTCTATCCAATTTGCCAGTCTGTGTCTTTTAATTGGGGCATTTAACCCATTTACGTGTAAGGTTAATGTTGTTATGTGTGAATTTTATCCTCTCATTATGATGCTAGCTGGTTATTTTGCCCATTGGTTGATGCAGTTTCTTCCTAGCATCAAAGATCTTTACAGTTTGGCATGTTTTTGCAGTGGCATGTACTGCTTGTTCCTTTCCATGTTTAGTGCTTCCTTCAGGAGCTCTTGTAAGGGATGCTTGGTGGTGACAAAATCTCTCAGCATTTTCCTGTCTGTAAAGGATTTTATTTCTCCTTCATTTATAAAGCTTAGTTTGGCTGGATATGAAATTCTGAGTTGAAAATTCTTTTCTTTAAGAATGTTGAATATTGGCCCCCACTCTCTTCTGACTTGTAAAGTTTCTGCTGTTAGTCTGATGGGTTTCCCTTTATGGGTGACCTGACCTTTCTCTCTGGCTGCCCTTAAAATTTTTTCCTTCATTTCAACCTTGGTGAATCTGAAAATTATGTGTCTTGGGGTTGCTCTTCTCGAGGAGTATCTTTGTGGTGTTTTCTGGATTTCCTGAATTTGAATGTTGGCCTCTCTTGCTAGGTTGGGGAAGTTCTCCTGGATAATGTCCTGAAGAGTGTTTTCCAGCTTGGTTCCATTCTCCCCGTCACTTTTAGGTACACCAATCAAATGTAGATTTGGTCTTTTCACATAGTCCTGTATTTCTTGGAGGATTTGTTCGTGTCTTTTTACTCTTTTTTCTCACAACTTCTCTTCTTGCTTCATTTCGTTCATTTGATCTTCAATCACTGATACCTTTTCTTCCACTTGATGGAATTGGCTATTGAAGTTTGTGTATGCGTCACATAGTTCTCGTGCCATGGTTTTCAGCTCCATCAGGTCATTTAAGGTCTTCTCTACACTGTTTATTCTAGTTAGTCATTTGTCTAATCTGTTTTCAAGGTTTTTAGCTTCCTTGCAATGGGTTCAAACATCGTCCTTTAGCTTGGAGAAGTTTGTTATTACCGACCTTCTGAAGCCTACTTCTGACAGCTCATCAATGTCATTCTCCGTCCAGCTTTGTTCCATTGCTGGCGAGGAATGGCAATCCTTTGGAGGAAAAGAGGTGCTTTGGTTTTTACAATTCTCAGCTTTTCTGCTCTGGTTTCTACCCATCTTTGTGGTTTTATCTATCTTTGGTCTTTGATGATGGAGACCTACAGATGGGGTTTTGGTGCGGATGTCCTTTTTGTTGATGTTGATGCTATTCCTTTTGGTTTGTTAGTTTTCCTTCTCACAGTCAGGTCCCTCAGCTGCAGGTCTGTTGGTGTTTGGTGGAGTTCCACTCCAGACACTGTTTGCCTGGGAATCACCAGCAGAGGTTGTAGAACAGCAGATATTGCAGAACAGAAAATATTGTTGCCTGATCCTTCCTTTGGAAGCTTCATCTCAGAGGAGCACCCAGCTGTATGAGGTGTCAGTCAGCCCCTACTGGGAGGTGTCTCCCAGTTAGGCTACACAGGGGTCAGGGGCCCACTTGAGGAGGCAGTCTGTCCTTTCTCAGGACTTAAACACTGTGCTGGGAGAACCACTGCTCTCTTCAGAGCTTTCAGACAGGGTCGTTTAAGTCTGCAGAAGTTTCTGCTGCCTTTTGTTCAGCTATGCCCTGCCCCTAGATATGGAGTCTACAAAGGCAGGCAGGCCTCATTGAGCTGCAATAGGCTCTACCCAGTTTGAGCTTCACAGCTGCTTTGTTTACTTACTCAACTCTTTCTACTCAGAACTTTCTTAAATACAGGAATTTTGTCTTACTTCAACTTGGTATATCAAGTCTCACATGTAAAATGCATAGTAGGCCTTCAGTAAATGTTGAATAAATAACTAGACGAATTTTCTTTTATGAGATGCTGTTTAATAAGGGCTAGCTTTCTTTTCCCAATTAGATCCTTTGTAAGAATGGGTGACAGGTCTGATGCTAGGGACATTGTAGGAACTGTATAAATAGTATTTGCCTGATTTCTGGGCCCTATCTGAAGAACAAAAAGGATGCACTGAAGGCATGTTTTAGTCATTGCCCTTGTTGCCTCTGTGCTTTCTTGACAATTCTCTAGCAGTTCCTCAGAAGCAAATGGGAACTGCTACATGGTGGTGACATAGCTACTTAGTCCCATTCCCCAAAGCCCTGGTCTTTGGATGTTAAGTGAGGTTGTTCTTAGATTTTTCTCCAAGCAAGTGCTTTGTAAAATACTAGGGATCCTTTAAGATGACAGTCATGGGGCACCCTAGGGCGATCTTACCCTGAAGGGTGTTTATGAGATGGTCCTCCGTGTCCACTGGGGACTGTCAAAGACAGCAGTGCAGAGCAGCTGCAGTATCCAAAGGAGGATGAAAAACAGCCTCCCCTGGGCATGGTGCCTCCATGCCATCAGTGAATGCAGCCTCTATCTCCAGCTGATTTCATCTAATGTGATAACACTCATGATAATAAATATTGTTAAAAATAAAAGTCACTCTGGGGATTGAGAATCACTGGGACAGGTGTTCAGAATGAGAAGAGTGCAGTAATTGGGTGACATATTCATTATTGGAAATGGCTTTTAAAATCTATTGCATTTAAAAAAACAATACTTCAGCTGCTCTCTGGCCTTCCAAAGTCATTAGCTGGTGTTCTTTATCTGTTTGTTTTCATCACTGAAGTGAGGTTTTTAATGTCACATAAGAACTAACTTGACTCGGTGCCAGCATTTCAGAGTGAATGATGAAGCCTTCTGAGGCTCACATATCACTCCCCATGATGTTTCTCCTCCTTAGAGCTCTCGCAGTCCCTGCAGTCAGGTTAGGGCAAGCAGGGAGGGAGAGAGAGTGATTATAATTCCTGCTGGACAACAAAGTCACAGAGGCAGGGGAGGGGCCACGCTTTCCTCCAATTCTCACAATCAGGCTGTTAAAGGGCTTTGAGGGAGGCCTAAGTGTCCCAACCCTCGGTCCACTCTCCCTAACAAGGGATGCAAATAATGAAAAAACTGTTTCAGACAGTACCCTTCTCTGGTGTTTCTGAAGTCCTTCATCTGTGTTACAATTGGGAAAAGAGTATCTTGATGGCAGTAGTCCCATACTGGAAACTTCAAGGAGTAAGGCCCCAGTAGAAACAACGAGCTCCCAATAGCATGCAGCAAGTTAGGAACTCAATTTATACTTGAAGTTGGCTTTGAAACATGCATTTAACATTTTTAAAAACGTTAGTTTCCCATTCTGCATGAATTATCCATGATTTGAATTTTTAAAGCTGTGTTTGCTTCTAGCCATGGGAGAAATCCTCACCATATTATAATGTGTGTGAGAAATTGGATTTGAGACCTTGCTTTGGCCTAGAAAATCTGCTCACCTTCTGCGGGGATCACCTACTATGTTCGTGCTGAGTTTCATCTTTTGAAGTGGCCTCATCAGGATATTTTCTGAGTTATCAGGGGAAATGTATGTATGAGTAGGGAACTGTATAGGTACTTTATCCCTATTTTGACCTTGCATAAAGTTATCTGAGGAAGTCTTGGGTTAAAGCTTCATTTCTCAATTTCTAAAGGTAAATCCTTGGGTGTTATTTCCTTCCAAAAATACTCCTAGTGGGTGGGGTTGGAAGAAAAGAGTGAAGAGTAGCTACAATATTCTCCTATCCTTTTGAGAGAGTAGACCAAGCAATTTATAGTCATATACCAAGGGTAGACACCCAGGAAATGTTGAAAATAAATAGGAAAATGTCTCTCTTCCCACGGAACTCTTAAGACAATGCAATGCACTTAAGACTGGAAACCATAAGATCAAAGAGGGCCTCCCAGGATAGCTTCCCTGTGGCAATTCATGGGTGCTAGCCCTAATGTGCCTAGATTTTAAAGATGCAGCAAAAGGACCAACCCCAGCCTGATGAGACACATGTCATGGAGCAAGCTGAGGGCTGAAAGCAATGACACCTGTATCCTACTCTCCCCTTAACCATGAAATGCTCCTTATCTCTTGGCTCTTAATCATCCTTGAAAATATAATTTAAAACATATTTCCTCAAAGAGAATTTCCCTGGAATCCTCCAGTCTAGATTAGGTCACCTGTGTGTTTCTCTTGTGACATTTATCAAAACTGTAATGAGGTAGATTTTGTGTGGTTGTTTGTGTACCATCCAACAGGCTAGGGCATGCAGGACAGGAACCGTGCGTCTCTTGTCCCTACTCTATCCTCAGACCTAGCGCTGTGCCTGGCTTAAGGGAGGTACTCATTAAACATTTGGGAATAAAGAAACAAGGACAGGAAGTGTTGTCTCTCTTGGAAATAATGCCAAAGTCAATAGCTAATATCAAAAAGTTAAAAACTACTTGATCCATAGGAAAACTACTTAGCCCCCTTGATTTGCCCCATAGATAGGGACCTTTTACTTAGATAGTAGTGACTTCTTTACTGATGAGAACACTGTGGGAGAAGACAGTCCATAATGCCCAGAAAGATGGTAAATGCAGGTCTTTTGTGCTCATCTGTCCCTGTCATTCAGCTCTTTCCAATTTTCTTCACTAATGGCCACCTGTGGAGGAGGGGAAGGGAGCCTGGAAAGGCAGGGCCGCCCTTCTCCTCCCTGGGCTGAACTGAAGTCCTCTGCAGCATGTGCGGTAGAGACAGCCAGAGTGTATCTCATCATGGAGCAGCTTACAGGGCAAGGAACTCCCAATTGGCTGCTGAATAGTGTCTCGAAGATACCAAAGAGGTAAATTAAATGCATTAATCTCTGTGAGAGGCACAATTGAGGCATTCAGGGCTGCACAGAAATTTCCAACAATTGGCCTCATTTGCTTCAATAACAAATAAAAAGAGGAAGACGGGGGCCAGGATGGGTGTGGGCGGCCGTTTCTTGCTCTCTTTTCCAGACGGGTAATCAAAATGAAGTTCCTCCCTGAGAATATGCATTTCATTTTATTCTGTACTTGAAAGCAAACACATTTGGCCCTTTCTCCTGCAATAAAGCAAATCCTTTCTCTGTTTTCATTTAAGAACATAAAGATGATGCCAATGACACCAAGACCCTGAAAGCTTCATTTCAGCTTCCTCTCAGCATAAAAAGGCAAATTTATTCTGCTTGAGATAGTTTTGTCCTGGGTACATGGCATTTGTTCTACTAAACTCATGGAGGCTGCAGCTATATGGCTTTATGAATGTTTTTATTTCTATTTTTCAACCATTGAAGACTTCCTGCTCCCAAGTCATGCACTCTGATTGAATAATATTTTATAGGAATTGAGAGAAAGTTTAACACAAATCTAACACCAAAATGCATGATTTGGGTCAACTGCAGAATTTAACCAAAAATATGAAATGATGGAAAGAACGTAAGACTTAACAGTCACAAGATCTGGCTTCAAGCTCTGTCTATTTCGGGCAATTTTGACTGAGTCAGTTAATAGTAACACCAGGGTCTATCAGCACTTGCTATGAGCCAGCGAGTAGTCTTTCCTTCCATTATTCCATTTAAGCTTCGGGACACTCCAGTGGAGTGGGACTATTACAAATTTGACTTCATATTTGAGAAAACAATCTTAGGAAAGTGCAGAAAATTATCTCAGGTACACAGTGAGTGAACAAAGGAGCCAAGAATTGGACTCAGGTCAACTGATTGAGAAGCCTCAGTTCTTAATAGCTAGTTTCACTCCTTAGGGACAGAATTACCCTCTTAGGTATTTGATCTTCTTCTTGGTAATATCTAATAATGTCTCTCTCCCAGGAGGTTGGTAGAATTGGCTCAGAAAATACAAGTGCAATTATAAAATTATAAAAACAATGGAAAGGTAAGGCATTATTATTATTATTAATATACAAGATAATATACAGGACTTACCAATCCATATACTGGAAAACATTCCACAGAGAGATCACCTTCTAACTGTTCATCAGGATATAGCGACAGAATACACTCCTGGAGGCATGGCTGTGCTTCCCCTAAAAGGAATTTGTGTGGCACACTGAGAGTCTGTTAGGGAAGACACTTTATCCTAAGGCAGAAAATTAGGACGCTGGGAGTTAGAGAAGGGTGTGAAACAAGGAATGGAGAGGGAGTATTTTCTCTGTAGAACCAGAGGTCATTTTTTTTCTGGACCCACAGTGAAGACAGAATGGAAACAATGAAATTGGGTTGGAGTGAGCTTTTTCAGGTTTTCAGGGGGCCAGAGTCAAAGAAGAAAGCTGATCATCTGGTGAGAGCCCTTGGGTTGCTACTCTAGGCTCTCGGTGCCCATGTGGTATTCTCTTGGCCCTCGATGTTCCCATGCACATCCATAGCACCCCAGGGTAAGCACCTGAGATTCTCCACCCTACAGTCTTTCTCCTGCCATTGGACAGTGCCTTAGCACAGAAGACACGGAGCGATGCTGCAGGAGAAGCCCTCAGTCAGTGACATCTGAGAACAAGAGGACAAACCCAACCCTTCTTCACCCCTGCAGTGAGACCACCAAGGATGCTCTAAGTGGTCTCCAAGAGGTCCTCAAACAGATAGCGCCCAGTTGCCCCAGGGATAATCTCATTAATAACATGCCCCTCATTAGGCTTTTCTTATTCTTCTCTTCCCCATTCCTATTCCAGTGCTTCCTGAAGTCCCTGTCCACATAAATCATTTACATCCAAATTCTTATCTCAGGTCTCCTTCTGGAGAAGCCCAACATAAGATGTAGAATGAGAGTTACTCTATGTCTTTCTGCTGCTTCACAAGCAGCGTGATGATGTGCTTTCCAGAACCAGCAGAAAGGAGGACTTTGCTGATGAAAGGGGAAGGCCTGTGGCAGGCTGTTCGCGAGGTGCAACACTGGGCCTTTGCTTCTTGCTGCTGGCAGCTGACAAGAGGTAACCTCCTTCCAAGGAAACCAGTATCCAAGGCGAGGGCTCTGGAGATGCCGGGAGGTAAGGGCACATCTCTTCTAGGAAATAGAGAGCTCATGTGACCCCAACCATTTAGCAAGCACAGTCATCCCATGAGGAGTCACCCGGAGGGACACAGGAAAATCTGGACCCCCTTCTAAACTCAAAATATGTGTTCTCAAAACTATTGTTTTGGGGGGCACCAATGTAATCTGCTAATGTTTGTATCCTAATGTTGTGCAGCTGGATATAAAGGATTAACATTTTTAGGGCCCGGCATAGTGGCTCACACCTGTAATCCCAGCACTTTGGGAGGCCAAGGTGGGCAAATCACTTGAGGTCAGGAGTTTCAGACCAGCCTGGCCAACATGGTAAAAACTCATTTCTACTAAAAATACCAAAATTAGCGGGGCATGGTGGCACGTGCCTGTAATCCCAGCTACTGGGGAAGCAGAGGAAGGAGAATCACTTGAACCTGGGAGGCGGAGGTTGCAGTGAGCCGAGGTTGTGCCATTGCACACCAGCCTGGGCGACAGAGTGAGACTGTCTCAAAGAAAAAAAAAAAATGGCAGTTTTAGTAATGTAGCTATGTTTTATTTTTTATCTCATCCTTAATTGTTTCTTGGAATAGTTCTTTTCCCAAATGAAAAAGAGAGAGAGAATATATTTTGGAGAGGGGAGGATCATGGATCTGAAAAATGAAATTATCCCAAGGCTTTGCTTCTCACTAATCCTGACGCTCTGAAGATGAGCTGCAACACTTGGATTTTAATTCAGTCCATTAATAAATGAATTATGCAATTAGTTGATATACAATTAACTGGATTCACAACGCATGTAGAGCTAACTGGGTCAGTCTGCATCTGTATGACTGTAATGTGCCTAAATGAATTTGCCATCAAAGGACAGGCAGTGGAATGGGGAGTCAAATTTGTCTCCGGCAGAGAATCATGCCTGCCAGCTGCCGAAAGTTCTGCAGATAAAGCCTTGGTCTGAGTTGGCAGGAGAAACAAAAGCAGCACAATGCAGGACCCCAAGTGGCGCTCTCTCCATTATAGAAGCATTGTTCTCCCCAGATGAGCTTGGACAGAGATCAATACATCCCGAATCCTTCTGGGCAGAAAGCATGAGCAATTAGATTTGGATTGGGATCTATCAATCAATCACTCGCCAAAAGTGGTTCTGGCGGCACAAAATGAAAATCTCTTAGTGCAACATAGCCCTTCCCTAGGACCTGCAATTTTCACTGACCCAGATGCAAAGTCAATCAAAATACTCAATCCTGTGGTATCTAATTTCAGCTGGAAAATGTAAGCCAATAAAACATTCAGTTGTGGTTTGTGGGTGTGACCAATCAATCCATGTCCAGGAATTTTCTTATAGTCAAGACTTTGGTGATCAAGTTAAGGCTGATATCAGAAGCTCACTGATATCTGGGGTCAAGGCTGGTGTGTGTGTGTGTGTGTGTGTGTGTGTGTGTGTGTGTGTGTCCCACAGGAAGAGAGGGAATCTTATGGGAATTTTTTTATATAATGTACTTAATTTTGGTTTTGAATTCCTCAAAATGTTTTTGAGATTCCCAAGACTTTCTGCATCAGAATCTGTACTTTAACAAGATGTCCACCTGATTCACATGTATCTTCTGTGAGAGAAGTATGGCTGTAAAGCACTCCATATTCATAGGAATAATCACCGTAATCACATAAGGCACTGAGGGCTCTTCATGTTTGAGCAAGTTCTCTGATATGATAACTCATAACTGATCTAATGATATGGACACTGCCATTCTTAGCACCATCACTAGACAGAGAAACCCTGAATATGAGATCTGGTCTGGGCTTCACCACCAATTTGCTACATAAATTTCCCCACCTCTAACAGTTTGCTTTCTTTTTTATACAACAAGAAGGTTAAGCCAGAGTGCTAGTTCCCAACCTGCACTACCTCCATCTATGAATACAGTCATGAGGGAAGGCAGGGTAACATGGTAGTGATGAGGATGGCATTGAAATTCAATGGTCCTTGGGTCAGGTTTGGGGTCTGTCACTTAATAAATGTGTGGCATTAAGGCATTTAATCTTTCTCCATTTCAACTGTAAATTGCACACATTTTAAGTGCTCAGTTGCATGAATTTTGATGCATGTAAATTCCATGTAACCCAAACCTAATCAAAACACAGATCATTTCCATCAGCCAACCACTCACTCCTCACCACCATGCTATCCTAGCCTACCAACAGCATGCCATCGTGGTGGACATGGTGGAGAGGGTGATGGAAATACTCTACTATCTTGATTGGGGGGTATTCATATGAAAACACATTTCTCAAAATTTGTAGACTGTGCACTGTAGTTCTATAACCGTCCCTTTATCATATGTAAATTGTGCCTCAGTAAAGTTGATCTTAAAAGAAAAAAAAAACACTTTAAGGTAGAGAAGTTCTTTAGCTCTCACTCCAAGAGCTAAAGTGGATTCCCTATTGTAATTCCTAGAGCACAAACCCAAATTGTAGAGGGACACGAAGAGGTGAATTGAAGCGTTAGAGGATAGGATGGGTATTTGTGAAAAAATCATTAGATCTATCTATCTTTGTGGTTGACCCTGGCCAGTGCTTCATGAGTCATTATTATTTTTTTAGAGGGGGAGAAGGTACAACGTCTCCCATAACCCGCGAGTGAAGGTTGCCCTGACTCCCCGTGTGGTGAGCCCTCCCGGGGCAGAGGCATCAGAAGTCTCCAGGCAAAGGTAGAAAGCTCAGCCTCCCTTGCAGACCTGTGTGCCATCCCACAGGCCCCTCAGAGGGGAAATGAAATGAGAGAGACCCCTTCAGCACACTCTCTCAGTGCTCAGAGGACTCACCAACACAAAAGCGCACACAGAAAAACAGTTACAGATCTAACCCCAAGGGCCAGATGTACAGAAGTGAGCAAATTGCTAAAATGAGTTGAAACACAGCCTCAAGACTTCTTACCTCAAGCTGTTAGTCTCTGACCTGGGTTTATGGTCAGATCCAATTAGCAGGTGCTACGTTAAAATTATAGAGCTACAAGGGCACCTTAGAGATCATCTAGTCCAGGGACTTCAGATTATTTTTAGCCGTCAGATATTTTTTTCAAACCAAATCTTATGCAGAGATGTAAATCGGTAAGAGATAAACACATAAGTAATCCACTGGAAGCAGAAGTGGGGATTCCAGTGTCCCACCTACCACCATTCCACTGTGTTCTCTGAGGAATACAGCTCAACAAGCATAAAATCTGATCCCATGCCCTCTTTTGATCGATTAGGAAACTGAGGCTCTGAGAGGTCATAGCTCTCGAGTTAGGCAGTGACAGAGGCAGATCTAAAGAACTCCTGACAACCAGTAAAAAAAAAAAAAAAAAAAAATGCTTTTTCTGTTACACTAAGCTGCCTCAACTAATAGCACAGAAACCCATTACTCTGGGCCAAATGATTTGTTCCATTCTTAGTTACTCCATGGAGAATCCCGAGAACTCCATGCAGAAGTCAGGCAGCTCAGATTTGCTTAGCAACCATGAGCCATCATTCACTAAGCATTTCTTCCCAGAGTCAGCACCCTAATTTAGAGAATCTTATACCGCTTAGACTGGAAAGGAAAAGTGTATTTGCATCTCAAGAGGAAAGGGGGCCTGGAAGAGGTAAGTGGGGAGAACAGGAGCGCTCCATGATGGAAAATGTATATGGTCCCACTGTGGGGAGTGAGGGGTAGAATTCAGAGACAGAGCGAGACCCAGCTCTGCCTGGCATCCCAGAATCACCCACAGGACTGTCTCAGCCTCCCACACTCTATCTCCCTTACACCTAATATCCAAGCAAACCACAAACATCTAGAAGCAGGGCCACCAAGGTTGGTGAAAGCCACGATTACACCTTCTTCATATCCTGAAGAGAGCCTCAACAGGCTATTCCAAGAGCGAGCTCTCAGGTCAGAACAGAGCTGAGACACAAGGTTGCCTCCAGCTGGTGCCTGCTATGGTAGCCCAGTCCAACTGGGAAGAGTAGTGATTCCATTACTTAAAACCCAGGGGCCTCACATCACCCAGGGGCCACTAGCCCTCTCTGATTTCCTTTTTCAGCCACACTGGAGGGCAGGAAGTAGATTGCTATTCCTTCAGAGTTGGCCTAACAGCTCCGTGTGAAAGCTTCTGCCTCACTTCCTGTCATTCCTTACTCTTTATTGAATTTTAAGGTACGTCGCAGGTACTCTGAAAGAAGGAAGAGATCAATCTAAACGAGTATCAATACGTTCCTAAAGTACTAATTCCTGGAATACCTATGGAAGTGCCCTGATGTTTGAACCCTGGAAGACAATAAAGTGTTCCTAAGGAGATGCCTTCAACCTTGGTGTTGCCCTCTCTGTGCCCTAATCTCTACCCTAAATCCTTCCTTCGAGACTGCAAATGCTTGAGCTTTGTCTATCTATGGTCAGCTTCCCACAGTGCTGAGCTGAGAAGTAAAATGGACCCAAAATGACCCTATGAAGAGATGAAGATGTCTATCTTACTGTCATGGAAGGATTTGGAGCTCACAGAGAATCAAATTCTCATATTTCCTTATAAATTGCTATCTTGGACAGATAGCTAATGAAAGTAGAAGTTCTCAAAAGGCATTTCAGGATGAGCTAGACATGTTCCAAGGAGCATGGCTGAATTTACCCAAGAACAGAATCAGCTGGGCCTGATTGGCCCCCATGGCCTTCATGGTTAATGAGTTTTCTGACGGCAGCAATGGCGGGAACACAGAAAGCACCAGGTATCCAGACATGTGTTGTCCTATACAACAGCCAAAGCCACATGTTGCTGCTGGCTGCTTCTCTGGACAGCACAGATGAAAGTACATCCCTATTATTGCAAGAATTCTGTTGCACAAAACAGCTCTAGACTTTTGCTTAGTCACTTATTTATCTGTCAACAAATATCGAACACTTATTAGGTAGGCGCTGCTGTTCTAAGCACTATGTCAGATCCTTAGATTACAAGACCTAACTGGGGATGTTGGGGAAGGCTTCAGAGAGGTGATGACTTACCTGACTCTCAAAGGTTGAATAGTAGTTCTTTAGGTTAGGATGGGGTTGGGTAGACAGGAAGTACTTTACAGCAAATAGAACTAGTATATGCATAGGAACTTCTCTCCCTCCCTTTGTTTCTCTGGACTCTGTCTTTGGTCAGTTCTCAGTATTTCTGCTGAATTCCTTTACTTAGCTACTGACTCGGCTCTCCAGATGGGTGACTTTCTTGAGCCTCAGTTTTCTTATTTGTAGAATGGGAGTAAGATACACCACACAAGATTATTTTCAGAAGCAAAGAAAGTACAGCAGTGGGAGGTATATAGTACCATGAGGGACACATATTAGAAGTTTAATGAATATCAGCTCATATTTTTCTCTTTATCAAATCCAAGGCTGGAGGTCCATGGGTACCACTCTCCACCAGGTTTTTCTGCCCAGGCCCTGGCTGCAGAGGGCTATGCCTTGTGGCTGCCTCATGATCTGCCTATGTGCTGGGCTAGAGTGCTACTGTTAATTGCAGCTATTTCCAGACCACAGTGAAGCTTTCTTTTCTTTTCCTTGCTTTGTTTTGCAGCAGGTGGTTCTCATTATTGTGCAGTGAGGTGGTGGCAGCAGACATACTGGCATGTGCAATGTGATTTACAAACCACGTGTCTCATGCCTAGGCATTGTGGGCAAACTCTACTAGTCATGCAGTCTGGATTTTTCTCTGGTTAACCTTCAGTCTCCTAGGATTCAGTCTAGTGATGGGGAAAGGGATGGACTTTAAAATCAAAACCAGTATGGAGCTCCAGCTCTGTGATTTATCAGCAGCCTAACCTTGCACAAATTAGTAATTCTCTCTGTAATTCAGTTTCCTCATCTATTAAGTTTTTCAGTTTCCTCATCTATTTTGTGCTGCTTTAATAGAGTACCACAGACTGGGTGATTTATAATCAACAGAAAGTTATTGGCTCAAACTTCTGGAGGTTGAGAAGTCCAAGATCAAGAGGTGATATCTGGCAAGGACCTTCTTGCTGTATCATCATGGCAGAAAGTAGAATGGCAAGAGAGAGTGAGAGAGAGGCAAAAGGGGGCAAACTCATTATTTTTTAAAGATCCCACATCCGAAATAATGGTATTAATCCATTCACAATCATAGAGCCCTTGTGGTCTAATCACTTCTCATCAGGCTCCACTTCTTGACATTGTTGCATTGAGGGTTAACTTTCCAACACACGCTTTTTGGGGGACATATGCAAACCAGAGCAGTGGACTACTACTCTTCAGTTTATAAGTCTGTTGAGGGGAGTGGTATGATGACATACACTAGGCACCTACTATAGTCTAGCACTTTTATTCAATGTTGGTTTTTCTTCCCTTCTGGTTTTAGGAATTCAAAAATTCAAGAGTAGAGACAGCTCTTGAGAGACCATTGTGTATACTCAACAGTCATGTACTCCTCACCTACTATGTGTCAGCACTTGCATCTCCTGGTCTCTGGATCTAGAGACTATGAGAGAGGGATTATCATCTTGGTATGAAGGAAGATGAGGCTCAGAGAGGTGTAGCAATATCCCCAAAGTCACATTGCTAATGATGATGGAGCTGGGAATCTCATTTCCAGTCTCCTTTCTCTAAACTCACCCCCTCAGGCCCTTTCCCACTCAACCCACAACCCTGTTTCATGAGGAAAGAAAAGGGCAGGATGAGAGTGGCTGGGTTTCCCTGCTACAGGCATGCTGTGGATCCCACACCTAATATTGCTGGGGAACTGGAGAAGAGCTTGGGCCACAAAGAGAGGTACTCATAGGAAAAGGCCTAGGCGGGGCCACGTTGGGCACTTTAGCCAGGCAACCTTCCCAAGGCAGAATGATTGGCTGAGCTATTTGCCAGAAGAGCTAAGTCAGGGAACAGCCTGGAAAATGAAATGGGGAAAATTGACAAATAAAATGACCAGATGGGAAAGGCTTGATCAGGAGGTAAAAGCACTGTGTCCTTCTCCTGCCAGTCCCCTGAGCCCTCTTGCTTAGCCTAGTTAGATACCCAGTTGTTTCCCTCAGTCCAGGCCCCACTTTATCACCCAGAGCAAATTGTGATTATCAAAACTTTCAGCCACCTACTGCTGATTCACCCATCTCTCCTGCATCAGCAGAACTGGAGGAAATGCACTCCCCAGAGAATCCTGCCTCCGGCTCTGCTCCTGGAGGTGCTGGTGACGATGTCATACCTGATATTTAAAGCACAAGTCCTGAAAACTCCACTTTCACATTCTATATATAGTGCCTTTTGTCCAATTTCCACTAGGTGCACATCTTATACAACATACCCCTTAGACATAGTGCAATGGTCTAGGATCTAATGTTTTGGAGTGCTGGGCCCCCAAAAGAACTTCTTTTTGGATAAAGAAATAGGGTTAATCTTCACAAACAGGATATTAGAGCAGGTAGCAGTTTCAACAATGTGGAGGTTTTCCTGGGGGCACACACATATTAATATGATGTATTTGCTAGTGATTGCTTCTCCAGTTTGTTTATCATGACAGGTGTCCATGCACTGTAAATAGTGTGGATCCATTACATTTATCCAACACTTTACATTTTTACTTTACATATGTGCATATACAAATACTTTACAGATAGGAATATATAAACATATAAATAGTTTGCCTATATGCAGCCATCTGTTTCTTTAGAGATTATTATCCCCATTTCCCAATAAGGAGACTGAGACACAGGCAATAGCTGTATAGCTGGTTCCCAGTGAGGCTAGGACAAAAGCATGATGACTGGTCTTCAATAATTTCTTCACTCAACCAATATCTACTGAGTGTCTGCTGTGTAGCAAGTGGGATGCTAAGTACTGGGGGTACAACAATGGGCAAAACGCTAAAAAATAACAAAACAAAAAAAACCTTTTCTAGAATAGATTTGGGTGAGAAGGACAATGAACACAATAAATAAGTAAACAGCATATTATGTTGGAAGGGGAGGAGGAGGGGCCAGCGAGTGGGAAGTGGGGTGTCACTAGCCTCAGTGAATATGAGCAGAGAGACTGAGGCCTTGGAGGAGGTGTTACAGCTATGCGTTTTTCCATTTTGCATTTCCAACCCGAGCCACAAGTTGTGCATGGGAACACTGTCGGAGAAGATGAATGGGCGATGTGTCAGAAGCCGAGAATTCCTGGGCTTGCCCCAGCCAGCAGCTGGGGTCACCTTGCCGGAGGGTGGCTTCTGAACAGCAGAAGAACAGAGGCTGAAGCTGAGTCCAGGCATCGTTGTTCCTCGTCGGGGACCTGATTCTAGGACTCAGGAAACAAAGGGATGCCTGTGTCACCAGAAGAAAATCATAATGAGAACTGGGAATGCAAGCAGTGGGGCTGAGGTTTTAATTAGTGCGGGGGAAGATCAGAAGGGCTTCCCATTTCATGATGAGAGCAGCCTGGCCAGGGTGCGTGTCCCAGTCTCACTTGTGGATCCGATTCCTTCAGTGAAGGAAGTCTGGCGGTGCAGCCTCCCCCGTTTTTACTTCCTCTCACCTCCTGGCTGTCTGGTCCTTCTCTTTCCCTTGACACGTGCTCAGATTCACAACCTCCTCTTGGTGCCCTTGGGCCCATCAGTCCACACTGTGGTTTAACCCTTCTTCTTTCTGCCTCCAGTTCCCTCTCAACATCCCCCAACATTTCTTCCTGCTCCCTTTTATGCTGGGGCCAGGCCCACAGCCTGTCATCCATTTATCAATGCATTGGAACTGTAACTCAGGTATTGATCTGTGTTTGTTGGTTTTTTTCCTGTAAACTCGGGCTGTAAAGGTTTCATTAGCCTGCCTCACAGTCATTACGTCAAGTAATAGGAAACATCCATCTTCCTCGGGCTTCACTTCTGCACCCAATGGAGATCGGTTTGAAGAGCGTTAATCAAGCTATGAAAATCATTGGCAGCTCATTCCTTTATGATGAAAAAGCTGGTTTGCAGCCTCACTGGGTAGCAGAGACCTGATACCTTAGATACCTACAGCAATTATGGGCTGTGTGGTTTCCTGCTTAGGGAGTCTATTCTTTGTTGAATGCCTGTATGCAAATCTCATTCTTTGCTTTAATGTGATTCCCTGAGTGGTGTGCAGTAAGAACAAGGCATAGATAAGGCTGGGCTTCTCTGCAGAATTGTGGGTGAAAAGGAGGGTTGTCGGTTACTTTGATGGATCCCTGGCAAGACCAGACCTGCACAGAGGTGGGAAAGATTTACCAACATGGTGTGATGCCTGCCGGTGAGAGCTTGAGTATCACCCATTTGCCCACCTCTTCCTTCCACCCACCCTTCCAGATGGAAGCAAATCAGCTACTTAGGTGGGGTAACAAAATACCCAACTATACACAATACTCTTACATATGTCAAGTGTGCAGGGGCTAGAGTAAATCCCTGGGGCAATAAGCACTAGAACAAGTAAAACTGGAGATCGGGAGTGAGAAAATCAGAAAAGAACTTGGAAGGCCATGTGCTGGGGAGGTGAGGCAGGGCAGAGCTGCAAGTGGCCTTAGACTACAGGTTTCAGTGCACAGCCTCTGAACCAGCAGCAGCAGCACCGCCTGGGAACTTGCCAGAAGCCCCAGATCGTGGGCCCCATTACAGACCTCCTGAATCAGAGAGTCTGGAGGGGGATACATGGTCTGTGCTTTAAGAGGCCTTCCAGATGATTCTGGTCCACTATCCTAAGCATAAAGGAGTCACATGACAGCATCAGGTAAGAAAAAGGAAAAACAAGGATGTGGAAAGGGCAAGTGTGAACATGGAAAACACAAAATGTGCCTCGGACTGGTCCTGTGAACACCAGAATGAGGACAAGTGATGTTCTGGGCTGCCTCACTGAGAGAAGAGGTTGGTTCTGGCAGAAGAAGGAAAGTATCATCCAATGGTTAGTACCAGGCCCTGGAGCAGCAATGCACAGGCCCCGAGACTGGGATTGCCATGTACCAGTTTCGTATGATGGGGGAAATTATGCCCTCTGCCTATGATTTATCATCTGCAAAAAGGAAAGATGATAATAATAATGCTTTCTTGAGAAGGTTCTTTAAAAAAATCACAAGACTTAACACATGGAAAGAAGCCTTTAAACAGTGTCTGGCACAGAGTGAGTGCTGAATAAATGATAGCTATGGGTATCATTTCACACAGCTACATAGAAGCACATAAAAGACAAGGGAGTAGCAAACAGAATCGATTAGCTGACCAAAATATAGTCAGATGAGTATGTACATTGTGTTATATTAGTGTAGCAGCAGAGAGTTCATAATGCCCAAAATGAATCAAAGAAGCAAATGCACCAAGAAACAGATGGTTATTGAATCACAGGTTCATTTATTTATTCACTCATTCAGCGTACACCGAGTTACACCCTAGGGGTGCACCGTGCACCTTGGGCAGTGCAGAGACGCTGAGAAGCAGCAGTCTAGTGAGACCCTAGGGTCATAAAGACATCAAGAAATGACACCAAGCAGAGAGGCAGCTTCAGGTTAGGCCCAGAGATTGATGGGGATACGAGGAGGGGCATCGGAGGCAAACTGGGTGCTTGGCTTCCTGGAGGAGGTAGGTGCCAAGAGGGTACTGCAGGTACACAGGGCAAGATGAACAAAAGATACAGGATTGAGAAATGATAGCAGGAGAGCAAAGCAGATTGGGGTACCGGGAGCATGGGCTGTGACCAGACAGTCACAAGGGAGATAGGTCTGCAGAAGCACTGCGGTGGGTCTTACGGGCCAAATTCATGAGCTTGAACATTATCCTCCAAATCGCGGGGAGGAATTAAGAGATTTAAGAAGAAGAGTGATCCGTTCACGCTTTAGCTCTCTTTCTCTGAGCCATGCGGAGGTTGGGTTTGAAAAGAGTGAGGCCAGGAGGAGGGAAATCAGCTAGAAGCTCTAGTTTAGGGCTCACCATCTCTCGCTGGGGTTCCATTGCCTTCTCTCTCACACAGGAAGTGGCATTTCATCTGGGACTTGAAGGATGTGAATGGATCAGCCTCAAGGTGACCGGAACAAAGGGCAACTGGGAGAGGGGCTGGCAGGCTGAGTTTCTGGGACGGGAATGTGCTCAGGAACACAAAGAAGTGAAGTGTGGTCCTGGGGAGAAGGTTGGAGCATGAGGAGGAGAGGCAGCCTGGGTTAATGCTGGTAAGGAGCCTGGATTTTATTCCAAGCATAATGGAAAGCCAACAGAGAGCTGCAGGAGATAAAAGGTGTGAAGCTAGTGCAGTTCCTCAAAGATGTGCTGGCTGGACTCTGGTTACTGGAGGCAGGGTGGGAAAGAACAGAAACAGGGATGCTGGCTTGAAGGATGTTGCAGGAGCCCAGGTCATGGTGGAGGTGACTGTGGCCGGGCTGGTAACAGCTCTGATTCTGGGTAGGGCTGGGAAATGTGGGTGGTAGCTTAGAGATGTAGATCTAATCCCACAATGCTGTGAGGTAAGTATTAGAAACCCCATTTACCAGATGAGAAAACTGAGGTCCAAAGAATTTGAGAAACTTATTCCTACTCACAAAGCTTCCAAACCAGCTTCCCTCCAGATAACAATTCCTACAATATCTTCCCTACATCCGTGAAGAGAGCATTTGTTTGGTGGGAGGAGCTGGACAGAGATGACCAAGGAAATAGGGGTAAATGTCTGAGTAAAAAGAGCCAAGAATAATCTAAACCTCCTTCTTAACCATCCATAGCTAACACATTGATCTTCTCCCTGCAAATATATTTCCTGTATTCTTCCCTTTGTGACTTAAGCTTTCTTGTTTATTACCGAAGTCTTTGAAATACCTTGAAGAGCAGAGAAATAAGCTTCTCCCCTCAGGCTGTCAGAGGGGAGCCCAAAGCAACACACAACAAAAAGAAAGTTTTGGGAAGTTGCCTGTTTAATCTGAAAGATTTATATGAATGTTGTACTCTGCTTCACTATGCAACTCTGCTTATTTCAATGTTTAAAACTATGTTTTAAATTGCAGTGAGGTATCGCAGGATTAAACAAAAGGTTTACCTTCCCGAATCTTGCATGGTAATATAATGAGGACTTTGTCTCGTCGCTTACTGTGTTCCAGGCCCTAGTCTTGCTGTGTTAGATGCATTGCCTCACTGTGAAGGTGAGTTTCACTATGTCATTTGCAGATGAGGAACTGAGGGTTCAGACAAGGAAGTGACTTGCCTAAGGACACACAGCTAGCATGTGCAGACTCAGGACTCGAACCCAGTTATATCTGTCCCAGCACCTGTGCATGTAGCCCTATTCCTCAGGTATGGTAGCCCAGGATATTACAGAACGCTTGACTCTAAATGTGTCAGAAAGTTCATGCACAAATATATGATTTCTTGTGGTTCCGGCAGATGAGCTACAGAGCAAGCTCAGGCTTTTAGTTTTGGGAGCTCTGTAGAAAGAGGATGACAGGCCGGGCGCGGTGGCTCAAGCCTGTAATCCCAGCACTTTGGGAGGCCGAGACGGGCGGATCAGGAGGTCAGGAGATCGAGACCATCCTGGCTAACACGGTGAAACCTCGTCTCTACTAAAAAATACAAAAAACTAGCCGGGCGAGGTGGCGGGCGCCTGTAGTCCCAGCTACTCGGGAGGCTGAGGCAGGAGAATGGCGTGAACCCGGGAGGCGGAGCTTGCAGTGAGCTGAGATCCGGCCACAGCACTCCAGCCTGGGCGACAGAGCGAGACTCTGTCTCAAAAAAAAAAAAAAAAAAAAGAAAGAGGATGACAGAGTCTGAGAGGAAGAAATTGTGATTCTGGTAGCTGGCAGCTCAGCTCTCCTGTCCGTGGGCTCAACGTAGGCACTGGTGGCAAGTGCTCAGGATGACAACAGTAACTGGGCTTTTTGAGCACAGGGATCATCCACTCGCAGTGGGACCTAGCTCAGGGCTGAAGAATGAAGCCTGTTTCAGCCCTTGCTGGAGGAGGTTGGTAAGAAAGACCAGGTGCAAAGCCCAGGTAAACAGATCCTGGTTCTAAAATGAACGCTAGCTCTGAATGTAAAAACTGGGAAATCCACCCTCCAGATTGAACACCGTGTAAGAATTGTTGGGAAGAGAGAGAGGAGGCTGCAATTTGGTGGGTATCTGGGGTTGCTGGTCTATATCAAGCTCATCATTGAAGTTTCTTCCCCACCACCCAATGCGCCTAAGCTTGCCATTCCACTGCCGGTTCTGGCCAAGAGGTAGATAGGGAGGAATACACTCAGATTAGGAAGCAAGAGTGGCTATAGCTGAGGGATGCTTAGAAAGACGACTGACATTACATAATAACTCTCCTGTTTTAGGCCAGGCACAGTAGCTCATGCCTGTAATCCCAGCACTTTGGGAGGCTGAGGCAGGCAGATCATCTGAGGTCAGGAGTTCAAGACCAGCCTGGCCAACATGGTGAAAGCCCGTTTCTACTAAAAATATAAAAATTAGCGGGCATGGTGGTGGGTGCCTGTAGTCCCAGCTACTCAGAAGGCTGAGGCAGGAGAATCACTTGAACCCGGGAGGCAGAGGTTGCAGTGAGCCGGGATCGCACCATCGCACTCCAGCCTGGGTGACAGAGTGAGACTCTGTCTCAAAATTAATAATAATAATAATAACAATAACAACTCTCCCGCTTTATAGCAGAGGCGGGGTATGGGCAGCCTCTTTTTTAACTCATCCAGGGTTAAAACCCCTGTTCCATGGTCCAACCTTCCTGCAAATCTAACTTAAATTACAGTGTGCTCCTGTTGTAATTCATTTACTGTTTGTATTTCTAATGAAAGAAACTAGCTTCAGACAAGTCTTTAAACAACAGCCTTCACATGTAAAACATTTTTTTAAGATGAAAAGAATTATGCCAAAAATCCTAAGGTTATTGGCAACCTTCTTCCTTTTCTCCCAAAGTTCTGAAGCATCTTCATGCAGGTATAATAGGGACTGACACAGGATAGAGGGACCCATATCTGAGAGTCTCCCTTCTCCTGACAGGCCTCTTGACATTTTGCCATGTCTTGTTCCCTGCTGTCCTCCAAGCCAGTTGAAAACAAAGCTAGGGCCATTTTCACTCAGTCAGTAACAAGGGGCCAAGATTCAGGCAAAGAGAGGAATGAGTTCATTTGCAACCTCAGGGCTGAAAACAGAGTCTCCTTGTAAATCCAAAACAAGTCAAGAGACAGGAGGCAAAGATCAAGAGTAAATTGTCAATAACCATCCTGGGAAGAGGTTAATCTGGAGCTTGGGGTAACTCATGTGAGGGTTGAGATAATTCAGGACATGTTCAATATGTTAAAAGGCCGTCACTGCCCTGAGACACAGAACACCTGGCTGTGGAAGGGGTGGAGGAAGTGTTTAAGGGAGGAAAAATTTCTAGTAAATTCCATAACGACTGCTATTCGTTAATTAACATTTATTAAGTTCATCTCCAATGCCAGCCACTGTGCTAAGTGTTCTTTTGTATATAGTTGAAGTGATTTAATACCTCAAAAGCATTGTGACAGAGGAATTATTTCTGTTTTACAGATGAGGAAAGTAAGACTCAGTAAGTGAATTGCCCAAGATCACACAACTCAGATGTGCTGAAATTGGGACCTCAACTCGGGTGTGTGTAACTATGAATCTCTTAACCATTATATTTTATTGTCCCTTTTTACTGCTTTTAATAACTTTACTATTGTTGTCTTGAGTTGATAACTAAACCTTAGATTACTCCAAATTTTGCATATGAATAGCTTGGGTTTTCTATCTAGTTATGAGTTACATTAGGAAGAGACAGTTTTATGCTTTTTAAATATCCCCTCAAGTGAAAAAAATGCCCTAGATGTAATAATTTGTTTTCCACAGTACGTTACAATCTTCAAAACATTTCTGCATATGTATATTTTCTCACTCCATCCCTGTGAAAGGAATAGGCTATTATTATCCCTAATTTATAGGTAAGAGCACAGAGGCATAGAGAGTTTTACAATGTGCCTCAGTTAGCAAATGGAACAAAAAGACCTGACTTCTTTGTTCATTTTACTTCTAGGCCAATGTCCTTTTGTGTCAGGTACTGCTAATTGCCTCCCCAAAAGCTGGTTCTTCTTGCTAACAGGCAGAATTTTGCCCCATATTTATTTAGGAATCAGAGGGGATCTTTTGATCTTAGGAAACATAGCTCAGCCCATTAATCCTATTTTAGGCAATAACATGGAAACAAGGAGGGTTTTCCTCCCTGATAGAAGAATACTCTGTGCCATGCTTCCTAACTGGAATGTAGAACATGATTTCTGGCACTGCTGCAGCCATTTTATGACCATGAAGAGGTCAATAGCATTGCAGACATACGACCTTGAACCCTGACATTATTAAGCTGCTAAATCTACATAAGCCACTACCAACCAGCACATCTTTGTTATAATAAAACATAAAATGAATCTCTGTTACCCATAACTGAAAGATTTCCTGCTGATTTAACTTTGTACTGCACCAGTGAAATAGCACTCTGTTGATGTGAGTCTGGAAGGTGATCTACAGATATACTTTGTACAGCATGGTCAGTTAATGAAAGCCCTACATGAATGCAAGTGTCATTATTATTGTCACTATGTTATATTAAACACTCTTTGATATGATTTCGTATTTGCATTTGGATTCTGGAACTCAACTCCCCACAATGGAGAGTGAATGTCCTTGACTGAGAGTAAAGGCTGCTCTGATCAATTGTCACCGAGCCAAGTGCTGGGCCTGTGCTTTGAACTGTTACGAAATCAAACCAAAGGCCAATCTTTCTCTGCCTCAGTTTTGCTTTCTGTACACTAGCATAACAACTTCCATTCTCTCTGCTCGGAGTATAGAGTCAACAGGAAATAGAGATGGGAGAGAAAACTAAGGGAACAGCAAGAAAGGATTTCAACACTTCCAAAATTAATTATTATGCTTGGGCATTGCCTTTGGCATTGTACAGGAGCAGGATCACTAACCAACAGCTTTGCAAGGAAAGCATTGTCCTCTCTGAACACTGAGGGACATGCCTGGGCCATCATGGGGAAACTGAGATGTCTTGATGAATCCCATGCCCACCAAGGATTCGAGATGTGTTATTTGGGTCCTCCACCTTTCCCTGCCACCCGCAAGAGCTGCAGAATATAAAGCAGTGTGAGGAGGACCTCTCTGAGGCCAGGGTGCTAGCTCGCAAAAAGCAAAGTCAATGGAACTGATTTCCTGGATGGAACAAACGGGGGTCTTCGAATCCTTACGGTGATAGTGTATTGAATTACAGACATAAGAGGAGCTTTGGGGGAAAATGAGCTCAGCACCTCAGTTCTGTACAGTCAACAGTTACATCAAAACCAGAATCTCCCTTTCTCTCCTCTAAAGACAACAACGTTTGATCAGAGGAAGCTACAGAATTTGCCCGGCATGAGCAGGGAAAGGATTGTTCAAAGTGCAGGGAGAAGAAAAAGAATTTAGAAAAAACAAGATGAATGTGGAACAACCTTCCAGAGCCCTTGCAATAAAGGAAATAGTTCAATTAGGAGCTCCCCACCCACCCTTCCACACTCACTCCTCTCAGATTCTATGTGCCTTTGAATCAATCCCTGGACCATGGAAAGAAGTGTGTTTAAGTCTTCCTCAGAGACTAGCACAGATTTCATATATAGATGAAGAAAGCATGGCTCCTGTCCTCAAAGTGCTCAATGTCTACTATGGGCAAACCCTTTAATATCCGAAGTGACAATCATGGCATTGCCTTCATTATTTGTAGCTGGAGGCTCTGAGCTTTGCTTACTCCTTTATTTTAATCAGTAAGGTCTTTGTAACAGACTGAGATAAAGCTTCATTTGGATGAGAGATAGAAACATGAAGTTCTTCAAATAGGGCGTACTACCTCTGAAATTTAGATAAGGCATAGGAAGCACTTCATGCCTGCTTATGACATAGTAAGAAGGTGATTGGTTTTCAAAAGTTCAGGCTCTGGAAACAGAGTGACTGGGTTGAATCCTGCCTCTTCCACTTACTAACTATATGGCCATAGTCAAGTGCTCTGTGCACCTTAATTTTCTTATCTGTAAAATGGAATAATAATTGAACCTATCAGAGTCATAAAGAGGACTAAATGAGTTAACACATGTAACGTTCTTAAAATATGCCTGGCACATAGTAAGTGCTCAATGAATTTTAGCCATTAACAGGAACTGCTCTTACCTGGCAAATAGTTGTAGTAGTAGTAAGAGTAAGCTGGAGTTGAAAAAGCGGAAACAGATGCAACTGGTAGGTGATTTATTACCCGTTTGGAAGACCCAGAAAGTGAGAAGTGTCACAAGCTCCAGAAGCACTATTTTGTCAAGGGAAATGTCTACGATTTGATGAAGCTTGAAAAACTCGTAAATGCCTGATTCTACTCAAATTTACTCCGGGCTATGGCAGCAGATCACTGTGCTTCCAACAAACTCAACAACCACCACAACAAAAAAGAGGTGAAAAGGAAAAAGAAAAGGAAACCATTATGGAGCTACAATTTACTGCATCTTTTCAATCACAAAATTAAGGTGAATTTGGGATAGGGACAAGTACTCTGATGTAATCTGAAATGACTTTTCTGTTTGATATAAAGCCATAGAGAATGCACAGGGACAGTTTAAAGCACCAGCAAGGTGAGTGAGCTGCATTAAAATGGAAATGAAAAATAACCCAGAAAATGCTATTTATTGTAAAAATTGCCGGCATGCTTAGAGCTGCTTTGATCATCTTTGCCTCAAAGAAAGCAGAGCCAACAAAGTGAAGTTTCAGAAAAGGGCAGCGAAATGATCAGAGACATAATGGGTGAAAGGAGGTCTTTATCCAGAGAAGGAAAGAAACAATTGCAGAAAAATTCTTTGGCTTAATAGAGATCTATTGGATAATGAATGGCGAGGAGCGGCCATTCAGGTGCTGCCCTCTCCCCTGTCCCAAATCACAAGAATGAGAAGGAATTTGAAAGGACTGAAAATAGATAAATGGCCATCATATGTTTAAAGCCTCAACTGGGGAAACTGGCAGCCTCGGGGCATTTTTGAAGCAAACAATAGAGAGCCTTCCTAAGAAGATCAAACGTTCTGCACTTGCCCAATTGCAGCTCATCCTCCAGGGGTGTTTGCTGAAAAACAGAGGGGCAAAGCTGTACTAGACCCTCTGGAATACACAGAGCCCTCCCCCATGCTGTCCACAGGGGCAGTCTGTTGAGATGGAGGCAGGGAGGGGAAAAAAAAAAGACTGAATTTATTTTCCCTTTGGGATTTAGAAAATGCAATAGAAAGAAACTTTCAGATTTTAGTTGATGTGAGGGAAATTTTCCTACCCTCCATTCCCCCCACCCCATTCCTGAAGGAAGAAAGAATTCCCTCTTGGCCTTGGGCACTCAGAGGTGATCCAGGACCAGACACCACCCTACTGACAGAGTGTGTTAAAAATGGAGACTCTCAGCCCATCCCAGATCCCAGAATCAGAATCTGCATTGTAATAAAACTCACAGGCACATCAAAGTTGAGGGATTTACTACAGTCTCTGCAATCAGGAAGGTAGAGAAAAGACTGGGTGCGCTTCCCTCACAGCTGTGCCATTAACCTCCTGCGGGGACAGTCAGTGTAGTACCTCCAAAGCCTCCATATCTTCATCCAAAAACAAGGAATCAAATTCCTGTGAGTATCAAATTAGATAATTCATTTAAAGCATTTGGAAATCTATGAATATCTGACACATAACAAGAATTTAAAGGCATTAGTGTAGGTTGCAATGACTGATATGGATAATGACCCAGCCAACAAGAAATGGAAAGAAAGATAATGAGCCAAAATGGAGAACAGAGAAATAGTACAAGCAGTAAGAAAAAGGGACAAGGACATTGACTCTGAACCTACCAACCTGTGAATGACATGTGTAAGAGACGAAGCAGGGGACAATGGAAGCTTGCTACCCAGCTCCAGAGTATATAGATGGCTTTACAGAAAGCCCAGCTGTGAGCAGGCTTGAGTGACAGGTAAACAGGTTACAAGTTAATTAAGAAAGACAATGCATAGCTCATGTGCGTTTTCCTTGGCCATTTATCAAACATTTTGGTATTGTTTGATTTGTTCTTGTGGTAGTTAATTAAGGTACATTGTTTATTTTATATGCTTCTAAAGAAGTATTATTTTACTTTTTAGTTAAAAAAAAAACTGCAAGGTGGACCGGGCACGGTGGCTCACACCTGTAATCCCAGCACTTTGGGAGGCCGAGGCGAGTGGATCACGAGGTCAGGAGATCGAAACCATCCTGGCTAACATGGTGAAACCCCGTCTCTACTAAAAATACAAAAAAATTAGCCAGGTGAGGTGGCGGGCACCTGAAGTCCCAGCTACTCAGGAGGCTGAGGCAGGAGAATGGCGTGAACCCGGGAGGCGGAACTTGCAGTGAGCCGAGATCACACCACTGCACTCCAGCCTGGGCGACAGCGCGAGACTCCGTCTCAAAAAAAAAAAAAAATACTGCAAGGTAATTTCTCACTTACTTTACCAAAATTCAACCCGAGACTCAAGTTATTCCTGTATTAGATGTGCTGTCCCAACAATGAAGAAGAAATAACTCATTGAAGTCTGTTAGAGAAAGGCATACATTTCAGGAGATCCAAATACCCAAAATAGCGGTAAGGATATGTCACAGTAGTAGAAATGATACAGGTTGCTTTTATATTTCACTTTATATGGAATTCTGGGAGAAGATGCAATTTAAGTTTAGGGAGCAGGGCATTCAGGCGATGTAAGGTCAGTCTCTTGTGTCTGTGCCCACAGCAGAACAGGAGCAGCTGATGTCCCATCTATGAAGGAGTCACTGCAACCTCTTAGCTCATGCTCTGGCCATTTAGACACTCTCTGGAGTATGCACCCCACCCCATCTTTAGTCTTAGTCTAATTAATAGCTTGGGTAATAAACAGAGGCCTATTATTCACAGACAGGTGTATACCCTTGTCAAAGGTCTTGGCTAAATCATGCTGATTGTCTATAATAACAATGTTAACGACCCTTTGCATTAGCTTTACATTGTAAAACATCTTTCCTTGATGTTTGTTCAATATTTTCATGAGAATTAGAAACATCTATTACAAAACCTAGGATACTAAAGGGCTCCTGGAACATAGGGCTGTAATTCATGTTGGAGTCTTAGCGGAAACCACAATTACTTGGAGCCCTGCTCTATCAACTCTCAGAAAGAGAGAAATGTGGTTCTGGGCTATGATGAGACTGCCTAGAATATTTTCCACAGAAAATATAAAGGCTCACAATTAGAAATCATGAATTTAAATACATTTTAATGGTTCAGTAACTTTTAACACAATGTTTACCATGCCACAAAGGTGAGTTTTGTAGCCAAACTGCATTTTCTGGTACTGAATTATGTATTTGATTAACCTGTAGATGTGCAGTAAGGCAAATATAAGAACAATTAAGGTGATCAGGAATGTGGACTAATTAAGACCTTAAAAAAATACTCAAGAGCTTATGTAGGGAGTACTGAGGAACCGATAAAGGTGATTTCTTTTATTTAAAAAATGTTTCCTCTTACCATGCTTAGTGGTCCTGGGACTGAGGGATCCAGGAGAATGAGCAGAAAAGACAGCCCCTTGAGGGTTTCCTCTCAGAATAATGAACAAATATCTTCTGCTTATTCATTCAAAGTCTCTTTGAACTTAGAAGACAACTCAAGTCATAGTTGGACTTTTCAAAAGTCAGAATTTCCAAGTTTTAGTTTTTGTTTTCATTTGGTACAAATTTCCTCTTGCTATATCCACGAATGTCATTCTAAACAGCTGGCATATCTATATAAACTTATAAAATTGGCCCATTCTGTAACTTTCAGGCTGGAGGTAACGTGACATCTTTCTCTTCTTCAGTTCAGACCACTCATTCATACCCCATATATTTAGCCATCCACCATAAGTCTGCAGTTAGATTACCTGATATCACCCAATGTTAACTAGCTGAAAATGGAACTCGTATTCTGCCTTATTTCCTCCCTCTAACTGTCTTCATTCCAAATACCTCCATTCTGCTCCCAGGGACTGACTCTGCTATCAGTAGAACCAGCACTCACAGGCTGGAAAGTTTTTACCATTGGTGATCCCTCTTCCCCTTTATTCTTGAACCTAATTTATCACTTGGAAATGTTTATCTTCTCATTATTCTTTTCAAATTTACTCTCCTCCTTATTATCAACATTCATTCACTTATTCATTCATTTAATAACGTGTTGGGGGCATTTGCTATATTCTGGATCTCAGTCAGTACCTTTGAAGCGCTAGATTCTATGAGTAAGAAAGACCCGGAAGTGGCTTTGCAGTGGGGAACCCTGCCTTTGTTAGCTCACTCTGTGATTGGATTGGTGTGATTTGTTTCTATTCCAATGGCTGTCAGAGAGTAAGGTAAACTGCTCTATAGAAAGACAACATCAACCAGAGCCGTTTAATTCTTTATATAAAATGTCTGGTATTTTTAAAAAAAAATACCAAACATATTAATTGACAAAATCAAAATAAAAATAGTAACAGAAAACAGTCACATAGGATACAGATTGGGCTTTTCAAAAATGAGTTTAAAATAGTTGTAATTAATATGTTCAGTAAGATGAATGACAGGATGAAGAATTTCACAGGAGAATGCAATCTCTATACCTAT
Organism: Macaca fascicularis; assembly: GCF_037993035.2. Lineage (NCBI taxonomy): Eukaryota > Metazoa > Chordata > Mammalia > Primates > Cercopithecidae > Macaca > Macaca fascicularis. The sequence continues at coordinate 129,695,763 of NC_088388.1, read as the reverse complement.
CTCTAACAGAAATTCTTGAACTGGAAAATAAACTCTGAAATTATAAACCCTACAAATGTGTTACACAGCAGATTAAACTTAACTAGTTTTATGAGGCCAACATAACTTTCTTATCAAAACATGACCCAAATATTATAAAAGAGATAAAAGTACACGCCTTCTTTCTCAAAATCACAGTTTCACAAATCTAAAACAAAATAATATAATTGAGCAAATTGTAGACTAAATAAAAGATATCATTTCCTTAAATGCAAAAGACTTGATGGCATTTAACACCATTTATGATCTAAAATGACACAAAGCTCTTACCAAAATAGGAATATGAGAGCTTTCTTAATTTGATGACAATTATCTAAAAAAAAAAAACAACTATGGCACTAACATTTAATGGAATTTTGAAAACTTTCCTTTGAGTCTAAAAACAAGACAAAGATACCCATTATCACCATCTTTATTCAAGACTGTACTGGAAATTACAGACTATGAAGTAGGCAGGGAAGAAAAGGGCATCATAATTGGAATGAAAAAAATAAAGCCATCATTATTCACAGGTAGCATGATGGGGAGCCTAGAAAACGTAAAATGATCTACAAAAAGCAAGTATTATAATTAATACACAGGTATAGCAAGTCAATAAACCAGATTAATTACACAAAAATCATTATATTTCTACATACCACCAATAATGAGATTTTTACAATACTATATTGTTTATCTACCATCAAACGCTGGGAATAAACTTAACAAAAAGATGTACAATATTTATGCAAGAAAACTATAAATTGTTACAAAGAGAAATTAAAGAAAATCTGAATATATGGAGAAATGGAACACATTATTTATTAGTGATTTAATATTTTAAAGCTGCCAATTTTCTTTAATTAATGCCTAGATTCCATACAGTATGAATCAATATCTCCGCAGTAGGTTTTGGTGGAAATTGACCAGTTGATATTTAAATTATCAGAATACAAAGGGCTAAAAATAACCAAAGCTATCTGGAAAAAGAAGAACAATGTTAGGGGACTTAACTTGCTAAATACCATGACTCATTCACTGTAACTATAAAGGTACACTAATTAAGAAAGTGCAGTGTGTGCAGTGACTGGATAGAGAGCCCAGAAATAAGTCCACATAAATACAGTCACTTGGTTTATGAAAAATTGGTACTGTGGCAGAGTAAAGGAAGGATAATCTTTCCAATAAATGGTGCTGAATGAATTTAACTTCAACGCTGGAAAGAATAAAATTTTACTTTCTACCTCATGTCATATACAAAAGTAAATTTCAGATGGATTTTAGTTTCTAATGTAAAAGGAAAACAAAATAAATTTTCTAGGAGATAGAAAGAACACTATCTACATTACCTTGATTTATGTAAATTTTTGAAAGGATATAAACAATACTATCCTAGAGAAAAATGGACTATGTTAAAATTAAAAATGTATGTTTTCACACCTACAAAAGTAAAAATCAAAGCCATAGAGTGGAAGGAAATATTTGCAATATATGTAACTGATAAAGAACTCATATCCAGGATATATTCATTATGCCTCTACATCAATAAGAAAAAGACATAATTTCGATTTAAAAAGTGAGCAAAATTTTAATTTTAAAAAGTAAGCAAATGTTAGATAACATTGGGTGATATCAGGTAATCTAATTCTAACTTTCTGAAAATTCTATCTAAAAAGATTTGAATAGGACTTTTACAAAATAACAGCTCTAAATGCCAAATAATCATGAAGTGCTTAGTTTCATTAGCAATCACAGAACTATGACTTAAAATAATGAAATATGACTACATCTTACATCAAAAAGACCAATACCAAGTGTCATTGAAGAGACAGAGCAACTGGAACTGTCACACACTAATTGCGGGAGTATAAGTTGTTACAACCACTCTGGATACGATTTTGCAGTATGTACAAAATGTACTGAAGGTAGATGTATGACCCAGAAATTTCTCTTCAAGGTAGATGACCAAAAGAAATGTGTGCATATAGGCACCAAAAAATATGTATGATGGTTTTCATAAAAGTAGGATTCATAGTAGACACAAATTGGAAATAACCCAAATGTCTGTTAACACTGCAATGCTCCATTAAATTTTATCTATGGAATGAAACACTACACAAGAATAAACAAACTACAGCTATATGCAAAACATGGATGAATCCTACAGACATACTATTTAGCACTGCAAGCCAGAAACAAAAGAATACACAATATAGGATCCCATTTTTGAAGAGCACTCAAACCGGCCAAGCAAATTGATGGTGTTAGAGATCAGGGTAGCGGTTACCTTTGGAGATGTGGCAGGTGAATAGGAAATGATATGAGAGGACTCCTGTGGTGTTGGCAGTGTCTTATTTCCTTGGTGGTGGTTCCACGGGTATTCTGACTTTATGAAAACTAATTTATGTGTACACTTCTAATTTGTGCATTTTCCTGTATCTATATGTATATATTATACTTGAGTCAAAAACTTACTTGAAGACCAGTTTCAAAAAGAAGAAAGTGAATGACAATGCCCAAAATATTAAAGAATTAAATAAACTGAAGACAGTCAATGTATATGATCTTTTTTTTTTTTTTTAGTGGAGGTATTGCTAATCTTGACAAGAACAATTCTAGTTTTCTCGTACTAGCTAAGTATCTGAGCTCCTTGAACCATTGATACCTGCTGGAAAATTCTCCCTGCTTACAGAAGAGCTCTGGGAAGTGTGATTTTTTCCCCTTTTCTCTTCTACTTTCAGAATACTTTTCCCTTATATATTTATACACCAGACTGCAACAAGAGAAACTCCCTCACCGGGCTCACTAAACAGGGCAAGGCAAACCCCTTTACTGGGTCAGAGGTATGATGAGCATGTCAGCGAGTGAGCATCAGCCTGAGGGCACTCATGCCTGTCACTGTTCACCCTGCTGTGGGTCTGGAAGTTCTGCCTGCCTCCCAACTCACCCTGCTGTGGATCTGGAAGCTCCACTTGCCTCCCCAGCTTGGAGCCTCCCTCCTGTCTACTGTTCCTGAAGCACTCCCAGGAGGCACCAAGGTAAAGCTCTTTGCTTCCCACGTGGCTGCCCTCTTTGCAACACAGACACAGAGATGCTGCTGGAGATGGAACCCATTAATGAGCAGGCTTGAAACCAGGCTCCTGGCTGCAGGAAGCTCCCAATCTGGCATCTATTAGTACTGGGATGTCCCAGGACTTCCACATCAAACCCAAACATGAGACAGCTGAGGAACTGGCAGATGTGAGCAGAAAATAGAAGAAGGATGCAACATAGAGAGTCCAGTTCCAAAAAAGCATTGTTCTCCTCGCTGTCCTGCCCTGTGACCAGGAAATCCACCAGTGTTCAAAAGAGCAAGTCTCTTTGCTGGAATGTCCCTCTCTTCACAGACCCGAAGTGATATGCACCTCTTGGCAAATCTGATACAGAACGATGCTCCACAGCTCTATGACCTGTTTGCCAGCCCCTGGGTGACCAGTCTTCCCTCCAAATATGTGTCCCCCTCGCTACCTCTAGCTGGACTCTGGGGTTGACTCCCCACACTGTGTCCTTTCCAGCACAACATAGGCCATCAATGGAACATCTGCTATTGTGGCAGAGTGGCAGACAATTTTGGAGTGGAATTGCATATAAATGAGGAAATCAAAAGGACGCAGCCTCGTGTTGTTCAAATCCGTTTCGCATGGTTTTCTTCTTGCATGGAGCCTGGACAGCTCCTGGGAACCTCCTGTCTATTTCTCTCTCACCTCAGCCCCCAGTAGCCTGGAGCTTTCTCTTGGCCCCTTTGGCACTGAGGTCAGCCCATTTTGACTATGGCATAGGCCACTCTTTGTTATTCTCAGGTTAAGTTGTTTTTCTATTTTTTAAATCACTCAAGGCCTAATTCAGTGGCATTACTAAGTTTTTGCTACAGAACTAGCCTGAATTAAATTCATTTTCCTCTAGATCACAGCCTAGAAGAAGAGGTCAAATTAAGTTTCCTCTCCACAGGGCTCATTCTCACCACAACCCCGTGCACATCTCTGCCCAGCCTCTCCCGGCTTTCTCTCAAAGCAGTTTTGTTTTCTTTACAATTCTATCAAATAGTTCATGAGAGGAGTACTCACTTCCAAGTTAATGTCTTCTCAAGTCAAATTTCAATAAAATTCACTTATCATGGATCGAAAAAGGATTAAAGAATTTTAGAATGTTCGTTGACAGTTTCTTCTAGAATAAATTGAATTTATGATTTGGATGATGTATGTTAAGCATGACCATTTATGCTTTGTTCAACAACTATAAGAGAAGGGGGACATTTTTCAAATAGTAAAAAGAAAAAAATGAGAGAAAGGTTTGTTATTTTCTCCAGGGACAAATAATTTACAAATTAATATATATTAGAGTTCCCCAAAGAAGCAGAACTAATATGGGGTGTGTGTGTGTGTGTGTGTGTGTGTGTGTGTGTGTGTGTGTGTGTGTAGACAGAAATTGGCTCACATGATTCTACAAGCTAAGAAGTCCCAAAATCTTCAGCCAGCAGGCTGGAGACCCAGGAGAACTAATGTGGAACTCCAGTCCAAAAGCCAGGAGGCTCAAGATCCAAGGGGACTAGTGTTTCTGTCTGAATCTGAAAGCTGGAGTAAAAACAATGGCCCAGCTCAAGTCGTCAGGCAGGAGGAGTTCCTTCTTACTCAGCAGCCTTGTTCTGGATCCAGTGGCTTGGATGAGGCCTACTTCTATGGTTTGGATATGCCACCATCTCATGTTGAAATGTGATCCCCAGTGCTGGAGGTGGGCCTGCCTGGTAGGGGGTGTTTGGGTCACGGGAGAGGATCTCTCATGAAGGCTTAGTGCAGTCCTCCTGGTGATAGCTCTTCTCACTATATTAGTTTGCAAAAAAATTCTAGTTGTTAAAAAGCACCTGGCACCTCCCACCCCTTTCTTGCACTTAAAGTCGTATAATCTCTCCATGTCAGCTTCCATTCACCTTCCGCCATAAATGGAAGCTCCCTGAGGCCCTCATCAGAAGCAGATGCTGGCGTCATGCTTCCTGTACAGCCTACAGAACCATGAACCAAGTCAGACCCTTTTCTTTATAAATGACCCAGCCCCAGGTATTCTTTCATAGCAACACAAAAATTGACAAAGGCACCCACCCACCATAGGGAGAGCCATTTGCTTCACTCCGTCCATCAGTTTAAATGTTAATCCCACACAAAACACCCTCACGGGCACAACTAGAATGTGTGACCAGATGTGTGGGCACACCGGTCAGGTTGACAGACAAAATTAGCCATCAAAAGAGGATTATTGGGACTATTATGGCCCTTATCATTTAAAATGAATAAGGCAAGAGACATAGCCACCCCAGTAGGTTATGAGGAGAATGCAAAATTAATTGACCACAGGGTCATAATAATGGAGGGAATCCTTGAATCTGAGGATGAGAAGAGAGGGAAGAAGGGTATCTGTCAGGAGCTCCTGCTGTTCTTGAAGGGGTCAAGTTAACCAGGGGTGGGTCAAGTTAACCAGTGTGCTTAATTTGGTCAGCACAAGCAGAACATGTGGCTAGGGAGGTGGACAACTGCACAGCCAGAGCAGAGTCCCTTAACATTCCAGGAAGTTCAAAACCTAAGTTTAGGAGACAGATGACTAAAGGGAGATTGCAGCATTGAGAAGTGGGTGCAGACGGCCCACAGAAAGGTCATACAGCTCACTGTTAGTGGAGGTCGAGGAAAGCTGTCACCAGCATGGATCAATGCTATGCTTCAAGTACACAGCACAGCAGATTAAAGTAAAGTTGCTTCTCCTAACACGACTGAAGCAAATGTCTCACACCCACAGTGCCCTGCAATGTGTGGATATGCAAATGCAAAAATACAGGAATAGCTGAAAGATATAACAAACACTACTAATAATAACAGCGTAACAGTACAGTGGCAGCTTTTAAAATAAAATGGCTGAAACAACATAAATCTGCCTTTAATTAGTTAAGAGGGATATTGCAGAGCACTGGAAGCCAACATTCTCTAGAGACATTATTATCATGTAAGATGATGACCAGGCTATAGGGACAAATTTGAAGGCCCAGGAGAAACCTATACAGGATAGGACTAATTCTGAGACTTTGCCTGTAGTTGTCCATAGCTGCAGGAATCTGCTAATCCATTTGTGAGATAGCATCACACCTGTATTATAAATACTTCAATCATTTATATATGTGACTAGGTTAACTATTTAATAAACCTCTATCTAATTTAACCATAGTCCCTGTAAGTTTTTCTAAATTAATCCTTTAGTGTTTAAATTCCCCATGATATAATGAAGTTATTGCAGGTTACGTGGCTTTGGTACCCAAGTAGGATCAACCTTGACTAAGTCATCCCAACAATGCTCCTCTCTGCAACAAAATACTACAATTTACTGATCTTAACTTGTGTAACAGATAGCTTTTGCTGCCTAACAAATTGCCCCAGAACTGTGGTTTTGAACCACAAAGCTTTCTTATTTTTCATGAATGCTGGTAGGGTGCCTGGACAGTTTTGGGCAGTTTGTCTGGAAGGGTTGGGTTGATCATTGTGATCGGCTGGTGGCTCAAATGAGGCCTTCCCTCACTTGGTGGTTGGGGAAGTCAGCTGGGGCAATAAAGGTGACTTGTTCCTATGTCTCACATCATCCACAGGTTAGCCTGGGCTCCTTCTCATGGTGGTGTTCACAGGATCCACTAGAGCAGCCAAAAAGGGCAAGCCACAAAAGTTCAAGCTGCTGGGTATGCCCCATTTGCTATTGTCTTATCAGCCATCAGAAATTACATGGGCAGACCCAGAGTCAGTGCGGGAGGGGATTAACCAAGGAAAGTTATCCCTGTGTTTTTGTAAATAATACGCTACAACTGGGTGTTGCCAGCCACTGCTGCTATTCCACTGGCATAGCTACCACCACACTGCAACTCAATTATGACAGCCTCAATAACCAATCCATGGGAATTTTCAACAACAGCTTATGTACACCGTCTTCAACTTTCCATGTCAGAGAATGCTGTCACCCCAACACAGGGTGACTGCTACAAATGTATGAAAATTCCAGTCACTTCAGTACAGCCCCTTTACCTATTAACAGGGCTCTTCTTTTTGGTTACATAAAATTTGATTATGTGAACACTTACATCCCAAGTCTTCCTTTCTGCTTCAGGCCCTTTGATGACTCAGCAATATGTGGCTAATACACATAAGGGAAGAACAACTTAATATGCAAAATTCCAAACTTACAAAACAGATAAGTTAGAAAGTAGAGAGTGATTCATCCCATCACAATAGAATTATTCGCTCTTACATCAGGAGTCTTTAAAATAGCCAGCTCCCTTAGGGCCTCTAAAATAAAACTCATCTCCAAACTTACTTTACTAATAGAGTCTCAGGACGACACCACTACATAGGGCAAGTTGTGACTCATTATTCTCTCACTGGATTCAACTTGACTGAAGGAGCAGTAAAGAACTAGGTCCTACTTGGAAGAGAAGACAAATCAAAGCAGCAATATTATGTCCAGAGAACATAAAAAAAACCCCACACCATCATATGATTTCAAACATGTGAAAATCTCATCTCATATCCTCTGTGGAACTGAACCTACATCCCTTCCCAAAGGGGGAGAACTGAGCTCAACCATCAGCCTTCAGTTGGCACGTGGTGTGTGGGAGGGCGAGGCCAGCCTCGTAGACCAGGGGCAGCGCTGCGGTGAGCCCGCTGCATCACCCAGGGCACTAGCCCAAGGGACCAGCCACCACAGAGAACCTACATCTTTCTACTCTGCTCTCTTTCCAACTTTGCCACAAGTAACGTCCCTTGCTTGATTGACACAGCCCTTAAAGAGAAGGCACCTCCATTCCCATGTTGTGTATTCAAGCATGGCAATGCAGGAGGCAGGGAATCCATTAAGGAAAAGAATAGCGGGGCTTTGTCCTCCATCCTGCAGCCGCTTCTCATCGGTGCTGCCCCCGTTCCATTCCACTGGGGCTGCTGTGAGCCAGCAAGTTACGTAACATCCCATAGATGGCTCCTATTTAAAACTCTGATAGGTGACAGCTTGTTTGACAAACAGGCTTCAGTCTGTCAAGCCGGCATCTCCAAAGCATCTGCATTTTCCGGGCCGCTGTTTTCTTGCTTGTAGTCCATCAGGGCTGCACTGGGCTATTCAGGCCCTTCCCAGGGATGGAAGCCGCTGTGTCTCAGCAAGGGGCTGTCAAATTGTCCCACTTTTCCTGCCTAATTCATACAGGGGTATCCATATTTATATTGATCTAGGCACATGAATGGCATGCCATGCTAGGCAGCAACTTGGCAGAGATGATCCAAAACAACTCTGCACTCACTTGAAATTTAAATTCACCCACAAAATGCATAGGTTTAGCCTGGTCACTGTTGTGATTGGTTTCTCCACTATAAGCAGAAATTGCCTCAGTAACTGAATATGTGTGAGTGATATATGTGTGTGTGTGTGTATAGTCTGTCTTCACGTTAACTATTTAGAAGTCCTGTCCATAGTCCAGTTTGCCAATTTCCCCCTACAGTTTCCCTATAAATTAAGTGATTATAGCTGTTGTTGTTAACACATCACCTTAGAGCTGTCATCCAGCACACATTCAGATGCAACCCCCCCGCCCAATCCTGACAGTGGTCAGAACAAAACAGGAGGGGGAAGAAGGGGAGCTTTTTACCATCCAGGACTATTGCAGGGGTTGCTACCTGCCCCCCCCCCGCCCTCCGCCTTTGTCAGTTACTTTTGGGATGTACTTGCCTCCTCTGGTTTTTGTCATTTTCCCCTGGTGTCTTTTGTTGATATCCACCATTCCAGAATGTTCTGTGAGATCCAGGAGCAAACACCATGCATCGTCTCTTTTTTAAGCACAGGCTACTCCAGTTCTATCTACTCTCTCATCCCTTAGTGCCTTGCGGCAGTCTCAGGACCTCCCAGTTGCTCTTTTGGTACTGGACCATGCTGCACGTATGCTGTGAAGCTGCACCTGGGCCCACCTGTCTAGGACCTTATTCAACCCAGACTACCCTGCAGCTAAGGCAGCCCCTGCCCGAGTATGCCTGCAGCTGGGAAGGAAGGTAGAAGCCTCTCTGTCATCCTCATATTAAGCTTATCTTCTTGGATACTCCACCCATCCCTGACCCTAGGATGGGATGGAGGGGAGGGGTCCTATTTACTGATGTCGTAGCTTTGACACTGTCTTCATATCCACTTCTACATCTCTCTGGAAACCATCGCAACTGGAAAGGGTCACCTCTTCTGGTTGTGTGGAGCCTAACTTTTTCTCTTTCATGCGTTTTCTACCCAGCTGCTGGTGTGGCACATATTTTATGCCCTGAGCCTTTTCTTCTCTCTGAAGCCCAGCACTTGCAAATCAAAAGCTTTCATTTTCAAGACTATTGTTTCTGCTGCACATTAAATTACATATTTAATAACACAAGAAATTTATATGTTTTAGTATTTATCTAAACTCCCACAAGGACAGTGCATACAGAAAGCTATTGCCCAAATCTTGGCAAGAAGGGTCATAGGCACATGAAAACTGGATCTTCTGGGGTGGGGGGAAGAAGAAAGAGTTTATACCTAAATATTGTATTTACTATATTCTTATGAAAAACCTGCACTCATTTTCCTTCAGCATAAATAACCCTTGGTATACATATGGGTGCTTAATTATTTACTACCATTACCCACTATATTTGTTTGTTCTCACGGTGCTAATGAAGATAAACTCAAGACTGTGTAACGTATAAAGGCCTCCTGCATATAAAGGAAAGAGGTTTAATGGACTGACAGCTCCACATGGCTGGGGAGGCCTCACAATCATGGCGGAAGGTGAGAGGCACATCTTACATGGTGGCAGGCAACAGAAAGAATGAGAACCAAGTGAAAGGGGTTTCCCCTTACAAAACAATCAGATTTCGGGAGATTTATTCACTACCAGGAGACCAATAGGGAGAAAACTGTCCCAATGATTCAATTACCTCCCACAACACATGAGAATTATGGAAATTACAATTCAAGATGAGATTTGGGTGGGGACATAGCCAAACCATATCACCCATGATCAGTTGCAATAGTAATAATAAGGCATTTATTTAACTCTGTTGTAAGGATGAAGTGTTCATATTTATCTTAAAAGTAGTAACTTCACTGCATGTGCATGTCAGCAGGAGGAAATGCCATGCACAGCATCTACACAGGTGTAGGCAGCTCCTCGGGGCAAATCAGGCTCTGTCTGATTTGCTGCGCACTGTCTGTGCCCAGCTCTGTTACCACTGTTTGAATGACTGACTGACTCTTATTCTCTTTCCTGATGGTTCAGACGCTGCTCCAAGCAGAGCAGCGGTAAAATATCCAGATTCACGTTTTGTCCACACCAATAAAAATGCACTTGCTAAAAAAAAAATGACATAAATCTATGACAAATCAGAATGCTTACTGGGTCTGTTGGGGGAATGCTTATTGGGTCTGTTGGTAGCTTGTCAAAATGGGGCAGGTCTTCAGTTCAGAATTCCCTAACCGTGCCAACTCTACATTAACCTTCATCTCCAACCCGATGTTGTCTACATTATCATCTACTGCCTTTGAAATTCTGAAAATTATTTAAAATTATTTATTCACAGCTCTCTTGTTCAGCTAATGGATTTCCTTAGGTTCTCCAAAACCTTGATTTCTGGTTTTAAAAAACTTCGTCCTGAGAAAATGAACCCAATTTAGAGCATGCTGCTTAAGAAACAGAGAAGGAACAAAACCCATTGTTTCTCACAAGAGAAACTCAAGACCAAGCATGCCTGTGTTCCAGGATCACCTTAGCCTAAGAGCCAGATGAAAAGCCACTGCTAATAAAAACTTGGCCTTCACAGACTATGCCTGGTGCTCAGCTGCAAAACTGTCAAGTAGAGAATTTCAAAAGCAGCTCTCTCAGTGCTGCCTCTCAGAGAAAATACAGCCAGACCTTGCTCCCAAACTCTCCTTGGGCCAAGATTAGTGCGCGTGAATGAGCAGGGAACAGGGAAGCCTCTTTAATAATGTAGGGAAGGATTTCTGGGAAGAGCAAGTGGAAGCATCTTCCAGAGCGCAGAGGCAGCTGGAACAAATGGATTGAAAGAGCCGTCCTGAGGCATGCCCCAGTTACGCACAATCATAGAGTCCTCCACACTTCGCTCTTAGAATAGCCCTTCAGGCGAGAGCAGTTTAGAGAGCCACCACCTTACACGCTCAGATCACTAACCTTTCCCTTTCATGTTTAAAACAAGGCCAAAAGCAGGCAGTTCATACTCTTCTTTGCCTTAACCCTTCAATAGAGCTCCAACTTTATTCCTGTTGTTACCCTTACAATTTTATCCAGCTCTATAGATAACATGTCCTATAATTTGTGAAACAATTTTAAAAATCAACTCAATTTGTATTAGTTTTATGTATTTAAAAAATATGTTTATATCAATAATAATGATAATAGGTACTCATATCTTGGGATTTCTATGTGCTTTAGAAATAGTAAATACTTCCTACCTACTTCAGGAAATGGCGAATACCTGTTGAATCAGACTTTCTGCGTCTGAATCGGGTCTCTGCTGTTTCCTAACTGCAGGACCTCTGGGTCTCGATTTTTATCTTTCACAAAATAGGAGTAATAGAACCTTACTTCAGTACATTATTATAAAGATTAAAGTAGTTCATAAAAATAAATTCTTCAAAACATTGCCCAGATACTAACAATATTAACAATATATGTTAAATAATATTAACAATATATGTTAATATGTTAATTAATACTGGTATTATTTATCCCTTTCCAACACTTATTCACCACCCCTTTTAGAACCCAAAGATGTTTCTCAGGTGCCCCATCGGGCACTGTCAAAATCAGAAGAAACTTGAGTTGGAAAGATACCTGCCTGGTAGCTTCAACCCTTTAGGTCTTAGCTTGAATGTCACTTTCTCAGAACAGAAGTTGCCTTGGCCATCCTGTGTCCACTGTGCCACCACTCCCCTAATTCTTATCAGAGCCCTTTGGTTCATTTAATGTACCAAATGAAATCTCTAGTGCGTACAACAGAGTAGTGGTTTCATTCATTTATTTCTTTGTTAAATATTTATATATTGTTTTTGTCTAAATAAATACTCATACACACACACACACGTACTGTTTTGGTCTCCTCTAGGGTATAAAGTGAGTGCAAGAATTTAGTCTGTCTTTTCATGGCTTTATTCTCAGGGCCTTATGCACGAGCAGCGCATATAACACCAGACAGTAAATATTTGTTGAATGAATGAATACATAAGTCAATGAATGCTATTGTTTTGCAAACAAGGAAACTGAAGCTCAATAGATAAAGTGCCCTCCCCAAGGCCACATAGATTCTCAAAAGCAGGATAGTGAAGAAGAGGAGTGCTGGCACTGTTGTGACATGCCATTTTTGCAATAGGCTAGAACAGTCATCTGTTTGCAGATCCCTGGGAGTCTTGGACATGCCTTCAGGAGTCTTTGGAGTCAAAATTATTTTAATAATCATACGAAGAAAGTTATTTCATTTTTTACCTCTGTTGACATTTGCACCGATGAGCTAAAGTAATTGTGGGTAAAACTCTGGCCTCTTAGCACAAATCAAGCCAGAGGCCCCCAACTTTATCAGCAGCCATGGGGTTCTTCTGTATTGCCACACACTCACAGCAAGGGCAAGAGAAGCCGCCTCACTTAAGCATGCTCTTTGATGAAACGGGAAAAATGATTAATTTTATTAAATCTCAGTCCTTAAATACAAACCCTTTTCATATTCTGTGTGGCAAACCAATAAAGCACATATGCTGCTAAACAAAGTACGATGGCTATTTTGAGGAACAGCACTTGTGCCACTGAGTTGTGCACTGAACTAGCCACTTTCTTCCTTGTAACACAATCTTTGCTTGAAATGACAAATTCCAGACAAACTGTGGTTATTCAGACTTGGGCATTTGGCAGGCATTTTCTCAGAAATGAGCAAAGTGAGCCTGTCACTTAAAGGAAAACAACTGAGAGTATTGGTTGCCAATGATAAAAGTTGAACTTCTGAGCAAAAATCAGAATAAAAAAACATGTGTCTACCACTGTGAGCTTGACAGCTTTCCGATACTCAGACTTTTCTGATGTAATCAGGAATTATATTAATAAGAGTGATTTTTTTGATATTGTGTAATGAAATGTGTCAGCTTTTGGAAGAGCTGAATAACTCAGCACACTAGTATTTTTTAGTGTCCAGTGCCTGATGTTATGAAATTAGGCATGGGTAAAATATCTGTTAAGAGTATAAAATAGAGCCAGACTGCCTCCCTCTCTAGATTTCTCCCCACTGGGCAGGTCATCTCTGAAGGAAAGGCAGCAGCCCCAGTCGGGGCTTTAGATAAAACTCCCATCTCCCTGGGACAGAGCACCTGGCAGAAGGGGAGGCACTGGGTGCAGCCTCAGCAGACTTAAACGTTCTTGACTGCTGGCTCTGATGAGAGCAGCACATCTCCCAGCACAGCACTGGATTGCTGCTAAGGGACAGACTGCCTCCTCAAGTGGGTCCCTGATCCTCGTGCCTCCTGACAGGGAGATATCTCCCAGCAGGGGTCGACAGACACCTAATACAGGAGAGGTCCGGCTGGCATCTGGCGGGGGCCCCTTTGGGACGAAGCCTCCAGAGGAAGGAACAGACAGCAATCTTTGCTGTTCTACAGCCTCTGCTGGTGATACCCAGGCAAACAGGGTCTGAAGTGGACCTCCAGCAAACTCCAGCAGACCTGTGGAACAGGGGCCTAACCATGAGAAGGAAAACTAACAAACAGAAAGCAATACCGTCAACATCAACAAAAAGAACGACCATGCAAAAACCCTATCCGAAGGTCACCAACATCAAAGACCAAAAGTAGGTAAATCCACAAAGATGAGGAAAAACCAGTGCAAAAAGGCTGAAAATTCCAGAAGCCAGAATGCCTCTTCTCCTCCAAAGGATCACAACTCCTCGCCAGCAAGGGAACAAAATTGGATGGAGAATGAGTTTGATGAATTGGCAGAGGTAGGCTTCATATGGTGAATAATAACAAACTCCTCTGAGCTAAAGGAGCGTATTCTAACCCAATGCAAGGAAGCTAAGAACCTTGAAAAAAGGTTAGAGGAATTGCTAACTAGAATAACCAGTTTAGAGGAGAACATAAAGGACCTGATGGAGCTGAAAAACACAGCATGAGAACTTTGTGAAGCATACACAAGTTATCAATAGCTGAATCAATCAAGTGGAAGAAAGGATATCAGAGATTGAAGATCAATTTAATGAAATAAAGCATGAACACAAGATTAGAGAAAAAAGAATAAAAAGGAGCGAAGAAAGCCTCCAAGTAATACAGGACTATGCGAAAAGACCAAACCTATGTTTGATTGGTGTACCTGAAAGTGATGGGGAGAATGGAACCAAGTTAGAAAACACACTTCAGGATATTATCCAGGAAAACTTCACCAACCCAGCAAGACAGGCCAACATTCACAGAGAATACCACAAATATACCACAAAAATACAGAGAATACCACAAATATACTCCTCGGAAAGAGCAACCCAAAGACACACAATCATCAGAGTCACCAAAGTTGAAACAAAGGAAAAAATGTTAAGGGCAGCCAGAGAGAAAGGTCAAGCTACCCACAGGTTAGTCAGGAAGCCCATCAGACTAACAGCAGATCTCTTTGCAGAAACCCTGCAAGCCAGAAGAGAGTGGGGGCCAACATTCAACATTCTTAAAGAAAATAATCTTCAACCATAATTTCATATCCAGCCAAACTAAGCTTCATAAGTGAAGGAGAAATAAAATCCTTTGTAGACAAGCAAATGTTGAGGCATCACCAGGCCTGCCTTACAAGGGCTCCTGAAGGAAGCACTTAATATGGAAAGGAAAAACCAGTATCAGCCACTGCAAAAACATACCAAAATGTAAAGACCATCAACACTATGAAAAAACTGCATCAACTAATGGCCAAAATAACCAGCTAGTATCATAATGACAGGATCTAATTCACGCATAACAATATAAAACTTAAATGTAAATGGGCTAAATGCCCCCAATTAAAAGACACACACTGGCAAATTGGATAGAGTCAAGACCCATTGGTGTGCTGTATTCAGGAGACCCATCTCACGTGCAAAGACACACATAGGGATGGAGGAATATTCACCAAGCAAATGGAAAGCAAACAAACAAAGTAGGGATTGCAATCCTAGTCTCTGATAAAACAGACTTTAAACCAACAAAGATAAAAAACAACAAAGAAGGGCATTACATAATGGTAAAGGAGTCAATGCAACAAGAAGAGCTAACTGTCCTAAATATATATGAACCCAATACAGGAGCACCCAGACTCATAAAGCATGTTCTTAGAGACCTACAAAGAGACTTAGACTCCCACACAATAATAGTGAGAGATTTTAACACCTCACTGTCAATATTAGACAGGTCAATGAGACAGAAAATTAACACAAATATTCAGGACTTGAACTCAGTTCTGGACCAAGTGGACCTAATAGACATCTACAGAACTCTCCACCACAAATCAACAAATATATATTATTCTCAGCACCACAAAGCACTTATTCTAAAATTGACCACGTAATTGGAAATAAAATACTCCTCGGCAAATGCAAAAGAATGGAAATCATAACAAACAGTCTCTCAGACCACAGTGCAATCAAATTAAAACTTGGGATTAAGAAACCCACTTAAAACCACACAATGACAAGGGAACTGAACAACTTACTCCGGAATAACTACAGGGTAAATAATGAAATTAATACATATATAAATAAGTTCTTTGAAACCAATGAGAATAAAGACACAACATACCAGAATCTCTGGGACACAGCTAAAGCAGTGTTTAGAGGGAAATTTATAGCACTAAATGCCCACAGTAAAAGCAGGAAGGATCTAAAATTGACACCCTAACATCACAATTGGAAGATCGAGAGAAGGAAGAGCAAACAACTTCAAAAGCTAGCAGAAAACAAGAAATAGCTAAGATCAGAGCAGAACTGAAGGAGAGAGAGACATGAAAAAACCCTTCAAAAAAATCAATGAATCCAGGAGCTGTTTTTTTGAAAAGGTTAACAAAATAGATCGCTAGCCAGACAAATAAAGAAGAAAAGAGAGAAGAATGAAATAGACACAGTAAAAAATGATAAAGAGATACCACCTCTGATCCCACAGAAATACAAACTACCATCAGAGAATACTATAAACACTGCTACGCAAATAAACTAGAAAATCTAGAAGAAATGGATAAAATCCTGGAGACATACACCATCCCAAGACTAAACCAGGAAGAAGTTGAACCCCTGAATAGACCAATAACAAGTTCTGAAATTGAGTCAGTAATTAATAGCCTACCATCCAAAACAAGTCCAGGACCAGATGGATTCACAGCCAAATTCTACAAGAGGTACAAAGAAGAGCTGATACTATTCCTTCTAAAACTATTCCAAACAATAGAAAAAGAGGGACTCCTCCCTAACTCATTTTATGAGGCCATCATCATCCTGATACCAAAACCTGGTATAGACACAACAATAGAAGAAAATTTCAGGCCAATATCCCTGATGAACATTGATCTAAAAATCTTCAATAAAATACTGGCAAACTGAATCCAGCAGCATATTAAAAAGCTTATCCACCACAATCAAGTTGGCTTCATCTCTGGGATGCACGGCTGGTTCAGTATATGCAAATCAATAAATGTACTCCATTACATATACAGAAGCAAAGACAAAAACCACATGATTATCTTAATAGATGCAGAAAACGCCTTTGATAAAATTCAACACCCTTCATGCTAAAAAACACTCAATAAACTAGGCATTGATGGAACATATCTCAAAATAATAAGAGCTATTCATGACAAATCCACAGCCAATATCATAATGAATGGGCAAAAGCTGGAAGTACTTCCTTTGAAAACCAGCACACAACAAGGATGTCCTCTCTCACCACTCCTATTCAACATAGTATTGGAAGCTCTGGCCAGGGCAATCAGGCAAGAGAAAATATTCACATAGGAAGAGAGGAAGTCAAATTGTCTCTGTTTGCAGATGACATGATTGTATATTTAGAAAACCCCATTGTCTCAGCCCAAAATCTTCTTAAGGTGATAAGCAACTTCAGCAAAGTCTCAGGATACAAAATCAATGTGCAAAAATCACTAGCATTTCTATACACCAATAATAGACAAATAGAGAGCAAAATCATGAGTGAACTCCCATTCACATGTGCTACAACGGGAATAAAATACCTAGGAATCCAACTTACAAGAGATGTGAAGGACCTCTTCAAGGAGAGCTACAAACCACTGCTCAACGAAATAAGAGAGAACAAATGGAAAAACATTCCATGCTTAGGCATAGGAAGAATCAGTATCATGAAAATGGCCATACTGTCCAAAGTAATTTATAGATTCAATGTTATCCCCATCAAGGTGCCATTGACTTTCTTCACAGAACTAGAAAAAACTACTTTAAATTTCATATGGAACCAAAAAAAAAACAGCCTGAATAGCCAAGACAATCTTAAGCAAAAAGAACAAAGCTGAAGGTATCACCCTACCTGACTTCAAACTATACTACAAGGCTACAGTAACCAAAACAGCATGGTACTTGGTACCAAAACATATATATGTACCAATGGAACAGAAGAGAGGCCTCAGAAATAACACCACACATCTACAACCATCTGATCTTTGACAAACCTGACAAAAAACAAGCAATGGGGAAAGGATTTCCTATTTAATAAATAGTGCTGGGAAAACAGGCTAACCATATGCAGAAAACTGAAACTGGACCCCTTCTTTATACAAAAATTAACTCAAGAGGGATTAAAGACTTAAATGTAAGACCTAAAACCATCAAACCCCCAGAAGAAAACCTAGGCAATATCATTCAGGACATAAGCATGGGCAAAGACTTCATGACTAAAACACCAAAAGCAATGGCAACAAAAGCCAAAATTGACAAATGGGATCTAATTAAACTAACTAGCTTCTACACAACAAAAGAAACTACCATCAGAGTGAACAGGCAACCTACAGAATGGGAGAAAATTTTTGCAATCTATCCATCTGACAAAGGGTTAACATCCAGAATCTACAAGGAACTTAAACAAAGTTACAAGAAAAAAAATCAAAAAGTGGGCTAAGGATATGAACAGACACTTCTCAAAAGAAGGCATTTATGCAGCCAATAATCATGAAAAAAAAAGCTCATCCTCACTTGTCATTAGAGAAATGCAAATCAAAACAACAATGAGATACCATCTCATGCCAGTAAGAAGGGTGATCATTAAAAAGTTAGGAAACAACAGATGCTGGAGAGGATATGGAGAAATGGGAACACTTTTACACTGTTGGTGGGAGTGTAAATTAATTCTGCCATTGTGGAAGGCAATGTGGTGATTCCTCAAGGATCTAGAATTAGAAATATCATTTGACCCAGCAATACCATTACTGGGTATATACCCAAAAGATTATCAATCATTCTACTATAAAGACATATGCACATGTATGTCTAATGCAGCACTACTCACAATAGCAAAGCCTTGGAACCAACCCAAATGCCCATCAATGATAGAATGGATCAAAAAATGTGGCACATATATGCCATGGAATACTATGCAGCCATAAAAAAGAATGAGTTCATGTCCTTTGCAGGGACATGGATGAAGCTGGAAACCATTATTCTCAGCAAACTAACATGGAACAGAAAACCAAACACTACATGTTCTCACTCATAAGTGGGAGTTGAAAAATGAGAACACATGGACACAGGAAGGGGAACATCGTACACCAGGGCCTGTCATGGTGTGAGGTCAAGGGGAGGGATAGCATTAGGATAAATATCTAATGTAGATGACTGGTTGATGGGTGCAGCAAACCACCATGGCACATTTATAGCTATGTAACAAACCTGCACGTTCTGCACATGTATCCCAGAACTTAAACTATAATTTAAATAGTGTAAAATAAGCCAATAATGTTTATATAACAGAGTATGAAAAGTTTCCTGTTATTGTGTCAGACTCCATATCTTATTGGCCTTTAAAAAACTACTACTACCTGTCAATTTACGGGTCAGTGTCAAAGAAGAATAGCCACAGATACCTGAAAAGTCTATTAGAGTATTTCTCCCTTTCCCAGTACATATCTGTATGAGGCCAGATTTTTAGATACTTTGATCAAAACAACTTATTCCAACAGATTGAATACAAAAGCAGATATGAGTGTCTAGCTAAATTCTATTAAATCGGACATTAATGATACTGGCAAAATGTAAAATAATGACACATTCTTTTACTTTTTTTATTTTTGAAAATATGCTTGTTCTTGTTTTTGTTACTACGTAAAGGAATTATGGTTGCTTTTACATTAATTGATACTCTTGTTTTTTTTCAGTTTTTATTGCTAATATGGCAATATTCACAGCAATAACCCACATGTAATATTAATTCCTTTTAAGAATTTCTATTTTGATAAAATTTTTCAATATTCAATATTATTCAATAAATATTCAATAAAATAAATTTATTTCATTCAATAACAAAATTTATAGGTTTTTGGGAAACAGGTTGTGTTTGTGTTATTTTATTCAATAAAAAAATTTATTTCTAGGTTTTTGGGAAACAGGTTGTGTTTGCTTACATGAGTAGGTTCTTTAGTGGTGATTTGTGAGATTTTGGTGCACCCATCACCTGAGCAGTGTATGCTGTACCCAGTGTGTAGTCTTTTATCCCTCACCCACCTTGCACCCTTTCCCCATGAGTCCCCAGGGTCCACTGTATCATTCTTATGCCTTTGCAGCCTCATAGCTTAGCTCCCACTTATGAGTGAGAACATACGATGTTTGATTTTCCATTCCTGAGTTACTTCACTTAGTATAATGGTCTTCAATTCCATCCAAGTTGCTGCAAGTGCCATTATTTTGTTCCTTTTTATGGCTGAATAGTGTTCTATGGTATATACATAATAATTTCTTTATCTCCTCATTGATTGATGAGCATTTGGGCTGGTTTCATATTTTTGCAACTGTGGAACTGCACTGCTATAAACATGTGTGTGCAAGTATCTTTTTGTATAATGACTTCTTTTTCTCTGGGTAAATGCCCAGAGGATTATCTAGATCAAATGGTAGTTCTACTCTTAGTTCTTTAAGGAATTTCCACACTGTTTCCCATAGTAGTTGTACTAGTTTACATTCCCACCAGCAGTGTAAAAGTGTTCCCTTTTCACTGCATCCCTGCCAACATCTATTTTTTTTTTTTTAATTATGTCCATTCTTGCAGGAGTAAGGTGGTATTGCACTGTTGTTTTGATTTGCATTACCCTGATCTTCAGTGAAGTTGAGCATTTTTTCAAATGTTTGTTAGTCATTTGTATATCTTCTTTTGAGAATTTTCTATTCATGTCATTAGCCCACTTTTTGATGGGATTGTTTGTTTTTTCTTGCTAATTTGTTTGAGTTCACTGTAGATTCTGGGTATTAGTCCTTCATCAGATGTATAAATTGTGAAGATTGTCTGCAAAATCTCCATAGATTGCCTGTGGGTTGTCTGTTTATTCTGCTGATGGTTTCTTTTGCTGTGCAGAAACTTTTTAGTTTAATGAAGTCCTACCTATTTATCATTGTTTTTGTTGCATTTGCTTTTGGGTTCTTGGTTATAAAGTCTTTGCCTAAGTTAATGTCTGGAAGGGTTTTTCCAATGTTGTCTTCTAGAATTTTTAGGGTTTCAGGTGATAGATTTAAGTCCTTGATCCATCTTGAGTTGATTTTTGTATAAGGTGAGAGATGAGGATCTAGTTTCATTCATCTGCATGTGGCTTGCCAATTATCCCACCACCATTTGTTGAATAGGGTGTCCTTTCCCCACAATACGTTTTTGTTTGCTTTGTTGAAGATCAGTTGGCTGTAAGTATTTGGCATTATTTCTGGGTTCTCTGTTCAGTTCCATTGGTCTATGTGCCTAGTTTTATACCAGTACCATGCTGTTTTGGTGACTATGACCTTATAGTATAGTTTGAAGTCAGGTAACATGATGCCTCCAGATTTGTTCCTTTTGCTTAATCTTGCTTTGGCTATGTGGGCTCTTTTTTGGTTCCACATGAATTTTAGGATTTTCTTTTCTTATTCTGTGAAGAATGATGGTGGTATTTTTTTTTTTTTTTTTTGAGATGGAGTCTTGCTTTGTCACCCAGGCTGAAGTGCAGTGGTGCCATCTCAGCTCACTGCAAGCTCCACCTCCTGGGTTCTCGCTATTCTCCTGCCTCAGCCTCCCAAGTAGCTGGGACTACAGGTGCTGCCACCACGCCCAGCTAATTTTTTTGTATTTTTAGTAGAGACGGGGTTTTACCATGTTAGCCAAGATGGTCTTGATCTCCTGACCTCGTAATCCACCTGCCTTGGTCTCCTAAAGTGCTGAGATTACAGGTGTGAGCCACTGCGCCTGGCCATGATGGTGGTATTTTTATGGGAATTGCATTGAATTTATAGACTGCTTTTGGCAGGATGGTCATTTTCACAATATTGATTCTACCCATCCATGAGCATGGGATGTGTTTCCATTTGTGTGTGTCATCTATGATTTCTTTCAGCAGTGTTTTGTGGTTTTCCTTGTAGAGGTCTTTCACCTCCTTGTTAGATATATTCCTAAGTGTTTTATTTATTTGTAGCTATTGTAAAAGGGGTTGAGTTGTTGATTTGATTCTTAGCTTGGTCACTGTTTGTGTATAGCACGGCTACTGATAAATGAATTCAGCAAAATTTCAGGATACAAAATTAATGTACACAAATTGGTAACCCTGCTGTACACCAAGAACTTCATGTTTTTGAATGGCATAAAGGGTTCCAGAGACCAAAAAGTTTTAGAACTACTGGCTTAGAACATACCAGGTGGTGTTCAGACCCTTTCATGCTTGCAGACGTGCAAGGAGTTCTCCTAGGTGGTGGGTCTGAGGACACAAAGCCCATGGCATCCTGTGATCTGTTAGGATCTGCAAGGCCATGTCAGGATCACTTCAGAAATAATAAGCTGTCTACAAAGTTTTTTTTAAAAAAAAAAAACACATATCTGCACTGATCAGGATATTGGTTAGAAAAACCATTTCAGGGCTCAAAGTAACAAAATTTTATTTTTCACACTTGCTAAGTGTACATTTCAGGTCATCTGGGCCTATGTTTCACATCCTTTCACTCCAGAATTCAGGTTGACAGAACATCTAACATACAAAGTGCTGTCAGTTGCAATGGTAGGGAGAAAGGAATATGGTAAATTGTCCATGTGAAGAGAACTGGCTTCAATTTAAAGGAAAGACCCCCCTGAGAAAACCCGTGTGGCTCTTACACTTACGTAGTTTTGGCCTAAGCAAGTCTCATGACTTTGCCTGACTTCAAAAAGGTCAGGAACCTGCCATCCTACCATGATACTGTGATCTGGGAAGGAGGAAGGGTGGGATGTGAAGACAGTCAACATCAGGAGCTCTCGCGACTGCCACAATCCTCTTCCTCCGTTCGAAACTAAATTCCCATTGATAAAATTCACTGATATCTGATTCTTTAGGTTGTTCACGCACTTTTCATATGTAATTATTGTATACATGCGATTTTGTATTCTTTCCATTTGACATTATTTGTCGTGTCTCTATAGTTCTCATATTTGTAATTTGGATTTCACTGTCAACTTTTATTCTATTAATAAATTATTGTAATTTTAAACATTGCTTGCTTGGGTATTTGGGTAGTAGGCAGCTAGTCTTTCACTATTATAGATGGTTCAGCAACGCACATCAATATATGGAAATACTTTTTAAATAGTATTTATTTGTGCTTACTGAGTCAAGAAGTAAGATGGAGTTTTGTGACGACACGTTACATATGCCAACCATTTCATAAGCTTTTGTGGGTAAGGATCTGGCCTTATTCATTCTGTATCCCCAGAACCTAACAAAATATCTGGTTGGTAGGCATTCAATACTTTTCTATTGAATGAATGACTCTTAGCAGATTGCTTTCTGGAAATCTTATACTAATTTACAATGCTGTCAGTACAGAATTATATTGCTCTAACAGGCTCTTTAATAGTTTGAGCAGTGGTTTTCTCTTCACTAATTTAATGATTAGCAGGTTTAAGCATATTTCCAAAATTTTTCTCTTTTAGTGTTTGTGTTCTCACTTGTGCTCTACTTAGTAAAGTAAATCTGACAATTTCGCTTAGGAATTGTCCCTATATATTTTGTTTTTTAAATATTTGGGGCTGTTGTGGGGTCATTGAGAAAAGAGAACAAACTAGGAATAGGTGGAAGTGGAGGTGGCGGGTCTAGCTGAAGAAGTAAAGCATAGAATTATATTATTATCATCTTCCTCTTCCTCATCAACAGTTATCGTTTACTGAATACATTTTATAAATACTATATCTAGTCCTTGTATTACTGAAAGGTAGATACAATGGTAACTCCAGGATGGGGAGAAGATACTGAGGCTCAGAAAAGTTACAATTGCCCAAGACCTCACAGGTAGGAAGAAGCAAGTCAGGTTTTGCATCTATGTTTTTCCGCACTTGGAGCCTGAGTTCCTTCTCACTGCTTCAAGCTGCCTTGCCAGCACTCACAAGAACACGTGGCTGACAACCCGAAGCACAGGGTGGGGAGGACCCCCCTCGGGTCAGTGGGGACTGATGTGGACCCAACCACTCTGTGGGCAAGACGTCTGCAGAGGCACTCAAGGAGATGTTGTTCAAATACTAAGGACATCTGACCAGAGGCAGGGCCCTGGCAGCATCTGGGGTTTTGGACAGAGTGGAGTTCTCAAAGGCAGGCACGTGCATGAGAGGGGCAGGTTGTCACAGCCCTTTATTGTCAGGTGCCGTTTTGGGGCTGGCACCATTCACTGGGGAGCAGGAGGACAAACCAGAGAGCAAGGTGGCAGCTCAGTCACGGGCTTGGCACAGAAGGACACAAGCAGGGCGGGGAGGAGCCTGCTGGGCACTGAGAGTTCCCAAGGGGCTTAGACTCAGGACCCAGTTGCAGACATTGCCGTCCATTGGCAAGAACTGGCTCCCAAGCCGACTGTCAGGGCCTCTTCCTCAGCAATCCCACAGGCAGCCCTTAGTTACATATGGCTGTCTATGGCTATTTACAGCCAAGTGCGGTGGCTCACGCCTGTAATCCCAGCACTTTGGGAG
Organism: Macaca fascicularis; assembly: GCF_037993035.2. Classification (NCBI taxonomy): domain Eukaryota; kingdom Metazoa; phylum Chordata; class Mammalia; order Primates; family Cercopithecidae; genus Macaca; species Macaca fascicularis. Next base: position 129,671,514 of record NC_088388.1, on the reverse strand, counting down.
GCCGAGTGGGGCGAATCACCTGAGGTCAGGAGTTCGAGACCAGCCTGGCCAATATGATGAAGCCTTGTCTCTACTAAAAATACAAAAATCAGCTGGGCTTGGTGGTGGGCGCCTGTAGTCCCAGCTACTTGGGAGGCTGAGGCAGGAGACTCACTTGAACCTGGGAGGCGGAGGTTGCAGTGAGCTGAGATTGCGCCACTATGCTCCAGTCTGGGCAACAGGCAGAGACTCTGTCTCAAACAAAAAAAAAAAAGGAAAGAAAGAAAAGGCTATTTACATGTAAACTAAGTGAATGAACAAAAGTTAAAACCCTGGTCCCTCAGTGACACTCAGTCACACTAGCTAGCTGTCCAGGCCTCGGCCGTGGCCAGTGTGTCAGATGCAGATGCAGAACAAGCCACCGTCTCAGGACATGCTGTGGAACAGGGCTTCAGCCCTTGCTTCTCCAGGTGGGCCAGCACGGGCTGCAGCGGCAGCTCCTGCTTCGCCTGGGAGCCTGTGCTGGGATCAGAACCTCAGGCCTCTCCCAGGCTTCCTGCCCTGGAAACTTCAGGCAACAAGACCCCAGGTGCTGCGCCAGCACATCCAGGCTCAGCGACTCTCCTCTCTTCCCAACGGGTCCTGCGCATCTGCTGTTGCTGTGGAGAGCTGTGGACCTGAGTGAGCTGCGAGGCGGGGGGCAAGGGAGAAATACTAACCTTTCATTTTTCGTCTTTACAGCAAACGTTTCCCCAGTCTACTGCTCTTCCTTTTATTTTAGTTTTGTTCATTTTTTATGAATATATTTTTGGATCCTATTAATATTTAAAAGATTGTGATGGTGGGAGCCTGCCTTGGCTCTTACTTGGGAACAAATCGCATCCCTCCACCCCCCACCCCTCCCGCTTTGGCTCTGTCGCCAGCACCTCTGCAGGCCGCCCTCCTCTGGGTCTGTGATTTCAGCAGCTCAGAGACACGCAGTTTTAGCAGCACCACAGAGGGGTGGAGTGGAAAGACTGTGCGCCCAGCTTCTGCAGAGCAGCTCCACGCACTGTGGGAGAGCAGGGAACTCATATCTGCCCCAGCAGTGATACGGCCCATCCTGCAGGACTTCATAAATATTTAACAATGAGCACTTTGTAAAAGAAGAGTATTATTAAGGGTGGTGCCGCCAGCCGCTTCGAATGTGCCCCGTATATCAAGAGCTGCTAATGCTCTGTGGACAGAACCCTTTTGCAATAGCCCTAGGCAAATCAACTCCTTATCTTTTAAGGGAGTGGGGAAATAATTTAGAGGAATTTGTAAACATTTCTGACCCTCAGAGGAAGTAAGCTGGATCCTCTCCTAATAGAGAATGGCATTCCAATGAATCATTTATCTAAGACAGAAAAAGCAGTGACCAGAAAGAAGAAATATATATACACGCCTCTCCCACCCCTGCATCCCCGGGATGTCCACAGCGAGCAGCAGCTGCCCGGCCAGTGTTCAGTGAGACTTCTTTTATTCTGGTGCTACCAGATGAATCTCTTATCGCCCTGGAAGCCAGTCCCAGGCCACTTATTTCAGCACTCCAACCTTTAATGATACTGGTTCAGTTTTCTTCACTCTATGGATTGGATACACCACATTGCAATTCAAATCACCCCAAACACCACAGTAAGCATGAGGTGATCACATTTCTTCCTAAGTGTAAATGGCTCTCCACAGGGGACGCATTCTGGGAGCTAGGGGCTGGGACAGCATTGCCCTGGCAACTCCTTTTTTCCCCAGATGATCATCACTGGAGGTAAATGCTTGGAAGATTAAAGTCTCCAATCCATGTAGCACAAACTCCTGTTAGCTCAGGAAAATATCCTCCATTGGCCATCTTTAGTATAACCAATATATCACAAGGGACTGTAAAATGAAAGGGGTGTGTGTGTATGCATATCATGCTTATTACATTTTCCCAGTAAAATTCTGCTTTCTTTTATCTCATGACAACTCTCCTTGTGAAGAGTCTGAAAAGTTAAATTGACTAGTTCAAGGTTACCCATATAAGCTCGCAAAACAGCACTTGGGTGTTGGCTATTATAAAATACTTCCTCCTAAGGCCTACCAGGAAAGAAATGGACTTCAGAACCCTTCTGTAGATTGTATTTCTGTAAGAATAAACATTTCCGTGGAGCTCACCTTTCACACGCAGGAGGAGGATCCTAGACTATGCACCTGAATGTGAGCCCCTTAAGTAAAGTAGGGGTCCATCGGCCTTGTCACAAGTGGTTCTGCATTTCAGTCAGTAAATTGCCCAGAGCATGATCAATTGCCATTTGTTTGCTGGGCACAGGTAGGAGAACATAGAGAAAATGCTGCTGTGCTAACTGAACCACATACCAGCTTACCCCACAAACCTAGCCTACATATTCATGAGCAAGCACTTTCCAATGTATATGCTTTATTCCAAGTTGTAATCAAAAAGTTCATTTTTAAGTTAGTTGCTTGGGACCTGGAATAAACTTTCCCATAGAAACGATGTTATAAATAGTGCTCTAGCCTAGCCCACAAATGCACATCTAGCTCAAAATGTGGTACTGGTATTATAGAGTTGCAAGGAAACTTTGTAGAAAACAACAGTGCAATACCCGTAATTAAACCAAACAGTAGAACAATAAGATAAAATGTTTCTCTCCCTCTCCCTCTCTCTCTCTTCCTCTCTTTCACATACATACACACACTCTCTCTCTCTCTCTCTCTCTCTCACACACATACACACACACACAAACACGGAAGTTCATTCTTGAGGAAAGTAAGATTAACTGGACAGGAATGAGGAGGTAATGGAGATGGTGCGGTGCTCTTGAAGGAGGCTTTGGGTTATGTCAAGAGCTGTTGAGGCTGATGGTTCAGGCTGCTGAATGCATCTCATTTCACTCCAAAGCTTATGCCTCGCCTTTTGCTTGATACAGGCGTGTAGCTGGCACTACTTCTGCTTATCCCCCATAATTAAAGTCGGGTTTTGCTTTTCCCTTACTGATTGAGAAAGGGAGCAAGAGAAACAGGGTGAGGCAGGGAGGAAAAGAAGGAGAGAGGCCAGGAAGACAAAAGGGGAGAGCCATTTTCTTGAAGCAACTAAGCAAGGGATCCAAACGAAGAGGAAAAATTAGAAGTTTAAAGAACATCTGTATTTGTGAGTCAAAGATCAGCTCAGAGGTGTCAGATGAATCAATCATAAGATGGAGAGTGGGGAGAGAGGAAGAGAGAGAAGGAGAATATGTCTGCTCCCATGAAGAGGGGGTGACACCTTAAGCAGTGTTTTTGCAGGTAGAGGACAGGATCTTTGTTGTTGATTGACACCAGTGAGACAGGGGACTGCCTTGGGGTGAAGCGGGGCAGATAAGGATAATGAACAGCTGCCCCTCCACTCAGGAGGGCCTGTGCTAACTTCAGGACCTAAAAGACAGCTCTGACGTTACTGGAGGTGAATGGTCTCCTTGTGCGTTATCATCACTATCATTTCTTCCATCATCTAAGTATGTCCCAGTGATCCAGTCTTCCCGAGTGGCCCTCTCCTGTTAGACAGTCCAGCACAGTCCTCTAGATTTCCAAGTCCCCTGGGCTCCCAGTCTCCCTCTCTCTTTGCCTTCCTCCCTCCGCCATCCTAGCTCTGCATTTCTTCACCTCAGTCATCTCCTCATGCCCCAAATATCCATTCTCAGGGATAGCTGTTTTGGAGAAACGAGGGATGACTCTAAGAGAAACAGTATCAAATTCAATTCCAGATGCCACTATTCCCAAATAGTCACTGACTCATCTCGGAGAACAGGGGCTCCCCTCTCCCCTGTCTTTGGGAATTGCCCTGAAGCCACATTTTGTCCTGTCCTCTATCCCCAGAGCACCTATCATTGTCAGACTACCTAGGCTTCTGGGGTGCCTAAGTTCCCTTCCTTTCCACGCAACTTCCAATAACTTTCAGGATGATACCAACTTATTAGTATGTAAAAGCTTATAATTGTCCCCATCATGCCCATGTGGGGTTCAGTGGGTGCATGTTACCAAGCTTCCCCACTGTCCTCTGCTCACTGCAAGAAAAAAGACAATACCCATGTGAAAGAATTCTCAGAACTGCAGCCACCATGGACTACAGATCATGCCCTGCACGGCCCTTGCTCTGGGGGCCTGACCCGTTAGTAGGAGGTCCTGCAAAATGGTGGGAACAGAGAGAGAGGTAAAGACAGAATTTTGTCTTCCAAGCAAGATGGAGACGATGACATGGGATGGTTTGTATGAAAGAAACAACCTTGGGGGAAGGGACTCTAGAAGCTCCCAAAGGTCACTGAGTGCTCAGGAACCCTGGGCTCTGTTGAAGATCTGGTAAAGACTTAAGAGATGCAAACCTGGAATTCCAGTTTGGACTGTACTGCTTTAAATGTGACACAGCTCTCTGGTCCAGACTTCTGTTTTATTATGCAGAAGGATTTAATTCTTTTTTGTCTCAATCCTCCACTGCAGACTGGGCTTTGGAGTCTAACCCAAAGGCCTAGTAATTGCCTTTCCTAAACAAAAGAGTCATCTTCCCTGAGATAAAACCTCTACTCCCTTATAATGCACAAGTGGATGAAGTCATTTTTTTTTAAATAGCAATCTTTTGCCCTCAGCTTACACTTATTCTCTGTGTTCCTCTACAATTCACACAGAGCTCCCATATAGTCTCCCCCTGATAACCCTCACCCCAAAAATAGATTCTTATTATTCAGGTAGTAGCTGCTTAATAGTAAAAATATTTTAATCTCCACCGAAAGAAAGTAAAATAGGAAAATATTGCCACCTGGAATGCTGGATCAAAGCTGAATGACAGTTGTCTTCCCATGACTGGCTGTTAGACCTGGGGAGGGTGGGAGCAAGCAGGAGGCAGGAAGACTAGGTACCTGTGGGCTGGACACACAGGGTCACCTGGAGCCGCGCTCAAGGGCACTAGGAAATTGACTCTACCTGCCATTGTTAAGAACACAGAACGTGGCAGGTCCTCTTGGCGGCTCTGCAGACCCTCCCTAGTCTTATTCTCTCCAGCCTGATCTCCTGAACCTCCAGCCTGATCTCTTGAACCATGGTGAGTCCTTTATTTTCCTGACTTTATGGTTTAACTTGGCTGTGTTATGAACTGAATGTTTGTGTCTCCCTCAAAATTGATATGTTGAATTATAACCTCCAGTGTGATGGAGGTGGGGCCTTTGGGAGGTAATTAGAGCATGAGGGTGGAGAACTCAGGAATAGGATTAGTCCCCTAATAAAAGAGACCCCAGAAAGCTCTCTCATCCTCTTTTGCCATATAAGGATGCAGTGAGAAGACGGATGTCTAAACCAAGAAGCAAGAAATGGACCCTCATCAGAACACAGTCTGCTGGCCCCTTGATCTTGGACTTCCAGCCTTCAGAACTGTGAGAGATAACTGTTAGTTATTCATAAGCCACCCAGTTTATGGTACTTCGTTATGACAGCTTGCAATGACTGACAGCTGCCTTCCATTTTCCTCTCCTTACTTCATACTTGGCTTGACAAAGTTGGGTGTGGCAAATAATTTGGGGGTGGGGATTTTTATCTTGAACTTCCCTGACCCTCCAAGTCCCACTGTGGTAACTGAGCAGAAGGCTACCAAGTCTCCTTTTTTGGAATATCTACTTTAAGATTTCATTTGTGAAGACTGAAAAGAGTGAGCTGCAGATTTCATTTTGCTGTTATTTTAGTAGTGAATCCTAAATATAAAAGGATTATTCTGAAAGCAAGTTTACATGAATTTTGTAAAGAAAAAAATACACCAGATCTATTGTCAAGAAAAATATGATTAAGTGATGCAAAGGCAATTGACTAATTTGAAATCAATTAATTTGACCTGGCTTACAACAATACAGAGTTACAATACCCCAAAAAATTCCGTTATGTTTTCTTTATAATCACACGTAACTTTAAATGCTCTTCACAGAGTGACAAGATAGAAAAATTGAAGTTTTAGTGGAGATGCCAAGATGCAGTAGGTAGAACATTCCAAAGTAAGTGGTCAGACAGTGTAGATTACACAAGGAAATTACTAAAAACTCTGCACAGTGCTACACTTTTCCCGCTTTCAGGATGTAAAGGGTCAAGGGAGGGTATGATGAGTTTTCCTTTACGAATAGCTATCACTATGCTTTCAGACTCAGCCTCTGGGGGTATTGGGTGGAGGGGTTTCCTTCTTTTCCCAAGAGACATTGTGAGGCTGAGTTTCCAGTGGTCAGTGTCAGGGCAGGTGGCCAGAACCTGACTCACAAGGAAAGGTGGAATAGGAGGGTGGCCTCTAATTAGCCTGCACTCCCAGCTAGTCCGAGTGAGCAATGCTTCCTCTGCTCAGACATGGCCATGCCAGAGCAAGAGAGCTGGGCCTGACCTCCTTTGAGTCTTGCCCAAGAATGCTCCCACCAGAGTGTGAGAGGAATTCAATGGTAAGGAGGATCCGTGGGACCTCATGCTGTTCTTTTGCCATGAACATGCACCTTCCCTCAGCTGCCAGGGCCTGATTGCTCTATGGAGAAGGGAAGGACGCCCCTGTTCCTGTGACCATCCTTCCTCCTAGGTTCCTCTGCCCAGCCCCATCAGAGGCTGTCTTCAAGTTCCAAGTGGGTTGGGAGGAAGGTTACTGTCACGCTGGTGCAGGGTTGATCTGATATTAAATTCAGTTCAGAATGGTGATGAAAATCCTAGACTGCATATTCTAATTCCCAAACTCAGTTTGCATTTGTAACTGAAATAGAAGATCCGTTGCTTAAGAACCAATGTGATATTGAACCAGCCAGCCACAGTGCTGTCACAGAGATTGTTTACTGCCTGTGCTCATTCTGACTGGCCAGTGTGCATACCTGCTTAAGAGTGAGCAAAAATGTCCTGAGCCTGTCAGGATTTTCTTCAAATACAGGTAGAGATTATAATAGTGCAAAGAAAAACCTTTTAAAATATTGAATAAAATGTGAGATTTCAAGCTTTTTAGACCGACTTAATGTACTTCAAACTTGTTTACATGCTCTTTTGTATTTTTTTATGTGCTATTTAATATATGTTATTGGTATCATCTTTTGGATTTCAAAAAATAATACAATCTAGCATATGCTGAAATTGGGTAGGAATGAAAGACCACTAAGAGACAGGAGTAATTCAGGAGTTAATAATCATTTAAAACGGTTTTTCAAACTATCAATTATGATCCATTAATTAGCTATGAAATAAATCTAGCAAGCTATGGCTGAGTGTTTCTGTAAGTGAAATTGAATAGATGAAATAAAATAGAAAAAGACAGATTAGAATATAAAATGTCAGAGTACATCCTCCATCGTAAGATTAAATGTTATTCAGTGATGCTTTTGTTTGTTGTATGTGAGTTTATAGTTCTGTGTGTGTTCTGAGCTGAAGCTATAACATCTATTTCATACTGTGCTTCAGTCAAAAAAAATTTGAAAGCATCTGAATTCCAGCATATACAAAATCCATAAAAAAAAAAGTCAGGAATCAAAGGCATAAAGGCAGCATGAGAAATAGCATAGAACAAGGAAAAGGGAAGAATACATGCAGGGATCAGACAAGTTCCCGGTTTCTGCAGCCAACCCCTTTTCATTCTATTTTTCTAGAGTAGAAGGTAGTGCACTCACCCAGAGCCCCTTAAAAGGCATCTTACTCATTTCATCTTTGTCAACAGAAGGAAAGAAGGAAAGGAGAAAGAAAGGGAAGGATAAAGACAAAAGAGAAGGAAGAAAGGGACAAAATTAAAAAGCAAGCATGTTAGTGAGGACAGTGGGGAAACTGTCACCCCCATCCCCCTTTTAAAACAATCTCCACCTACTCAGGATCTGGGGGACGTGTGCCTCTAAAAGCCCACTTTGAAATGAAGGAAGCTCCAAGTTACAATTAATGAACAGCACACACAAACCACTTTGCAGTGTTGTCACACATGACATATAAAAGGTTGTGATACTAACGAAGTGATTGCACTATATGGAATGCCCTGGTAATTAACCTTATACACTGTTTTATTGAACACTCATCTTGTGCTGATCAAGGCAAACTGACATGTTTCGATAGAGTTTGCAGGAATATTTCACTACACATAGCATCTTCCCAGGGTTTACATTGACTGAAGACACTACCATGCAGGATGAACTACACTCAGGGCCGCCACTTTGTGCTGAGTTTAGGTGGCACCTTTCCCAGTGCATGCGACATGAATGGCGCTCCCTGGAGTCCTGAAATGCAGTGGTCCTGACTACACACGCTGGGGCTCCAGGGCTACTGCCACAGTGCCCCCTGATGGCCAGAACCCCACCTGCATCTGGGCATTGAGTGCCGGGTATTGATTTTTGCCTCTACAGCGGGTCCCAGCTTAGTCTTCATGCGCTCCCACCATGGCCTTCTCCTGGGCTGCTGAGGTCTCTTGACTTCCAGGTAGTGAGTATGGCCTCATTTTTATAGTATCCCTAAGTCATCTGGTGGGCCTGATTCCAAGAAAATTTTTTTTTTTTTTTTTTTTTTCAGTTCACTGCCAACAAAAGCCTCACCCTATCTCCTCCCTCAAGCATACTTTTTCAACGCCTGGGGAAGCCTCCAGAGCACCTGCAGTCAAACCCCTTCCAGCACGCCCAGCTCTCATTGACCTTCCTCTCAGCACTTAGGTTTTGCACCACCTAATTGAGCTCTCATTAACTGCTATCTGTGCTGCCCACTGTAGTTTCATGTATTGCTGTTAGTCTTGGCTGCTTAGAGTGTGAATCCCACAGTCTTTGGTATCCTTTGCAGCAGCCAGCCCCCTGCAGTGCCTGAAAGTACTAGCCACACCTAGAGGTCAGTGGCAAGGAATTGGTTCTTTGAGCATCCTCCTCTTTATGTGTGAAAAGTGACTTCAGGACCAATGGATCCCTTTTGGAGAACTTATGAATGCTTTGATCATGGTTTCCGAAAACATGAAACGGAAAAAAAATTTAAAAATATAAATATATATATATGTGCTTTGCACACATAGGTTTTCTTAACACTGACCATTACCCTATTTGGTAGGTATTTTTTTCACCACAGTTTAACTGAAAAAGAAATGGAAAACCAAAGAGGTTAATTTCTCCAAAGTTGTACATCTAGCAAATGGCAGAGCCTGGACCCCAAGTCTGTATTCCTCAAGAAAATACTGTCTCTCATGTAGGTTATCCCTGTCTTAAACTTTAAATAACTAAGGTTTAAATGCCAAGGAGTCATTCCAGTTCCCCAGGAGGCCTGAGGACATTCCTTCCAGGGAACTATTAGCTAGTTATCCAGGAGCTAGAAGAGCTTCAAGCTGTGTCCCACGGTCTCACAGTGGGCACAGGTCTTTCATAAGAAAATCACCTGTAACCATCAGGATGCCAGAAAGGCAATGGAAAAAGACATGATTCAAGTGAGTCACAAAATCTGGAGGAAAATAACAAAGAAATCCAGATTCAAAAGATTTAAACGAACAAATGAAGATACAATAGTAAGGTGAAGTCATTGAGGAAACACACGAAGCTGGTCAGAATGTATGGACAGCTTTCTACAGACCTGATACTCTTTTAGAAGGGCTATGGGCTCATTGCTACAGGAAACAGAACTCAAGGTATACATGGCCAGAAGTCTAGGTACTGCCAAACCCAAGTGAAGCTACAATAATGATTTTAAAATTGTATTGAGCATATATTATGCTGAGCACTGCATTCAACTTTTAATTTATGTATATTACCTAAACTAACGAAAACCTGGTGAGGTTGATTGCATCCACAAATGGGCATTGGTCTTCTAGCCAATAGGAATACAGCAGTGAACAAAAGAGACAACACTCTCTTTCCCGTTGGAGTCTACATCCTCAGAGGAATGCATTATTAGAAGTAAGATAATTCCTATATGACAGATAAGTAACCCAAGGCTTACAAGGGTTAAGCAACTTGTCTGAATCACACAGCTACTTGATTGCAGAAGGCTCAGGTTTAAATCCAAATCTGTCTGACTCCAAAGTCCAAATCGAGACCCACCCTCCACTGTCTGCAGCTGCACTTGGAGTACAGTGCCAGTTTAGCCAACTATAAGATCCCACTGTCAATTATCCTACTTACTGGAGCATTATACACACAGTCTTTATTGTCCATTCTGGCCCTTGATCATACTGTCATTTACTATTTTCTAAAAGTTTCATGGATGTAAGACTTGCTTGCCAACCTACATTGAAAATTCCTAGAAGGTTGGACAAGATAATATATTCTGCAGTATTCCCCAGAGGACCTAGTATCTTACAGGGCTGGGCAGATGCATTTCACACAGGTTTTAAGCACTTCTGAATATGCCAGGGCATAGTATTCAGCACCATGGAAAATTTTTTTTAAAATCAAATAAAATATTGCCCTTGCCATCCACAGTCTTATAACTTAGTGGACTTGTCATTAAAAATTGACTGATGGAACTGTAGCTTCAACAAATCCTGTTTTTGAGAATTCATGAAGGACTGGATAAGGTTTCCAAAGACAAGAAACAAATAAATGCAATGTATGTGTTAAAAGGCAGGAAGGCGACTTGGAAAGTTAGAGATTGATAACAAAACCTAATTTTCCTATGAGAAAGCTCTCAGGGCAAATCAAAAGAGAATCAATTGGGAGACAGACGAACCGCAGAGTGCTGGGAAATACCAATGTGGCTTTGAAAGAAGCACATTGTGTCTGACCCATCCGGGTTACTCCTACCTCAAAGAAAAAGATGATTCTTGTAGAAGTGATGACACGATAAACATATTAGAGCTCAAGTACAGGAAGGTTGTTGATTCTGCCTATGTGACATCCTCATAAATAAGCTAACAAAATATAGCCTAGGAGACTGCCCTAGAAGGTGGGTGCACTCAGATGACTGTGATAACCAGCCAGCTGTCGGCCCAAGAAGCCAAGAAAGAGGCACTGGGGAGGAATGTGTCCTGAGTCCTGAAGTATGTACAACTTCCATTGATGACGTGGGTGACAGGAGCGAGGATGGGCTTATTAAGTCATGGGTGGCACTGGAAATGGAATGCAGGCAGCTTCCTGTTGAACTGGCCTGGAATTCCCTATGGCTCAGGCAGGTCATTAAAGAAATAGTTGAAAATGGGAACAGGTTAAATTATAATAAAGAAAGCATGTAGGGAAAATTTAACTTCTGATCCTTCTCTTTCTCTCTTGATTTTACTCCTGGGAGCCAAGGGCAAAGGAAGCCTTCACTTGAAGCCAGGGGCTTGGATATGCAAGGGTTGCCTGGCTTTCGATTGGGAGTTGCTGTACTGGGACCTTGGTTTTCTCATCTGCGCAATGGGGTAACAGTTAACCTGCTGCACAACCATCACCATGTGTGGATTAGTTCATTATTGATCATTCGAGACCCTAAAAATGCCAAGTGTTGCATAAATGCTAAGTATTATTATGCTTCATGTAAAGGGCAAAGATTTTGACTTGGAAAGAAAATGGGAAGAAAAATTACAGAAGATAGAACAAGAACACACAGGAGAGAAGCTATTAGCCAGTTTAGGGAGTACAACTGCAAGGGCTTGAGCATCATAAAACATCTGTGGTCATTTCCACTCACCTCTAGTTGCCGTGAGGGAGAAAGCAGTCTGTTGTCTTTAAGCAAAGAATAAGGAAAAGCAATAAAGTGAGCATTTGCCCTTGACAAGGTCAAGGAAATCTCTCAAATGTCATACAATTTAGGATGTTCTAAATGAAGAAATTACTTAATCTACCTGGAGGACTGTAGCCATTACATAAACCAACGTAAACAAGCCTCCAAAATCCAGCAATGAAGGATGCTTTGGTTCCATAGCAGACAGCTTGAAATTGACAAGTTTCCTAGGCTGCCCTTGAAACTCAATTTTCTGACACTCAGTTCATCCCAAATTAATGGAGACCCCTGTTCAACACCCAAAGCTGCCCTTTTGCGTTGCCCTCAAGAGCCCTTCCTGGGGTATAAAGAAGGCCATAAAGACAAATTCTAAATGTTGTAATATGATGGGGTGACGTCAATTAAATAAAATGCATTGATCTCAGTTAGAGGAGGGGAAGGGGCACTATAAATAAGTATTCCCCCGTTGGTCAGCTGAGCTACAAAAGGGTCAAAGGGATTAGGGGTGGAAGTTGCTTCGCAAGCCAATGCCATATGCAAAATAGAAACAATTTTCCCCATTTTTTTCCTCCCTAGTACCAACCACCTGCTATCTGAGGCATCCCTCTAATAAATTAAAAGAGCCTTGTCAAGTAGCTCATTCTATTATTAACTAGACATGTGTCTCTCCCGGGCTTCCTGGCAGATCAAGAAGACTGTCTGCTTTCTCCACAGGGTCCAAGGGCCACTTAGCTGAGCTCAGCAGCCTTCATGAAAGAAGGACAAGGAAGATAATGGCCTTAATTTGGCCAAGTAGCCCAGAAGAGGTCCAGTGCTAAACTATGTGATCACAGTCAGCATCCTTTTGGTGCTGTCCCTCCCAGGCCACTCAAGGAAGCTGGTGCTGGCTGTGGGTCTGGGCAGTAGGTGAGTGAAAGTGATACAATTTGGGCCTGAAATATCCTATCTGAAGACCCACTGGACTTTTTACCTGACTACATAGCTCTGGAGACCTAATAGAGAATTAATGTCCTGTCCTTGCAACCCAGTTGTCACAGGATAATGCAGAACAAATTAGCACATGCCCAGGCTACAAGGAAATCAGGACAGACAAAAACAAGACAGGCAGGATTCTAGACTACATTTTTGAAATGTGACCTCTCCTAAGACAGTTTGATGGGTCATTTCTGGGCACTTTGGTTTAGAAATAAATGTATATCTTTTTTTTTTTTTGAGACGGACTCTTGCTCTGTCACCCAGGCTGGAGTGCAGTGGCATGATCTCGGCTCACTGCAAGCTCTGCCTCCTGGGTTCACACCACTCTCCTGCCTCAGCCTCCCAAGTAGCTGGGACTACAGGTGCCCACCACTGCGCCCAGCTAATTTTTTTTGTATTTTTAGGAGAGAAAGGATTTCACCGTGATCTTGATCTCCTGACCTCTTGATCTACCCACCTCAGCCTCCCAGAGTGCTGAGATTACAGGTGTGAGCCACCATGCCCGGCCCAATAAATGCATATCTTCTTATGTCATGTTGGCCGGAAGAGAAAGAGGAAAGAAACAGTCAAGATGTCAGGAATCAGAAATGAATGCAGATGGGAACGTTACTCATATTAACTCAGTGACATTTGGGAGGCCCAACCACTTGAGCTCCATCTAGTCAGCTAAAGGAGCAGAAAATAACAAATATAGAAAGAAAATAACTTTAATACTTACATGTCTGAGAACACTGCTCTCCCCCACTAAACTGGGAGCATCTCCAAGGTAGTGGCCATTGAAAAAAATCTTTTCTGAAGCTTCTAGCACAGCATCTTATACGTAGTAGGTCTTCCACAGATGCCTGGGAATGAGCAAATGGTTAAATGTAGATTCCAAAATGCCCAGAAATTCAGCATAATAACATAACAGTTTTTGAAAAAATAGAGGAAATCATGTTCTAATTTCATAAGTGCAACTTAAGCAAACCTACTAATAAACGTAACCTATGTTAAGGCCTTGGAGCCCTCTCCTTTAGAAGTCAATTTCCACAGGCCCCCCAGTCAGGGAGGGCACAGTGTGGAGCTGACAATAGCTGCTCCTGTCTCCTCCCTACTCATGTCTACTACTCAGGAAATCAAAGATCTGTACAGCTGCTTAGGCCACCCTGAGCATAATTCATGTTGGTTTAGGATTTAGGCTTATAGGATTAGACTGATGATCATAAACCTTGCCCATTATAAAATTCTAAAATTATTAATCTTAAAATGAGTATAAAACCTTAGGCAAAACCAATAACAAATGCCTGCCAACTCTAAGACCAAGACGAAGTCTAAATCCTGTCTAATTTGGAGAGCTCAGGCTGGAGCGGATTATGGAGAGAGGCTGAGGATGCTCCCTCCCTGGAGAGGATGAGGATGAGGAGGACAGCATCACTACTTCTGTCCAAAGCCAGGGACCAGTAAGGATCCTCCAGGCAGCTCTCTAGTCTGCAGCCTGAACAGAGGGCTGGGGGAACTACTGTAGAATCGATACTACCAGGCTGAGGAATGCCCAAGGAAAAAAGGAGCTGGGACCAAGGACAGAACCCAGGGAGGCGAGGGCTCTGTGACCTTGCTTAGTTACAGGCCTTGCAATGGCTGCTTGCTTTTCAGAGAGTGAAAGGTGAGAAATGGAAGAAAGTCATGCATTGGCATTCCAAGGATGGGGAATATAATCAAATATGAAAGTTGCTTCTGACAAGATGGAATGTGAATTTGCCCATGCAGACAAACAATCCACTGCTGGCACACAGAGCAGGATGCAGAAATGAAGGGGAGGAGAGGCCAGTCTCAACTAGGGGTGTTTGATTTACAACTGAAGTTCAAAGTGATGATAATACCATGTTTTTACTTTTTAAATGGTTTTATCCTGTTTTTCCAGCCCATAAGGAATGCACCTTGGTGTCAACAAAACCCCTTTGTCTTTGTAAGCTATTTTGAAGCAAAATATCTGTAAATTACTTCCCAAACCACCACACAACTAGATCACGCTGAGAAAATGGGCTCTGTAAGAATGCAGTAAATTGTTTCTGTCACAGAAGAAAATACAACCAGTAGAAATCGTTATGGATGAGTCATTATGAGAAGGGGCCAAAAAAATTAACCTTCATCCGTTTTCTTTGTCTTTGTGCATGTAAGAGAGGCGGGGGTGTATATGTATGTGTTTATTTGAATTCACCAGCCACATTTAGGACCGGAGCTAGGAAGGATTTTAGAGATAAGCCCGGCCAGCCCCTTTGCTTACAAGGGTGGAGGAGGGAGAGGAAGAGAAAGAGCTGACTCCAGAAATGATATTGCTGAGAAGATACTTAGTATGATTGAAGGACAAGTGGCTCTGTGATTAAAGGAAGAGAGAGAAGAAAACTTTTATTCTAAAACATTTATTGACATTTATGAAGTAGCACCAAGCACAGAACTAAATGCTTTCATATGCTTGAGCTCTTCTAATTCTATTTCTTCCGAGGGCAGTCCTATTGGGTAGGACCTCCATTTTATAGATGAAGACATTGAAGTTTAAAAAGGTTGGATGACTTGTCTGAAGCCCCACAGCCATGAAGTGACTGGAGCTGGGATTCACATCATTATGGTCTGATTTCAAGCCCATGTCTGTTAGCCCATTTTCATACGACTCTGAAGAAATACCTGAGACTGGGTAATTTATAAAGTTGTTTAATGGACTCACAGTTCCACATGGCTAGGGAGGCCTCATAATCATGGTGGAAGATGAAAGAGGAACAAAGGCACGTTTTACATGGCGGCAGGCAAGAGAGCATGTGCAGGGAAACTGCCCTTTACTAAACCATCAGATCCCATGAGACTTATTCACTATCACAACAACAGCATGGGAAAAACCTGCCCCTCATGATTCTATCACCTCCCACCAGGTCCCTCCCGCAACACATGAGGATTATAGGAGCTACAATTCAAGATGAGATTTGGGTGGGGACACAGTCAAGCCATGTTACCATGCCTTCAAGCATGACACTATTCCTTTTCGGGTGAGCAATGTGCTGTGTGAAGCCTACCGTGAGCAAAAGGCAGCACCAGGCAGGATGGCTGGAGAATGAGAGTGTGCGCTGAGGTGTACATCTATGAGATTCAGAGGAAGTGACTGGCATTCCCCAGATTTGTACATGGACTTTCAGAATTTTCCAGTGAATCCTTACTCTGCATGCAGCTCTCTCAACCCCTTCAGCCACTGGGAGCCCCAGCATAGGGACTTTGTAAAGTTTCCTGGGGCATTCTGAATTCACTTCACTAGGCTCCAGCCTCTCCTCTCTGCCAATACAAAATCCATTGCTGGTCACTTGGTAATGATTCCTCATGTCCCCTCTATGCAAACAATGATAGAGAAAAATGCTCCATTAAAGTGTTAAACATCCCCTAATGTGTGGTAATTGATTTCACGTGTGGAATCAGGGACAGGCCAACACTGTGAGACAGTGGATTTGACACAGGCACTGTCTGATTTGATGAACACAGCAGTAAGGTGCTGGTTTCTGTGCAAGTGTTTGTTAATCATCTGGTAGACCTGGCCAAAAGGCCTGCTTCCATGTAGCAGTGCCCTAGGTGGACAAGATAGGACACAGAGGGCCACCCTCCTCCCTGTCAGTAACTATTTCATTTCAGTAACTACATCAGTTTACAAGCCACATGAATTTGAGGGCTGTGTCCTGCTCCATGGATCTGCAGCATGAAGCCACCTCTGAAGTCAGCCAGGCTGGGGAGACACTCTGAGGCAGATGGAGACCCACACAAGTTGCCCAGGGAGAGTCAGAGAGGAACGGAGGTTGTGGAAAGCAGCAAGTGGGGAGATGAGGACTGCACAGCAAAAACCATGTTCACTGCTCACCTACAGCAGTGCATCTGGAAGCCAATGTGTAAATCTGTCTAAAAGCCAAAGGCAACAAGAGGCATATGTACGCATGTTGCTGTATAGCTGACAAGGAGCTTCCACAGACATGACTCAGTTTGCATCTCCTCATCAATCTTGCAAGGCTGGTATTTTTGCCAACATAGAGAAAGAACTAGATTACTAATTCTCAAATGGGGTTGCATAGTTACCTGTGAATCTTTAAAAGAGAAACCGACACTCAAGACCCCTCCTTCCCACCCTCAACCCAGATTCCTATGTTTAAATTATCCCAAGTGATTCAAACATATGCCAGGTTGAGAGCCACTGAATTAGACAAACGTGTGCAGATGGATTGATTGAAGACAAATGTATTCCAAATGGAGAAGGGCATAAAATTTAAATAAATAAATTTAGGATATAGGAGAAGAAGGACTAGAAACACAAAAACCTTTCAATCTGGCTTGGTCTGAGAGAAAAGGCTGAGGGATATGGATAAAGCCATGGGGCCAGTGCAAGGTGATCACATTCTGTGCTCTTAGTAGCAGAGGCTTCTCAGGTGACGTGCAAGTACCCAGAGTCAAGCATCCCCAATCCATATGATTTGGAGAAGAGAGGAGACAGGCACCTCCTCAGATGGAAGCTGTGCTCAGACCAAAGTCAAAACATGAGCACAAAAGAGGCCTGAGGAAAAGACTGTTCTCTGTCCTTGCTTTATACTCCACAGACTGACTTGAAACAATTTTTAGAAGTGTCCTTAACTCCTGGGGGACTCATTTAGCAACACACCGCTTCCTCTAATGAACTATGAATTGTGCTGATATTCTCATCTCCAGGCAATGAAGATACTCTCTGCAGCTCCTAGGTTTCAACAGGAACTTGGACAACTCCTACAGATTTGATGCATGAGCAGTACAATAATAATCATGATGATTATAATAATAGCTGCTATTTATCGAGCACCTACTCGGTGCCATGACTTTGTGCTGTGCTTTAGATGGGTTCTCTCCTCTTTCCTCTTTACCTTTTTTATTTTTTATTTTATTTTATTTTATTTTATTTTTAATTTTTTTTTGAGACGGAGTCTCATGCTGTTGCCCAGGCTGGAGTGCAGTGGCGCGATCTCGGCTCACTGCAAGCTCCGCCTCCTGGGTTCACGCCATTCTCCTGCCTCAGCCTCCTGAGTAGCTAGGACTACAGGCGCCCGCCACCGTGCCCGGCTAATTTTTTTTTTTTTGTATTTTTTTAGTAGAGACGGGCTTTCACTGTGGTCTCGATCTCCTGACCTTGTGATCCACCCGCCTCGGCCTCCCAAAGTGCTGGGATTACAGGCTTGAGCCACCGCGCCCGGCCCCATTTTTTATTTTTTGAGACAGAGTCTCACTCTGTCACCAACCTGGAGTGCAGTGGTGCAATCTCGTCTCACTGAAACCTCTGCCTCCCAGGTTCAAGGAATTCCCCTGCATCAGCCTCCCAAGTAGCTGAGACTACAGGTGTGCACCACCATGCCCGGCTAATTTTTTTTATTTTAGTAGGGACAGGGTTTCACCATGTTGGCCAGGATGGTCTCGATCTCCTGATCTTGTGATCCATCTGCCTTGGCCTCCCAAAGTGTTGGGATTACAGGCATGAGCCACTGTGCCCAGACTCTCTTTCCCTTTTCTTATATACCACCTTAGACGGTAGAGACCATGAACTTTCCCTTTTGCAAATGAGAAACCTGAGTCTCAGAGAGGGAAGTATGGTACTCAATGTCACAAGTCTGGCAGGTCCAGATGGGATCTAGACACACCTGGCTCCAAGCCCTGGGTGCTTACGGGTGCAGATGTGCAGCAGGAGCTGTTGCAGCTTTGCTACTTACCACCTGGGAAAGGAAATAATTAATAATGCTGGTTACCCTTTCCTGAGCACTTCTTTAAGCCTGGCACTGTGTTCAGCCATTTACATATATTATTTTATTTAATGTTCACAAAACCCAGAGAGGCAAGTGTTTTATCCTTAATTTACTCTTGAATCATTTGAGCCTCAAAGATGATGTAAGCATGCTGGCAAGGAGCAAAGGCATCCCGTGGACCTTTGCCTACAAGCTGCTGTTCCTCACCTCAGCCCCGGTGCATACAGGTACATTCAGATGTTGTTGCTTTGGTATTCACAGGACTATCTCTCATCAGCATCACTTCACCCACCAGTGAAGGAGTGAATTTGGTATTCACAGGACTATCTCTCATCAGCATCACTTCACCCACCAGTGAAGGAGTGAATTCTGTCTGTTAGCTGGGGAAGGAAAAGTACACTTGCCCTATCCAAAGTCAGATAAATCTTCGGTTCTGGAGGACAGAAGAAGCCCCTCATTCTAAAGGTCCTCCCAGTCAAGACCATTCAGGGACCACCATTCCTTTGGCATGAGCCCATGGCCTGAGGAGTGCCTAACCTGGATAGCAGTCTGCATCAGAGTGGACTGGTTAAGAGCAGGGCTTTGACAGTAATGTATTCTGCGGATCAAGTTCTGGCTGTGTTGCATGAATTGCATGAGTCATGTTCCCCCCGAGCCTCGGTTTTCTCATCTGTAAACTAGTGATTAGAAAGGCAACTTCTCAGGGTTGCTGAAAGATTATAAGAAATAATGTATGCAAACACATAAAATGCTTAGCCTAGTGCTTGATTGCTTGATTAATGGAAGCTATTATTACTCTTAATGACTAAGGGCACTGGGGCTGAGACAGTTTTCTGGCTGCCTCCAAGCAGAAGGAGAAATGGCATGCTCCCCCAAGCTTAGCGTACATTTCACCCCCATTTCCCGGTGTGGGGAAAGCTCCATCACACCGCTCCCATCAATAACAGTTGATTCCAATCCCAAGAGAGAGCCCAACTGCACGTGGACTTGCAGTTGGAAGGATGCTGAGGCACAAAAGTAAGCATGGAGGGAACCAAGGACGTGTGGCCCTCCAATGTGTGGTAGAGCCTCGAGTTCAGCAGACCCCTGCACATACCAGCATTTGTGGCCCAGGCAAACCGGCCTGCAGGAGGCCAGCGACCCTGTGCCCTGTCTCAAGGATCCGATGTGTGCCCAGGATCCCTGTGGAGGCAAAGATCCTGCCGCTCTCTCCATCCACCAGCACACCACTCCCACGTGCATGCACACACATGCACACATGTGCACAGGCACATGCACACACAGACACATGCACACACACACAGGCCTACCCCACCCCCAACACACACACAGCAGTCAACATGCCCTGCAGAGAGACCTCACTGGTCAGGCACTGGAGCCTCCTTGGGGGCGGGATGTCCTGTGAGGCACTTGCAGCCCCTCCATGGCTATAGAAACTCACTTTCCCCTCAGCCCTCTTTCTGCCAGTCACCTTCTGTCAAGGAGTGATTACGCTCCTTTCTGTCAGGAACACTGAGTGATTGTGGCAAGAAAATTGCCTTCAGCGATAGGGATTTAAGAAACGCTTTTCCTGAAAATAGTGCTCAAATTAATTAACTTGGAGGAAAAGGTTGCTTTTTTCTTTTTTTTTTTTTTTTTGGTCTGGATTTAATTTATTTTTTCCCAAAGAGTTTTTTGTTGTGTGATGAATAGTGAGGAGGGTTTACCTCCTTGGACATACAGCTGGAGTCAGGGAGGCATTGCAGGCCCCCATCCTGTGAGACACCAGAGGCATGCTCCTCGGAGCCGAGCGGGCAGGGAAGTGGGAGGGACCGGCCGGAAGCAGGATGCGTTTGCAGGAGGTAGTGGGTGTCCACAGTAAGAATGTAAGATAATAGTGGCAGTGGAAAGCACACGGGGTAGGCACACAGCTGCCTGGGTGCTGGCACCGTCCCTGACACTAACTGGAAATGTTCACTCGGCTTCTCTACAATAGGGATGTGATTCTGATTGCAGCTGCCAGTCAGGCTGGTTGCTGGGAGGACCAGATGAGGCACACCTGGGGTTATATTTTGTGCTCAGTTCTGTGATTCCTTCATGGACCCTGACAGGAGAGTGGTTCAAGGCCACGGGGCAGAGGGCGGAGGGCAAAGAACAAGGGCTTTCTGAAATCAAGGCCAGTACCAGTGTCACAAGCTGCATGATCTTGGCTCAGTAATCTGATCTCTCTCAGCTTTTATGCCCTCGTCGTAAGATGGGGGTAAAAAATAAACACATCAGCATCATTGTGAAAAGCAATGAATCAACTAAAAGACTCAACCTAAAATTGATTGATAAATAGTAATTCCTTCCTCCATCCTAGTCCTATGCAATACACTAATAGGCACTCAAAAAATGTATGTGTATAATATTTTTTGAATGGACAAAAGTGATTAAATATTATGCATGCATTAATTAATAATGACTTTTTTTGCATGCACACTTTGATCTCTGTCAGGTCAGAGTGAAAACCATTAAAATATCACATAAAGGAACTCCCAGTGTCCGTGGAACTTCGAGATCACCTCTGTGACTCACTCAGCTTTCTGACAGCTGCCTTTTCTAGGCCTTGTCCTCCACTTATATTCAAGAAATACAAAGATATTTCTTCTTCACCTTGACCAGCATTTCTTACCTGGAGTACACGGACGGGCTTTCTAGGGTCCACAATCCATACCTGCATTTGATTCATCAAGTACTCTTGGGCATTAAATCCATAGCTTTCACTGGGACAGGGATGGGCACAGCTGTGACCACACACACACACACACACACACACACACACACACATATTCCCCAGTCCTGATGCCCCCACCTGGCAGCTGCACACTCCTGAGGACTGAAGAGCTGTGCTCCTGCAGCCTCTGCCTCTCAGGAGCCTGTGGATGTTTCAGAGCATCTCACCAGCCTGGCTCCAGGCTGGGTGTGCACAGTTTGCAGGTGAAACAAAAGGAAGGAAATTATCTTGCCCTGAGACATGCAACAAGAACATTCCACTCATCTTTGACTACTAACCCATAATTGAGAGGAAGGCAAGAAGCAGATCTCATGCAATCAGGGTGACTGCTGAGGAGTTTTAAAGCAATCAAAAGGACGCTCCCAGTGGGAACCACTGGGGCTCAGGTCCACCTCAGGGATGCAGCCCTGAGATCCCTGCTCCGAGATCCCAGCTGTGGTCAGAAGAATGGCAGGCGCGCAAACACCATTTCTGATCAAAGGCAAGAGGGAGGCATGCATGATGCCTTTCCTACTTTCAAAGAATTTTAAAAGAAAGGCCATGCTATGAAATGGGTTTCGCATCATTTTCATATAGACTGTAGGACATCTTTGGGTTGGACACAGCCCAGGACTTGCATTCAGATACTCCTACTATTACTACTACCATAAATAATGTAAGTATTACCTTATTTTCCTGATTAGTTTCTGTGTTTATACAGTAGTCAAACACCGAAGGCAGGAGGCCTAGGGAAGTGAATGCAGAAGTGGGTACCCAAGCACATTGTGACATGGATAAATTAGCCCCGTTTCAAAACTTGGAGGAGTAATTAAAGACAGATGGAGAACTGCTCATACGGACCTCGGCTTCTATTTCCTCGCCTCCCACTCAGTGCCTAGCGTGGAACTTTACATACAGCGAGCACTCAATACTTGTGAAATATCAGGGAGTAGTCACGATTTTTTTCCTCACCTTCATCTCAAGAATAATGACAGCTTTTATTCATTTCAGCTTGGCTTCTCAGAGTGCAGTCCGTGAACCTTTGCTTCAGAATCACCTGGGGACCTTGTTTAATATGCAGCTCCCCGGCTCCTTTCTCAGATATCCTGAGCCAGGCCCTTTAGAGGTGAGGCCTGGGAAAATGCAGTCTAGTAAGCCCACCAAGTGTGCCTTATGTTCTTTGAAGTTTGAGAAATCCTGACTTAGATAAATGAATGTTTGTTCAGTAGTAGCTTTAAGTCCTTTTCAGAAGCACTTAGTAAATTTTCTAAACCATGTATTGAGGCATCTTTAAAATCACGTTCTACAAAGCCTTTCTTCTGACTGATTCAGAATTAAGTATAGGAAGGTTTAAGCAATAAAGTGTGGGGGTAAATTTTTCTCATACTTCCTGTTACTTCATTAAGACTGTCGGCCTGCATATCAGAGAGGATGATCCAAGAATGTTCTTAGCTCCTAACTCATCTTCCTAGCTGACCGAATAGGCACCTGTGGCCAGGGGAAATCTGCTGGCCTCTCTCACTGGGTTTCCCCTGGTTTGTGACATTACAGATGGACTGTGGTGGTCACTGCTATTATCTTGATAAAACATATTATGGGGCCGGCACAGTGGCTCACACCTGTAATTCCAACACTTTGGGAGGCTGAGGCGGGTGGATCACTTGAGGTCAGAAGTTTGAGACCAGCTTGGCCAACCCCGTCTCTACTTAAAAAATACAAAAATTAGCCAGGTGTGGTGGCACACACCTGTAGTCCCAGCTACTTGGGAGGCTGAGGCAGGATAATCCCTTGAACCTGGGAGGCAGAGGTGTGAGCCGATATCACGCCATTGCACCTGGGTGACAGAGGGCGACTCCATCTCAAAAAACAAAACATATGATGGGAGGTATCAGATGAGATGAAGAAACAGAAGGAGATGAAATTAGTGAAAATGAGAGAAGAGAAAAAGAGAAGAGAGGAGAGGAGGGAAGGGGAGGAGAGGGGAGAGGAGGAAAGAGAAGAGAGGAGAGTTGATTATCTAGTTGGAATAAACCCCCGTTGCCTTGAAAGTATTCTGCATAAGCAAGGCCTTTAATGGAATGAGGATTGAAGGACTGGCCCAGAGGAACAAAAGGAAGGAATAAAGAAAGGTGACAAATCGAAGAAAAGAGCAAAGAGAAATAAGGATTGGCAAGAGCAAAAAGAACGTGAAGTACAAAGACTCCAAAGGAGTAAGGGTTTTTTTTTTAACTTTGCAAACACTCCATTTTACTACACTTAATTAATCATAACACAGGAACATAAATGTTTAAAGGGTGAAATAAAATGTACAGAAATATAGTCATACTCAACAAAAATGAGAACACATAAATTTAACATAAGGTTGTCATCCCTGCAGTCTCCAAGCTCACGGGAGTCAGCATCTCCACTTCAATTCCTCCAGCCACAAGCAAGTTCATAGTAATGAAGCTCTTTCTTCATTCTGGCTGAAATCAGTGAGTGAAATGCAGGAGGAAAGAGAAAAAAATGTTCCAAAGAGAGAGGAAAAGGGCAGAGAAAAAGAGCAAGTATGACAGCGACAGAAATAACTTTATTCTCTCATGCTGGTGCCCTTCAGGCCAGGAAGTTCTCTGACGTGTCTAACTCAAATATCTCCTGCAATTCCAGCCAGTTTCATGATTTCCTGGGTCCATTCAATAAAAGCTGTGACAATTTACTGATTCAAAATACTGCAACATAAAAGAACAAAAATTTAAATAGAGTTCGACAGACCTTCTTTCTGAAATCTTGGATCTGCATGAAAGCAGAGTAGAGGCAGAGAATACACCAGGAACGAGAAAAGTCTCTCCCCCTTTTCAACTATAAAAACCATCTGGATTTCCTGTCTCCTTGCCCCAAAGCCTTCTGCTATCAATATCTGGACATTTTCATCACGCTGCTTGAATCAACAGTGATTCAGGCCTATGTGGGGGGTGAAACTAATATAGTCCTTTGTTGGGGGAACTGAGGAATCATCACGTGACATCCTCAAGCTGACTTTATTCTCAGGCTTGACCTTCTGATGGTCTGTCTTGGTTCTGGTAACTGAGGTTTTGGGAAGCCGAAGGGCACCATTCTCTCAAATCTGAACTCTGCTCATGTCTCAGCTTCCACGTTGGGGGCCTTTTCATGCCAGGAAGGTTGCTGTTGCTGTCCCAGAATGACCAACCAGATGGACTTCTAGGACCTGTTTACATTTCCTTAGTGCATAGTTTCCTCCCCTGCCTGCTCTTGTACACATAAGCTCCCTTTCACTGGACTTGTATAATGAGCAATTCTTCCTCTATGAAGCCCCGGGAGCTTATCAATCTCCAAATCCCACTTCTGTAGAGGCCCCCGAAGCTTGTTGGACTGGCCCCGACAGACACCCTTCTTCGCCTGCTTCGGGGACTGCATTTCAGTGGGCTGAGTCCTCCTTGGTTGACCAAAGCACACTGGGAAGGTTATAGCTGGTCTGTTGTGCCTTCAATGGATGGCAAAGGAAAATGGCTTAGATTCATGGTGGGCCTGTGGTTTGGCTACGGCTGCTTCAACCTTCCCTTGTATCCAAATCTGTGCGGTTTGTCCACCTTGGAAGTTTGTGTTTATCTCTGGGACAAACCAAACTAACCCCTGCCTTTTCCAAAGTTCTCAAATCCTTATGAGGCCATGGAATGTTAGAAATGGATAAGGATATAGGCCAGGCGCGGTGGCTCAAGCCTGTAATTCCAGCACTTTGGGAGGCCGAGACGGGCGGATCACAAGGTCAGGAGATCGAGACCATCCTGGCTAACACGGTGAAACCCCGTCTCTACTAAAAATACAAAAAAATCTAGCCGGGCGAGGTGGCGGGAGCCTGTGGTCCCAGCTACTCGGGAGGCTGAGGCAGGAGAATGGCGTAAACCCAGGAGGCGGAGCTTGCAGTGAGCTGAGATCCGGCCACTGCGCTCCAGCCTGGGTGACAGAGCGAGACTCCGTCTCAAAATAAAATAAAATAAAATAAAATAAAAAAAGAAAGAAATGGATAAGGATATAAATTTCAGTGTCACATATCTGAGCTATATACCGACTCCTGTGGAACCTTGGCCAAGAAACTTCATTCTCAGCTCTCTGTAACATGTGGCTAGAGTCTCACAGGAATGGGGTAAAGGTTCAGAATGATTGCGCGACATTCTTATCACAGTGTCTAGCACAGAGATACTGCGGAGGAAAAGCTGATGAATAGTTTCTGCCTTTCTGAAGTCCCCAGGGTTCCGTAATTGTTCTTTGGAAGTTTTGTCATTATAGAGGCAAACCTCAGAGAACGCCAAGGTAGGGAGACCTTCTCCCTTGCCAGGAATTCCACCCCCGCCCCCACCCAGTCTACAGTGCTGGCTCCCCGTGTCCTTTGATCCTGGGAGGCCACTCCTATGGCCCAGTGGGTGAGGACATCATTCTTGTATCAGCAAAAGCCTCATCATACCTCGCAACTCCCAGTCCCCATGCCTTCTGTTTCTTTTCTCCAAGACTATGGGAGAGCACAGAAAACACGATTTTATGAATGCTTGGAATTCAGACCCAGTATGTGACCTAAAGCATTTAGCGTCCTTTTATGCCATTCCTGAGAACTCCGATTATTGTAACCACATCTATTATAATTGATAACCCAAAAACTAACAGCAATACACTGTGTCTTCACCCAGAGAAGCTTGGAGGACCCCACGTGCAACCTAAGGCTACTTGCCCTATGTGGGAGAACACGTTTTCCTTGACAAATGTCTGACTGTAATCTGCTTTTCAATAGGTGGTAGATGCTCTCGGGCCTTGTAACTGGGCCACAGTAACCTGTGAGGGGTCACGATTTATATCTGAGAGGGTATGGTCACCACCACCTCTAACCACCAGTGCATGTCCAGCAGCCCCTGAAGGGGCTGTGGGACTCCTGAGCCACCTGCTGTGTGTCCATAATTATGGTGTTGACTGATAGATTTCAACAAATAAATCCAATTCTGAAAGATTCTAAAAGCCACATTCAAGTGAATGAGCAGAGTACACGAATCAATTAATTGTGTCTATTTTGGTCACTTGAAGGAAAGGGACAATATTTCATCAACAGCCTTTAGGGTAGGGATGACAAGCACTAACATCTGGAATCTGAGATCACCCTGATATCTTGGAGAATGTGGAGGCTCAAACAATGAGCCACGTCCTGGTCAGCTGTTTCAAAATGGCCCCAATCCTTTCCCTTTCTTTATCCATTGCCCTTTTAAGTGGAGCCCATGCCTCCACTCCTAGAATCCAGTCTGGTCCTGCAGTAAGAATGACCGCACCCCAGTTCCAAGCCCAGGCCTCGAGAGGCCTTGCATTTCTCTGTGTGCTCTCTTGGAACCCTGTAACTGTCATAAGAACAAGGCCAAGCTTGTCTGCTGGAGAATAGAAGACCACAGGGACTGGGACCAGACCATTCATGAGAGGCCATCCTAGACCAGCTCCTCCCAGACAGCCAACAGCTGACTCCAGAAACATGAGATTCCAGCCCAGAAGAGTTGCCAGTGAGCTAAATGAATGTCCATTGTTTGATGCCACAGGGCTTTGTGTGTGTTTGTCTGCTTTTCTTACACAGTATTATTGTAGCAATACCTAACAGATAAAAAAGGTAGCACCACATTATATCCCAATGAATCCAGCCGTAACTACTGACCATAACCTTAAGATGTTTTTTCTCTTTTATAAGTTGCTCTTCCCACGTGTAGCTGATTGGGTCCAAGGCTACTGATTCCCTAACTATCTGTGGTCAAGGACCAGCTTTTTATTTACATATTCTTTTGTCCTATTTCTGTTTTGTTTTTACTTCTTATTTGAAATAATTATGGATTTATAAGAAATTGCAAAAAAATCAAATAATACAGGGAGGGCCAAGAATTTTTTTCTTTTTCCCCAATCCATTGTGGATCAAATATTTTTGTAAAATCAAAAAAGAAAGAGAGAAAAAGAAAGAAATAAAAGGAAGGAAGGAAGGAAGGAAGGAAGGAAGGAAGGAAGGAAGGAAGGAAGGAAGGAAGGAAGGAAGGAAAGAAAGAAAGAAGGAAAGAAAGAAAGAAAGAAAGAAAGAAAGAAAGAAAGAAAGAAAGAAAGAAGAAAAGAAAAGAAGAAAAGAAAGACAGACATACAGAAAGAGAAATAAGTTACCGGGAAGATGAAACAAAATCTTAAAAGATGTGTAAAGTATTAGTCCAAATTCTTTATGATTAGATTAAAAGGAATAGACATAAAGTTACACACATTTTTATGAAAATTTCTAAATGCTTATTTTGGGTTTGTACATGTAGCTCATGTTTTGTGGCTTGGTCCCAATCCACAGACCACTTCTAAGTAGTATTACTTTCAACTTTCCTGGAGATGAGAAATGGAAACTAAGCTTAAGTACAGTGGGAATAATTTTGGTCTCGAATGAACCTAAGGTCTTTCACAGAGGATATTTTTACAATATATTTTACCCTAAGTGCTATAAAAGAGTGCTTTTGTGGTTATCTAACCCTGGATGATGGGAAGAAAAAACACAAAATACATTTCAGCCTTTATACAGGAATTTTCCTTACTGATTTTCTTTCTTCTCTTCATCACTAAAACAAACAACAAAAACAAAACACAAACACTGGCCAAGCGCCGTGGCTCACGCCTGTAATTCCAGCACTTTGGGAGGCTGAGGTTGGCAGATCACTTAAGCTCAGCAGTTCGAGACCAGCCTGGGCAACATGGTGAGACCCCATCTCTATAAAAAATAAAAAAATTAGCCAGGCATGATGTGTGCACCTATAGTCCCAGCTACTTGGGAGGCTGAAGTGGGAGGATCACTTGAGCTTGGGAGGTTGAGGCTGCAGTGAACCTTGATGGCACCACTGAATTCCAGCCTGGGTGACAGAGCAAGACCCTGTCTCAAAAAAAAAAAAAAAAAAAAACAAAAAATACAAAAAACACAATGCAAGGCCATGCCAGCGTTGAGGTTCAGATATTCAATATGCTTGCCTCTAAACAATGTAAATCAAAATGAATGTATTACTAGCTAATATGCCCCTACGCCCCTTATGAAAGTTTTAGAGTTTTTCATTTTTTTTGTTTAAATTTCCATTGAGAGGTAGATCCTAATGCCCTGCCTTCTGCCTTTCCTGGATCTTGGGGAAGTAAGCTCCCAGAGAAAAGTCCTCCGCTTCCAAGATGACTCAATGTAGAGATGAAGTAGAAAAACCTCGCTTTGTTCTAAAAGGCAGGAGAAGGAGAGGAACTCTAAAAGATCTGGCTGCAGACCAGGCTGCTGAGGTTGGTACAATATCCCAACTCATTAAGATGATACTCTGATATCCATGACTGCTCCCTCTGACAATTCCCCCCAGCATGGGAAAGACAGCCCACAGCCCACACATGAGAGGCATCATCCACACCATGCATCAGGTCCCTCCTCAGGGAGAGCCTGTCAAGGACTGGACACGATGACAGTGGCGGAAGTGAAGGCAGGTTACTTGTGCCATTTTTCTCTTTTCCTCTTTCTCCACTTACCTAATATATGGCCACCATTCCCTAAGTGTTATAGAAGAGTGTTTAATTTGGTGGGACCATGCAAAAGGATGAGAGGAGGGCAGAGATCACTTGCAAATCATGGAAAGCTCACCCCATTTCCACCCCTGTGCACTGTTTTTCTGCATCTGTTCCTAGCTCTTTCCAATCCCTTCTCCAGGAAAAGGCAAATCTGATCACAGCACTATTACGTTTCCAAAGCATTTGAAGTCTTCCCATTGATCTTAGAACAAACCTTCAAGGTCATAGTATGGTTTCTATGGTCCAGCATGGCTGAGCCCCTAAGAACATGTCATCTTCAGGCCATCTCAAGTGCCTCACTCACTTGGGCACCTTCATATTGGTCTTTTCTCCCTCAGACTTAACAAGCTCCTTCCCACATCTGGATCTCCACCCCATCCTCAATCACACTCCTTTTCTCCTAACTTCCCATGTTTCATTTCTCAGCCTTCAACTCCCAAAGTAAATTAAACCCCCGACATCAGTTCTGAGCTCTTTTGCCCCCATCCCACCACAGACACTATCACAACTGTACAACTGTAGGCATATCATTTTGTGTGTGATTTCTGTTTATTTATTTATTTTTTTTGGAAATCATGCTCTCTAGCTTGTACACACCTTGCTGTTATCTTGTCTTCTCTACTTGACAACTCTAGCCTTACACTTTTGATAAAACCAGTGATGCATTGGTTGTCAATATAGTGACCACCTGCAAAACTTCTGAAATATCCTCTGTAGAGAAGCCCCAGTAAGGCTGTGTACCCATTGTATATGCCCTTTTAGAGAGAGCCCGCTAAAGTACCTTGTTTGTCAAAAAAAGAGACCTTCCAGAATGACTCAGTTGCCTTGCTCTTTCCTTCACCATCAGGACGATGAGCGCCAACTCTATGTCGAGACATTCCCCAGTCCTAGTTGCTTCCAACATGGAGGAACTAAAAGACAAAGTTGAACAGATATTTATTCTTTCAGCTACAACTTGAGTGGCTGCTCAATATTTAAGTCAAAGGAGAATCCCTACAGTCATGCATCAAACTTCAATTACTAGGTTTCATTTAGAATACCTGCTTACCCACACTAAGCCCTTACCCACAAACACACCTCCTTTGTCCCTCATAGTTGAAGTCCATTCAGAATATATACCATAAATGTATTTAAAATAGTGTTCATGTGGAAAGAAATGAGTATAATTTTGAATTCATACTTGCTATTGTCATTTTGAGTTTTTAGTAAAAATTATTTTTTCAATACTTTTTAATATCAATTATTAATGTGATATTAATATTATCACATGTGATAAAACTGGCCAGTATTCAGCACAATGTTTTGGTCAATGTATTTTAGTGAACATTAATTTTCCATTTAAAAAATTCAGATTACAACTACTATTTCTGTAGAGTCTCATGATGTCAAACACTATTGAACCTGCAGTAGCATCAATCCATGAAACAGGTCAGACATCACCAAACCTACGAGGATTCTTTCATTTATGATACATCTATTAGAGGCTTAAACAGTTAGCCATTTTGTCATAGAAGAATATACTAAGAAACTGCATGTAAATATAAACAGGGATTCTCTTGTGACGTCTCCTTTTTGGAGGGCTGAGAAGGCTGCTGCTTCCTGCCATGATGGGGTAACAAAAATTGGGCTTAACTGACCATAATAAACAATCAGAAAACTAAACAAAATGTATGAATTAACTGTTTTCAGACATTAAATAACAAAAACAAAAAATAATAATTGCTGAAAGAAGATAAAATTTCTGGAGGAAATTTCTAAACTGCATTCGGGAAGGGTAACCCTAACAATATGTAATAGCCTTCATGAATCAAGGACAGAGAGAACGGAGTTCAAGAAACCTTTGACTACGGAATGTTGTAGGACAGAGTTCCAGAAAGGAGGAAACTAGCCTGGCAATCCTAAAATATTAACTTGGTGTTTACAAAAAAGTTTGCTAACCCTTGCCCTAGAAATAAAAACCACAGTTTATAAAGTAATAGTTTTACTGGATGAAAGTAACAACAGATTAGACACTGTGGAAGAAAAGATCAGTAAACATGAAGACAATAATAGACTCTATCTAAAATAAAGCATCCAGAGAAAAAAGACTGCAAATAAAATAAACAGAGCCACAGCGATTTGGGGACAATATTTAGTGGTCTAATGTACATGTAACAGGAGTAGTAGAAAGAAAGGGAAAAGGGAATAAAGGATAAAATTATTTTAAAAATATAATGGCTTAAGTTTTTAAAAATTTTATAAAAACTATAAACTCAGAAATGAAATAAGGTCAATTAATTCCACACAGAACAAACACAAGAAAACCTCACTGAGGCGTACTGTAATCAAATTGCTTAAAACTGGCGATAAAGACAAAATATTAAACAAATATTAAACACTGCTGGAGGAAAAAGAAGTCACTTTATGTAATAAGAACTAGAGCAGGGAACTATGCAAGCTTTAAATCAATAGAATAACATCTTTAAAGTACTAAAAAGAGAAAAGAAGCTACATTCAGTTAAAACAGTCCCTAAAAATGAAGACAAAATAAAATCTTTCGCAGACAAACAAAAACTGAAAGAATTTATTACCAATAAATCATTGCTATATGATATATTGAAACAAGTTGTTTGGGCAGAAGGAAAACAATGACAGATGAAAATATAGACTTACACACACACAAAAGAGCACTTAAAGAGGTCAATATTTTCTTTTTTCTTTTTAATTTATCAGATAAATGAATGTTCAAAGCAAAAAGAAACCAACGTATAATGGGATTTTATAATATACGTAGAAGTAAAATGTATGATCACAACAGCACAAAGAACGGGGGGGAATGTAAGGACATTCATTTCATTTTTTACATTACACAAGAAATAATATTATTTCAAGGCAGTCTATGATAACTTAAGTGCATATTACAAACCCTAGAACAACCATTAAGAGAAAAGTAAACAAGATATATAGCTAATAAGCCAACTGTGGATATAAATGGAATAATAGAAAATTTATCTTTTATCCAAATAGTAGCAGAAAATGATGAAATAAATCTAACGAACACGTGAAACAAATACAAAACAAGTAGCAGGATGATAGGCTTCAAACCAATTATATCAGTAATTATATTAAATGTAAATGGTCTAAATGCATAAAGAAAAAGGCAAATATCAGACCGAATACACAAGCAATACCAAACTACATGATATCCACTAGAAATCTTTTAATATCAAAAAATAGATGTGCTTTAAAAATATGTCATGCAAAAATTAACCATAAGGAAGCTGGAGATGCTGTATTAATATGAAACAAAGTAGAACAAAAGGTATTACCATGAATAAAGAATGGCATTTCAAAATAAAGGGCTACAGAATTATACATTTTCAATTCCAGCACAATTAAAATGAATTTTCTTATGGTATTTCTATTATCAAGCATCCAAGCTGATTAAAGTTAAGCCCTGTTTCAGCTACTTTGGACTTGAATTTTTAAAAACTAGAAAGCAGATTACATACTCCTTTCCTGTTCCAATCCTACTTTCCAGTATATACAACTTTGTTTGTCACTCTTTATCTAATTCCTTTTATTTATCTAAAGTTCTCTTCAGTCCTTCTCTTTTATTCTTCAGTTGCTATCTTGATCCAAGCAGATTGATATCTTAATTTGAGTTCTGTTTTGTCTTATGTTACTTCTACCTGTGGCAGAGCCTGCAAATTGTCCACCAATATCATTTTATCCTTCTTCCTTTAATAGCAGAACTCCTGTCTTTAATCTGGGAATATTGGTACCCAGTGGAAGGCTAACTTTCGAGCCTTGCCTGGCTGTATGGCCATGTGACAAAGCTCTGTCATTTCCTGGTTGTGCTTTAAAAGGAATCTGTATGTGAGCTTCATGCTTCTGTCCATCTTCCCACTGGCTGAGAAACACTTGTGATAAAGTGGCTGAGATTCCTTTTTTTGTTTAAGCTCTATATTACTGGGTGGCTCTCTTTGTAATAGCAGCTTAGAATAAATCCTAACTAATACTGTATAGTACCTCTTTAATTTTCTTTGCCCAAGAGAGCTGATAAATTTGCATAGTAACTCAAATTTCTCCTGCAATCCCTGTATTATCCCTATTTAAAGAAAACAATGAGAAATTGCTGTTACTTTTTAAACTGCGAACAAGGACTCTGAGAAAAGAATCCAGCCCCTACTTTTACTCTTGCTAACTTTATCCATGATAGAGTCAACTTATTTCTTTAAAACACATGCAGGTGATTGTTAGTCTCTAAAGAAGTGAAGACCCCCTAGAGAAAGCTGTTAATGTGACTTTTCAGTAAAAGAAAACAATAGGCACATATAGATTCCGGTGTCAATTTGTTAGGCTCAGGATGAGCCCCCTCATCCTTCTCAACCTCTCCAGGCTGCCTCATGAAAGGGGAAGGGTGTGCCTGTTCTCCACACTACACAGGCTTTCCTGAGCCTGGCCCCACACCTAGCTTCTTCTGGGCTGCAGATTTTCTTTCCTCCCAGCTTCAGCTGCTCCTGTTTTCCTGTTTCTAACACTCTTCTTTTGTCCTCAGGAGTCATTATGGAGACATAACTAACCATCAGTCTCTGTATATAATCAGGATTAGAATAATTAAGGTAATATGAAGGGTTGGAAATTTGGAACACTCAGCAAAGCTGAATTGGATTCCTACTATCAAGTTATTTGAATCCTTTCAAACAGCCAGTGGGATAGCCTGTAGAGCCTCCCAGCCCCTGCCTAACCTCTGGAAAAATCTCGTCGCAAAACAAACACTACTGCAGATTAAAACCAAGATTCTCAGGAGGGACCGCTTAGCATCAACATGTTGCCTTGCTTACGTTAAGCCATCTCTGCTCTGGTGCCGGGATGGAGAATAATTGCCAGGATTGTGTGGAGGCCCATCATTTTGCTTTCTCTGAAGCAGCTTTATCAGGAACGAGCCCCAGGGTGGCATTACTTAATCAATAGCAGAGATACAGAGAGAGAAAGAGAGTTCACAATAAACTGATTGCTGCATCTGGTTTCCTATGAGCAGTTACAAGACCAGTGAAAGTCCTCTAATCTCATCAAGCAACCAGACAGATTGATTTTGAGTTCATTAATAGCTGCTGGGGTGAAGGAGAGAGAAAGGAAAAAGAGGAAATGAATGCATCATTGGGATCTACACCCTTAATGCAGATCAAGAAGCTCTTTCAAAAACCATTCCTGGCTAGGAGAGAGCACTGAGCAAAGATCTGGTGCCCGGCCTGGAACCACAATTAACACCCAAGGCCTGGCCTGGAACCACAATTAACACCCAAGGCGACAATTAACACCAAGGACCAAGGAGTAACATCTTCCAACCAGGAAACCACATGTTTTCAATTCATCTGCAAAGCACCCAAAATACAAGTGAAAAGAAAACTCCTGTGTTATTTATGCAGATATTTTGTTTACATGATATCAAATAGCTTTCATCCAAATATTTGGCAGCATTTACATTAATAGAAGTGCTTTAGCAAACTCAGAGCTACCGATCAGCCTTACCCACCAAAGGGAAAAAGAAAACAAACTGAGACTATGCCTAAAAAGAACATGAAATAACAATAAGTCAATTTGATGTTGGATGTAGGTGCTTCTAACTCAGCTAATTCAGAATTGGTAGAGGGCAGGCATATCTAGACTACATTGTACCTCCAAGCTCTTTTTATTCCCTTCTCTGATAACCAACATGTTAATGTTGGGAAGAGCTAGCGACCCATCAAAAAGTGGATATTTTTGATACAGGTGTCTTGTTGCTTTATAGAACAGGTATATTCCTTGAAGGCTGTATACAAATTGATTCAATAGTAAAATACACAGAAGTGGCCAGTTTTACTTAGAGGAATTACAATCCTCTTATGAATAGATAACTGTCTCCTAATATATCAAGCTTTTAATACTAAATTTCAAAATACTGTGCTTTCTTGCAGCAGTCACAACTGTTTCCTGTCAGTGTGAAGTTCAGTCAAAGGCAAGCAAGGTGCTTTCAGACAGGCTGTTAAGACTTTTACAGCAACATTTTAGCAGCGACATTTCTCTGTGCTATTTCTTTCTCAGTAGTCTATGGTAACTTATGAGACTCCTTTATGAGCTACACAAATATTTATTGACTATCTATTATGGGCTCAGCATTGAACTATTATTAGTGATATAATAGACACTCGTGTGGGCATGGTTTTTCACCTGCAACGACACAAGGCCGCTAATGAGTGTTGTGAAATGTGTTAGCTTCAAAAGGTATGGGCTGTTACAACTTGGATGAGTAGGGTCTGCCCTGGGAAGGAGAGGTAAGTTATTCCAGCAGAACCAACAGTTGAGTACAACCTGAGGGGAAACAGCAAGGTGTGTTTGAGGAGCTCAAAGGTGTATGGTAAGCGTTTAGGGAGAAAGGCAGAGAGCAACTGGATTTGTGGCCATGAAATGTGAAGGGGGACAGCAGCTGCAGCACTCACAGGGAATGTGGATTGATGTAGATACTCCAGAGAGGACAAGGAAGGCCCAGAAGACTTGTTCACAAAAGTTGTAACAGATGAGGTGAGAAGACATATATATATATATATATATACACACACACACACACATATACATACACACATATATACACATTTTTTTTTTTTTTTTTTTTGAGACAGAGTCTTGCTCTGTCGCCCAGGCTGGAGTGCAGAGGTGCAATCTCGGCTCACTGCAAACTCTGCCTCCGGGTTCACGCCATTCTCCTGCCTCAGCCTCCCAAGTTGCTGGCACTACAGGCGCCGCCACCACGCCTGGCTAATTTTTTGTATTTTTAGTAGAGACGGGGTTTCACCGTGTTAGCCGGGATGGTCTCG
The DNA here is from genome assembly GCF_037993035.2 of Macaca fascicularis. Lineage (NCBI taxonomy): Eukaryota > Metazoa > Chordata > Mammalia > Primates > Cercopithecidae > Macaca > Macaca fascicularis. Next base: position 129,636,028 of record NC_088388.1, on the reverse strand, counting down.
ATCTCCTGACCTCGTGATCCGCCCACCTCGGCCTCCCAAAGTGCTGGCATTACAGGCGTGAGCCACCGCGCCCGGCCCAGAAGAGACCATTTTGATGGTAGACTGGAGAATCCACTGTGGGTGGAGCATGGAAAAGAAGGTTAAGATACTTGATGGAAGACGCTGCAGCCTCTGGAGAGATGCACAGTGATGAACCCGTGTGCAGTTGGCTCACATCTTTTGTGGGTCACCCCACCCACCTTGTGCTTCCTACTGCTCAGAGCCTAGTCGGGCTTCCCCAGTCCTGACCCAGCTTGGTGAATGAGCCGGGTCATCAGATCCTTCCTTTCTCTCATTTGCGAGGCTCTGTTAGGAAGGCAGTGATGTTGCTGGGCCATTAAAGGGGTAAAGACAGTAACAACAACCGTGAAACTAAATCAGGTACATTCTAAATCTTCTGTGAAGTAGACACAATTTTTCCTTGTAGAGAGGAAAGTTTTAGATAAATAGCAAAGAATCAGTAAATAATTCAGCCTATGACCTTGATGCTTATTGATTCCTGCAGCTGTTTATCTTTCTCTAGGCTACACAGGAAAGAAAAAGCCCTCCAAAAAAAACAAAAACAAAAAATAAACAATTACCACTTAATTATAAAATTGCCTGGCTTGGAGAGCCTTCTGGTTAGCTTCTGAACACTACGCGGAGGTAAGTTAATCTCTGTAAACCACCCAGCCTGACCAAAGCTTCTGTTTAAAAATTTTAAAGACAAGCTTTGTTATTCTCTGGTATGGATGAAAACATAAAAGAAAGAAACACCCAGATATTCTTCTCATTTTCAGACATGTAGTATATTCAGCCATTCAAGTGACTTGAATGGCTGGTTATTTCTCACCTGTGGGATTTGAATACAGGTTGATTCTAGCCACGGGGAACCAGATACATTAAACATTTGGGGTGCATATGTGAGATGCAGTAAGCCCTTGATCCATGTCTGGGGATAGTAACAGTGATAGATAGATAGTTAGAGGGAAGTTAGCTAGATAGTTACATAGAGGATAGTTACATAGATAGATAGTTAGAGGGAAATGGTAATAATTGCTGGGGTGGCTGTAGTGGCAAAGCTTCAGATTGGGCCGCGAGGGCAGAAGGAAAAGGACGTGTCGTTGTTTCTTGTTGTGTTTTTAACACAAATGATTTATCCTTCAACCTCAGTTTGGATAAAAGTTAGGATACTAAATACTAAAGTCAGCTCTGGTTTCCTGGTTTCACCAGTCACTCCTTAGATGTTGGGAATTTCTCACCATGAGCATCCACAGCCACTCTGAGCATGAGGCTTGATCATGGCGGTGAGTTGGTGAGGAAGTCACCAACTGGAATGTTGGAGTCTGAATAGACACCCTTAGCCCAGCTTGGCCTCTTTTTTTTTTGTTTTGTTTTTGATTCGGAGTCTTGTTCTGTCGCCCAGGCTGGAGTGCAGTGGTGCGATCTCGGCTCACCGCAAGCTCTGCTCCCCAGCTTGGCCTATTTCTTTATACTTAATACCTTAGCTCATGGTTGATAAAAATGCTTGGCTAGCAAACAGCCAGCCATATTAGAAAGTGGACAAAGGACTTGAGTAAACATTTCTCCAAAGAAGGTATGCAAATGGTCAATAAGCACATGAAAAAAAAAAAAGTTCAACATCACTGATCGTTAGGGAAGTGCAAATTAAAACCACAAGATACCACTTTATACCCAGGAGGATGGCTACTATCAATAATAATAATAATAAACAGAAAATAAGTGTTGAGGAGGATGTATAGAAATTAGGACCCCTATGAACTACTGATGGGAACGTAAAATGGTATAACTGCTTGGAAAACAGTATGGAGGTTCCTCAAAAAATTAAAAATAGAATTACTATATGATCCAGCAATTTTCCTTCTGGGCATATACCTAAAACAGTTGAAAATAGGGATCCTAAGGGATATTTGTACACCCATGTTCATAGCAGCATTATTCACAATAGCCAAATGGTGAAAGCCACTGAAGTTGCGTCCTTTGACAGTTGAATGGTTAAACAAATATACCTACAATTAAATATTGTTTAGTCTTAAAAAGGAAAGAAATTCTGACACACATTGCAGCATGGATGAATGTGAATACACATTACGGCATTGAGGACATTACGCTATGTGATAAAAAGCCAATCACAATAAGATAACTACTATAGGAGTCCACTTACATGAGGTGCCTAAAGCAGTTGAAGTCAAAGACATGAGGTACCTACCGCTGAAGTCACAGAAACAGAAAGGAGAAGAGTGGTTGCTAGGAGCTGGGGAAAGGGGGAATGGGGGAGTTGATAAATGGGTGATTAATGGCTTTCAGCTTTGTAAGATGAAAAGGCTTCTAGAGATTGGTTACACAACAATGTGAATGTACTTAACACTATTGAACTCTACACTTAAAAATAGTTAATGTGAAAAATTTTATGTTACATATATTTCACCACAATTAAAAATGTTTTTAAAAAGCTGGAAATGAGTCGTTTTCAACAAGAATATGAACAGAACCATGCAGCTCTATCTCAGCCCTTCTTCCAAGAGCTGATTTGCTGAAAGACTTCGAACATCTAAGTGTTCTCGTAGTTCCCCACTTTCTAAAATATGATGGACAATAATACCTAATTAATATCTCATTAAGGGGTTGGGATTGAGAGAAGCCATTTAGACCAAGAAAAGCATACAACCCGTCACAGAGACCAGCCACCTGCCTCTAACTAAATCAGGAAGGAAAACTGCAGCTCACACATTCACCTCTGGTGCTGGGGGAATGCTGGATTCCTGAGTCACCTGTTCCTGCAGGGTCATTGATAAAATCTCCCTCTCTTAATAATGCGCTCTCACCTTTCTTTAGCACACGCCATGCTGGCACACACATAACTGCATATCACAGGGAGGTTTGTGCCACTCTCCCATCCTGTCATCGTGGACGCTGGGGTACACACATGGGGCTTGAACCCACATCCTGTGAAGCCAAGTTCAGAGGACATACTCTGCTCTCAACCTTCCATCTTTCTTCACGACTGTCGCTCATGTCTAGAGAGCTTGCTTTCTTTCCTTCCTTCCTTCCTTCCTTCTTCTTTAAATATCCACACTCTACCCATCCTCTAGACGTGATTCAACTCTTTCCTTCACTCCTGACCTCCCTGCCTTCCCCCAACTCTTGAAGCCTCTTCCAATATCATTTCAATATCCCGCTCTGACCATTGCCTCCTTTATCCCTTAATCCCCTCTCCCCACATGCCGCCTCTCACTTGACAGGCTCCTGACTTCCTTGTTGTCCTTCAAATGTAGCAGGCACATTCCAGCCTCTGGAACTAGGCCCTCAGTGATGTTTCCTCTGCTTGGAATGCTTTTCCATCCAATGACCACCTGGCCAATCTCCTTCAGAAACTTCCCTGACCACTCTATGTAAAATATCAGTCCATCACCCTCACCCTTTGAACCCCTGTCCACTTCATATCAGGTAGAGATTACTGCTGTCCACCATATGCATCACCATCTGATGTATCAAATATTTTACATATTCACTTATGGCCCATCTCTCCCCACAAGAATGCAAGCTCCATGAGGCAAAGAATTGTGTTCTACTCATTGCTGCATCAGGGTTTGGTGCTCAGTGGGTTCTCAGAAATATGTTGGAGTGGATGAATGAACTCCTACAGTTTTATACACAGTCTAGCACAGAGCTGTGTATAACTCTGTATTGTTTACAGTATGTTCTGAGAAACAATAGCTCTACGGGGTGTTAATAGTGGTTATGCAGGGAAAAAAAGCTTTTTTCCTTCCAACCTAATTTGGCAAAAGCCCAGCTAAAGGAATGTTTTTCCTTCAAGACTCCTGAGACCCTTTCATATTATGCTTTGACATATTGATGTGGTCCCGGAGCTCTGGGGAGCAGGCACCCTGTCCAGGACTCTCCCAGCTGCATGCCCACAGTGATAATTTTGGAGGGGCGTCTGCAAAACACTGCTGACATGCTGTGTGGTGTTAATGACTTCTGCCTGCTGGTGAATTTCTTCCTCCTCTGTGGCCTCAAATTCTCAATTTCTTTATGGTTAAGAACAGGGTTCTGATTGGCCAAAGGCTTGTTTTGATGGTAGGATTTTAGTCTCAAAGAGACACTCTTGGTTTTGTTTGATTCCCATTCACTCAAAGGTATTCTGCTCCATAAAAACACTGGCCATGCCCCCTCAGCACACGCATTCCATCTGGTAATCAGGAAAACTGCTGAAAATAGGGGAGACCCTAAGCTTAATAAAACTGAAAGCTCCAAACCAAACAGAGCCCTCGTGCCTTGCTTGCCACTACAGCACAAAGCAGGAGTTGGTGGGAAGCATGACCAAGAGCCAAGTTTCTTCTCCACGGTTAGGAAGGAGCCACCAGAGATGCGTAAGAGACCCCAGGACTGAGCTATGGAGCCACACAAGTGAGAAATCCAAATGCTTACACTCAGAATTCAGCCAGACGTCCAAGCTCCCTGCCTCAGGAACCCCCGGGGGCTTGGTGTTTGCTGGGCACCCATCCCTGCTTAGCCCTTCACAGCCATCAGCGGGGAGCCCACTAGATGGCAACCTCATGTCAGCTGTAATGAAAGAGTGGTAGAGTCCGACAGAGAGATTCTAAGCAGTTAATATTTATTGAGTGCTCACCTTGTGCCTGGCACAGTTAGAAGCTTTTTCACTCCTTAGTCATTTGATCTGCATAATAGTTGTGAAATTCATATTATATCCCTGTTTTACAAATCTGAAAACTGAGACTCAGAGAGGTCACAGTAATAATTTGCTCAAGGTCACATGGCCAGTAAGTTATGCAGCCCGACCTCCTTGCTGGAAGACAAGGTTTACTATACCCAGCAGTACCCGAAAGACAGTGAGAACAGGAGCAGAGCTCTGAGAGGCGCAAAACTGGCGAGGAGTGGAGTAGAGGGTGGAGATGCAGAAAGCAGGTCATTCTGCTTCTCTGAACATCTACATTCTACTCTCTTGAGCCCAGATGAGAGTCCTGGAACTCGTCTCCAGAAAACAGAAGGCAAATAGCAAAAATTGGGGGGACTGTATTAAACCCTGGTGAGAAAATCCTAACTTTGCAAAAGGAGTCAGGAAGAAGGTAGGGATATAGAGTGGAGAGTCTTTCAGTTTTCAGCTTTCTCAGATGACCCACTGACTTCTCAACGCAACACAACCCTAGGTCCAAGCATCCATCTGGGAGACTTGGTGAAGAGGAAACAACTTCTTTGGAATGAGGCTGAAATTTAGGACGGTGGCATTTACACAATAAGTAATGGTTCCATGGGTTCCTAACATATGCTAAGGTTTTTCCAGGAACCACTGGCTAGGAAGCATTTTTGCTACTAAGGAATATGCAAAATGGCCCCCACTCTCAAGTAGCCTACAGCAGGATTGGAGGAATGGAAGGCAAAGTCTCTAGTGAACACCTAACAACACAAGAGAAGATACAGAGAATGCGGAGATGATAAACACTAAAAGCTTTTAGCTAAGTGTGTCCAGGTGTTGCAGGAAGTTCTCACATAGGAGGTCACAGGCATCACAGCACATTCGGAAAAGCATGGGAAGCAACAGCAGGCAGTGAGTGTACCTGAAGGGCTACACAGAAAAGCCGCACAGAGACAGAGGGGAGAGGCCAGGCCACTGTGCTGGGCTTCTAATGCTAGTTTAAGACATTTGGACTTTAACCTCTAAGGGCCACAGACTTACAAACAAGAAAGTAGCAGATCAGAGGCTATATTTAATGAGTTCAAAATGATTGCAGGATGCAGACAGGATGGCCCTAGGGAGAAGAGGCTTGGACACACTCATGGAAGGGTTTGCAGGAGTCTAGTCAATATGGGTTCTTTTCTCCTGTTCAGTACTCATTTCCCCTTCTCCTAAAGGGCTGACTGGGCCTGGATTTTCCTTTGGGATCCATTTCCTGTCCATCTCAAGCCCTGTGTTTTGGGAGGAGCTGATTCCACTCCCACTTACTTTGAGAGACAGATGTGAGGCCCAGGCCTGGTTAGGCAGAATAGTCCTACCCACACAGAGTGGTAAACAGGCCCCATCTCAAGGTGGCCCTGTGAGAGTCAGCTCTTGTGTTTTTCCAGGAACCACAGGCTAGGAAGCATGTTCTTGGCATGGAGGATGCCAGGTGGGGGTTAAAGCCCAAAGAAGCAGGTGGTCTCTTGCAATGCTGGGGAAAGAGGAATGACACTGGAACAGGGCATGGGGAGCAAGATTTCCAAAGTAACGGAGCCCCTGGATTCAACCGTGTCTGATATGTGCTCTGGAGAAGAACACTCAAACCAAGTAAAGAGGCTGCAGATGGTCAGACATGGTGAGGAACAGTGCTCTGATAAGGTGACACTGGCCATCTTTCCCATCTTCTCTCCTTGGGAGCTCTCTGTATAACCCAGCTGGTCTATAGTGAAGTACACTAAGGAGTGAGAGCTACAGGGGCGTGCAGCAAGAGGGAAGAGCAGAGCGCAGCCCTTGGCCACGCATGCTCACGATGCCTGAGGGGCAGCAGGAAGGCCAGTTTGGCTGGAACTGGCTGAGCAGGAGGGAGAGTGGCAACCGGGAGTCAGGCCATTTAAAGCCTTGTCATCCTTTTAAAGGAACTGAAGTCTACTCTCAGAATGGATGGAAGCCATTAGAGAGTTCTGATTTGAGGAGTGACATGATGCAACTCATGTTTGAAAGGGTCACTCTGGTCAGAGTGCTGAGAATAGACTGGACAGGACAAGGGTAGGGGGTAAGGAGATGAGCTGAAAGGCAGGAAATACCCCCCTGGGCTGCAGCCAGTATTCTCTGAGATTCTGTCATTAGAAATCAGGGTCTGGAGTAGGATGATGGCTAGAAAATGAGATGGAAGGGAGGGCTGAGCAGGAACAGTGACAGAAGAGTGGGCACACAGAGGAAGAGGGCAGGGGAAAGAGTGTATGAGCTCTTGGCCAGGCTCAGGAAGGGAGTACATACTGAAGCCAGCCACCTCCTCCCTCACCTCCATTCTGCCAGCCCGGTTTCTTCTTTCTTTTCCCCACGGAGTGCTGAAAATCAGAGCATGCTCAAACGTCCATTTGAAGGGAACCTTGGCCGTGGAAGAAGGCAGAGGCGCGTGTAAATTCCAGCTGTAAATATGAAGCCCCCGTCAGTTCTATAGCTCAGGGATCCTCCATTGAGGTCAGGAGGCTTCTCCCGCACAGTGGAAGAGTCGGAAATTGATCTTACTTTTAGCATTTACCAGGCATTCTCTGAGGAGGCCGCTTCATCAGCCTCAGGGTTTGTCTTTGCAAAAGACAACTTGTTCTTCCTCTTCCCATCCCCAGCCATGCTCCTGCTGCTCCCAACTGTCCTTTGTTTCCTAGTGTTAGTATTGAGTGTGCACATCTTTTTCCAGGCTTTCTTACTGGCACTTGGACCCTAGAACCCATCTCAGCATTTGGCATACAGGGGGTGTTCAATGAATAAATATCTGTTGAATGCTGTGGAATGAATAAGTTATTGTCATTGATTGCCAACCACCTCATTCTTTAACATCACCTCACATCTGCTCTGGGTCCTGAGAAGAAGCCAGATTTCAGCCCAAGGAGGTGTGTGAAAGATACTCTTAATCTTACCTCCCACAACTCCCTGCTTGAGGAAACTAGACCACAACCCCTGCTCTTCTTGACCTGTGACAAATGCAGATGCATACTTTTGTCTCAAACACTGTCTAATTCAAAGGCTTTATACTAATTGCTATGGGGCTACAAAACTGTGAAACAACCCCCACCTTCTAGAAAACAGGGCTAAACAAGGCTTCAACAGACTGGCAATTAGAGGACTTGACTTCTAATCCCTGTTCTGCCAATGAGCTGACTTTTGCAATCTTGGATAAGGTATTCCCATTTTGAGATCTCTGTTTTCTAATCTATATACTGAGGGTGTTGGGAGGGACAATCTCCAGGCCATCTTCAATTCAGGTATTTTATGATTAGAAATGAAGTAAAATCTGAGGCAATGAGATACAGGAGATATCACAGCAAATGGGAGGTAGGACAATGACTTACGTAAGAGCAGAGCCTTGGAGTCAGGATGGGAATTATAATAGCACCACTCTCATTTGGTTGTGTAAACCAAGAGTATCTGAGACAGGTTTCAATCAATTTAGAAAGTTTATTTTGCCATGGTTAAGGATGTGCCCATGACGTGGCCTCAGGAGACCCTGACAACATGTGCCCAAGGTGGCTGAGGCACAGCTCTGTTTTATACATTTTAGGGAGACATAAGACATCAATCAATATATGTAAGATGTACATTGGTTTGGTCCAGAAAGGTGGGACAGCTTGAAGTTGGGAGGGGGCTTCCAGGTCATAGCTAGATAAAAGACAAATGGTTGCATTCTTTTCCGTTTCTGATTAGCCTTTCACTGAATACACAATTTACAGGAATAGTCACTTATGCCTTAATCTGGCTTAGTGAAACGATAGGGCAAAGGAAGCAATCAGACAGGCATTTGTCTCATGTGAGCAGAGGGATGACTTTGAGTCCTGTCTGTACTTTGTCCACAAGGAATTTCCTTATGGTCAAATTGTGAGGGAGGTATGTAGCTTTCTTATCTTAGTAGCTATCCTTTTCAAAAATAGAATGGAAGGCAGGTTTGCCCTAAGCAGTTCCCAGCTTGACTTTTCCCTTTGGCTTAGTGATTTTGGGGTCCTGAGATTTATTTTCCTTTCACAGTTGTTAATAAATGAGTTAATGCATGTTAATATGGCAAAGTACTTAACTGTAGTAGAACCTCAATACCTTATCATATCTGATGACCAAGTCAATAGTCCATAGCAGTGCTATCCAATAGAACCTTCTATGCTCCACATCTAGGCTGTCTAAATGCGGTAATCACTCGCCACTTGTGGCTACTGACAGTTTCAATGACTAGTGAGACCGAGGAACTGAATTTTTAATTTTGATTAATTTAAATTATTTTAAACATAAACAGCCATATGTAGCCAGTGGCTCCTGCATCTGACAGAATAGGTTTAAACAATAAGAACTACCAGAGATGTAAAAGGAGCGGGGAGGTGTGGTACATATCTAGATAATGGAATATTATTCAGAGCTAAAAAGAAAGGAGCTATTGGGACATGAAAAAAGCCTGGAGGGATCTTAAATGTATATTACCAAGTGAAAGAAGTCAATCTAAAAAGGAGTCTGTACGATCTGTATGATGCTAACTGTATGGCATTCAGGAAAAGGCAAAACTATGCAGACAATAATAGGATCACTGGTTGCCAGGGGGTAAGGGAAGGGAAAGATGCATAGGCAGAGCACATAGGATCTTTAGTGGAATGAGATGTTTTTACTGTATGAGACTGTAATGGTGGATGCATGTCATCATATATGTGTTCAGACCCATAGAATGTATAGAATCGAGAGTGAACCCCAGTGCAAATTATGGACTTTGGGTGACAATGATGTGCTGATGTAGTTTCATCAATTGTAACAAATGTACCATTCTGGTGGGGGTTGTTGATAATGGAGAGGCTATGCTCATGTCGGGAGAGGCTATGCTCATGTCAGGGCGCAGGTATACGGAGACTCTCTGCACCTTCCTCTCAATTTTGCTGTGAATCTAAAAATACTCTAAAAACTAGTGTATTTAGAAGAAAAAAACAGTCACAAGGGGATGCTTGGAAAAAGTGGGGTTTGCAGTAACCTCTCAAGAATGGATGGTCATGGACATCCATGGGATTGTGTTGGTAACAACCAGTAGCCTTCAGGAGCTATGAGTTAGCCAGTGGGGTCAGAACAGAAGGTTTCCATGAAAGAGAAGTGTGAGATAGGCTGGAAGATTCCTGAACTCAGGCTGGGGAAAACTGTGAATTCCAGGTTAAAGAGCCTAAAATGTACTCAACAACCCATTGAGTGCCTCAGATTTTCAGCTAGTACTCTGAGATAGCCAAAATGTATTTTAGAAATATGAATGTCCTAAATAAGCAATGTTATTTGGGACATTAAGTTTTTTGAGGGTCAGATCTATGACTTCAAGTTAAATCATGTGAGCTTCCTGCTATCACACCAGGAACTCAAAAGTACTTAAAACAATTTAAATCAAATAAATAGATAGCTTTGCTCAGGATCATGCTGCTTTACAAGAATCTTCCATTACCAATGTGGTGTGTTGCCCATATTGGCTGGAAAATTACAGGCTTTTAGGGACTCCTGCTTGATGGATTTGTCTAAATGTGTCTAAAAGGAAGTGTACAATGTAGACCAAATCAGCACTGGGGGCTCGGCATTCATAACGCTTAAGTATCAAGGAAAGATTTTCATTTGTGCTCTCCTGCAGTGCGCCATCTTCAAAGGTCCCAGATTTATTATTTCATCAACAGATCGGAGAGGGGAGTTTGTATGAGATCAAACAAACACGAGTACTATGGGAAGGCTGGCAGGTGATAGTGTATAAATTGCACGATGGAAAATGTCAAAAGTTGACATCAGAGCAGTAGGAGGGTAGGGAACACACAGAACTGAGAACAAATGATCCTGCCTTTCTGGGAGCCAATTCCTTATACAGTCCAGCTAATGCACTGCAAGAAACTCAGGGCTCAAAAACCCACTGAAAATCCACTGTAACCCATTAACTCAAAATACATCCTTTATTTTGAGTTATATATTTTATATTTGTGTTTATTTTTTATTTATTAAATTTTTTAAAAAGCATCTCTTCATTTCTATACCTGTTCCCATCTCATTTCCATTGTTATCTTCGCTTTCTTCCTCATCCTCTCTCTCTCTCTCTCACACACACACACGCTTTCTTTTTAATCTTCCCTATGTGTATCCCCTTGTTTCTTTTACATCTCATTCTTTGCATTTGCTTGTCCAATCTTTCAAGAGCCATGCCTTGATAGTTAAAGCATCTCCAAGGTAGAAAATTATTATACCTTGCATTAATGTTAGAGGCGTGTGGACACAGAGACTTAGATAAAAGAAAGACAGTTAAAAGTCTGTCCTACCAAACTCCGTGTTCCTGAACAGACACTTTGTCCTGAATCAGATTCTGTATATCCGAGGAACAGGGCAGCAGGCAGTTATGGGACATTCACTTTGTGCCGGAAAGATAGTCTGAGCTTTATGTGTATCAGCTCATTTCCGCACTGCCCCCACCACCCAGTCGCTGCCAAAAGGCCGAGACTTTCTTTTCTTAATTTTATTGTGTTATTTTTATGGGTACACAGTAGATGTGTATATTTATGGGGTACATGAGGTTACTTTTCATTACTTAACACTAGAGTAATATTTCTTTATTGATAGAAATAAATATTTCTTTCCTCCTCTATTAAAATGCAAGTGCCAGCCCGGCGTGGTGGCTCATGCCTGTAATCCCAGCACTTTGGGGGGCCGAGGTGGGCAGGTCACGAGGTCAAGAGATCCAGACCATCCTGGCCAACATGGTGAAACCCCATCTCTACTAAAAATACAAAAATTAGCCGGGCATGGTGGTGCACTCCTGTCGTCCCAGCTAGTTGGGAGGCTGAGGTAGGAGGATCGCTTGAACCCAGGAGGCAGAGGTTACAGTGAGCCAAGATCATGCCACTGTACTGGTGACAGGGGGAGACTCCATCTCAAGAAAAAAGAAAGAAAAAACAAAAGAAAAAAAGCAAGTGCCATCACATCTGGACCCTCCACTGCACTGTGAAGTAAGCACTTCTAAGAACTGCATTTCCCAGGTGGAGACAACGTGAGAGTGCAGAGCTAAGGGACTTCATCAAGATCCTTCAGCTACCAAGGTGCCGAGAAGAGATGGGAACCCAGGCACACGCCTTTCACTCCAGAGCCAGTGCTCTTCACCACAGCACTTGGCCTTCTTCATGGCAGCGAGACATGGATTCTAAGATTAGACTTTTATCTCCAACAAGAGGCAAGCTTGAATGTGGCTTCCACAAAAAAACCAAAATAGACTGAGGATCCCAAATTATGTCTGTATTCTCTCCTTTCCTAGTGAGGAAAGCTAGAGCTCAGCAACAAATTCTAAACCCCCATAAAAGCATGGACTATCACAGTTTCTCAGAGTACAAGTTTTTAGTATTATGTACAGTTGCTGGCATGACATGGAGTTTCATCAACAATCTGTTTATTTTTGCTCCCATGTTTCTATGACGCTCCAAGCCTCTCCGAGAATAAGTAGCTGGTATGCTACCAGAATCCAATAAATGTCACTTTATTTCTCAAAATCAGCCTTAATCTGCTCTAAGCTCCCAGCTACCAATCTCAATAATTCGAGGCCTCCTCTCTCTCCTCCATAGAATCAAATGATCGTCCTGATATTTATTTTTTCCATTTCTGCAGCCATCTGCAGATATCTCTGCCCAGCACTGGCCGTTGGTACTTGTCATCTGCTGTCCGTCTCTCCGGCACTCTGCTTTGGGCATGCTTGTCTATGTTCTTCCCCTCAGTCTGTCTTGTGGAATCCGGCCTTGCACCTGGGGATGCTGAAGAACGGGTATCTCCCTCAGCCGTCTCTGGGAAAGCTCCAATTCTGTCTCTGAATGTACAGCTTTTGCTTCTGCAATGCAAACAATACTATCTAATCCTTCCTCTTCAGGGACAATGCAACACCATCTTCCTCAAAAAGACCTTACAAACATTATCCTGCCCCTTCTCCCTGGACTTAAATAGGGAAAGGGGATACTAAATTCAGTTACTTTTTTTTTTTAATGAACACAGCCCATTACCTATAGTGTGTGTTTTAGATTCATTTGTGCTACTATAAAGTTTTTATTAATTCCCTTCACATCCTGACCATTTGGACTGCCAAGTTGGTACTACATTTGGCTGACAAATGGATTGACTGTAGCCAAGAGAGAAGAAAACTCCTTTCCTTCTGCAGATGACATCAGACACATGATTTTTTCCAGGATCCCACAGCACAGGACACTTCCCCTAGGCTGTTAGCAGCACCCCCGATAACCCTCACTGACAGCGGGGTCCATGGGCATTGGGCCCAGAGGCAGTGCCCATGCCACCGTCTCTAGCTCAGTGCTCGCTGCTGCTATGCACGCTGACACAACTCACAAGTTATTAACAGCTGAACAGAATTCCGAACCTTCTGTTCCTAACACATTTCTAACACCCTTCATAATCCACAGTTGTTATCAAAAGACATTTGCAGCTGTGAAGAAAGGTGGGTGGGCAGACAAAATAAATTAATAAAGGAAGAGTTCCCATGTAGCATGCTCAGCTCGGCACAGACTGAAATCTTACCACGACCTATCTCAGGATAAGGCAACCTAATCGGGTTTCTTTTCATTCCCTGCCCTCATGCAGAAGAACCTGCTACTGATGTTAGTCAGATAGTAGGTCCACAATTATAAAGCACCTACTGCATGCAAGGAAACATCTTGCTGTCAGGAAAGAGACAAATAGCCAACCAGGAAGACAAAGACCTCATGGTATGATTGAAACCCACTATCAACATCTCTCAATCATTTTGAACCTGTAAAGTAACCATAAATGACGAACAATGCACATGTATCAGAAGCGAACTTCAAAACCAGCAAAGGTGGAAGATGCTCCCTTTTCCTTTAATCCTGAAATCTACTGTGCTTTCCAACTTCAGTCCCTCTGGCTTTTAAGCACCTGAATGGTGGAAGAGGCTGAACATGGAGGCTTAATTGATTAACACTCCACGGAAGGGTAATAAAAATAGCTGATCCTCCCCAAATAGTTTACCAGTTCTGAAGATCTGATTGACAGGGTTTTCAATAGATTTTAAAATCTGAATATTATCTAAGTTAGGGTGTCAAAAGAAGAAGGAAAATGATTGGGCTAAACCACCAATAATGAATGAATACAGCCAGCTAGCCGGCCATCTTGCAAACATTGAATATCTCTTCCATCTCGTTTATGTCAGGCATGTGCTAGGCACTGAGGATAAAATGATGATATATTCCCTGCTCCGGAGAGGCTCATAGGCTAGTGAAGGAGTAATTCTCCTGTGGTAGGACATGGGATCTCACTGTGGCTTGCATGGGGTGCTGTGGAAGGCAAATGGAGTGGATGAGGGAAGAGGGAGTTAGGGAAACTGTCTGGAAGGAAGAGATCCTTGCTAAGTCTTCAAGGACAAGAAGGAGTTAGCCAGACGGAGAAAAATGAGAAAATTATTCCAGGCAGAGTGTATAGCAGGTGCAAAGGTTTACAAAGGAATGAGGAAACCAAACGCATTTGGATAATTTCCATTAGTTCTGTGTGATTGAAATATAAGCTTGATGTGGGAGTAGCAAGGAGTAGGGCTAACTCACATTAAGGAAAGTCTTGTGAGTCATGCCAAGGAATGTGAAATTTATCTCGAGGTTTGAGAGGGAGCCTTCAGAGCATGGAAAGGGGAAAGGCATGGGTGGATTCATAATATGGGAAGCCAGTCTCACATAAATGTGAAGGGCAAAGATTGGAGAAATAGATAGGCTGGAGACTGGAGTCAGGGAGACCTGTTTAGGGACCATTCAAAATTTTCTGGCAGAAATAGATAAAGCCCTCAACTGGTAAATAAAAATACATATCAATGATGAACACTTAGAAGCATTTCAATTCTTTATGCACTGTTTCCTCCATTGAGAATACTACTAGTGGTACTAATTCTACCGTAATGATAGTATTTCTGCAAAGATTAGCATAGTGAGTTATCTGGAAACCTAATGAATGCACACAGTATTTTTATTTCTAATGTTTCTAATACCAGCAAGGAGGGATGCCCCATTGTGCTTTTGCTTACAAAGTCTCCTGCTTCAGTATTATTCTGATTGAAGTGGGGGCTGGGAGGAAAGGGCACTTCCAGTTTGGGTCTAGTGAATTTATTCATACTGAGATATGAATCAGCTTAATGGATCATCCCTTCGAGGTTCTTCCCTCTCCCATCCCCTAACCTACCCCAGCAGACTTAGGTTTAACTTAAAGCTAAAATATAGACTCTCTAATCATAGACTATCTGGTGTGGTTGAAGTTAAGATGAGGGAAGAGCCCAGGTGCAGTGGCTCACACGAGTAATCCCAGCACTTTGGGAGGCCGAGGCGGGCAGATCACGAGGTCAAGAGATAAAGAGTATCCTGGCCGACATGGTGAAACCCTGTCTCTACTAAAAATACAAAAATTAGCTGGGCATGGTGGCACGCACCCGCAGTCCTAGCTACTTAGGAAGCTGAGGCAGGAGAATTGCTTGAACCCGGGAGTCAGAGGTTGCAGTGAGCTGAAATCATGCCACTGTATTCCAACCTGGTGACAAGAGCGAGATTGCGTCTTAAAAATAAAATAAAATAAAAAAGAGGAAAAGGAGGCCTTCCATATATTCCTGAAGTCACAGCCGAGGTCAAACTGGACCCAGAAGGGCTTCCCCGTTAGTGACTGTGATGTAGAGGACAGATCAGTCAGGGATAGTGGAGCAGACTCTGCTCCACTGGAGAGGCCCATAACAGAAAGACTCCAGGCCTTGGAATCAGGTAGACCTGGAAACTAGTCCCAGGCGGGTTTCTTCTCTGTCAAATAGAAGGGAAAAGTCCGCCTGCAGTGAGAATTGAGCCAGATATCGCATGTCAAGTCCCAGAACAGAGTACACTCTGCTCAGGGTTCCTCAACCAGGGGTAATTCCTCCCCAACAGGGGACATTTGACTTTGGGGGACATCTGGAGGCATTTTTGGTTGCTACACCTGGTGACAGGGAACTACCAGCATCTGGTAGGTAGAGACTTTGGATGCTGCTAAACATCCACCAGTGCTCAGGACCCACAACAAAGAATGATCCAGCCCCAAATTTCCATAGTGCTGTGGTTGGGAAACTCTTGTCTAGTCCAGCAAACATATATATATATATATATATTTTTTTTAGTTCCTCACTCCCACTACCCTATGATCCCCCCAGAATACATATTGAAAGGAATATTTTGAAGCAGAGCTATCCAGCCCCAGGACAGCCTCTGGCTGCTGGCTGGAAGGATTAGGCTCCCTCATTCCCTCAGCTGCCTTTTCCATCAGGAGTAGAATGGCTGATTTGCAAGGAGCTGGCTCATTCGGGCTCTAAGCTGTTTATTTTCCCCTTTATTGTATTTTTTAGTGAATTTTATTTTCCACAAAATAAAGCAAGAAGTCTGACAGTTTGCAAGGCTCACCCCTTCTCTGTGCTTTTTGGTCCACCCCAGCCGCCACCCTTGTCATTTCCTGGCTCCATTCCTTCACTGTACTGCGGCCTAAGCCTGAAGAGCAGTATTAACTGACCACGGAGCTGGTGTGTATTCTCAGCAAGTGTTCCCAGGCAGCACTGAGGATTCATGTTCATGCCTCCCAGTCAGCCTGTGGAATGGGCTGCTCTGATTAGGAGTCTGCTCTGCAGATTGCATTCAGGCCCCTCCCTGCCCTTCCTTCTCCATACACACTCAGATTGGCACCAGGAAGCTCCACACCATTCTGAGCCAGGCATCCTCCAATTGACGCTCCCTTCCACGCAAAATGAGGGCAAACATTTGAGAGAGAAGAAAGAAAACAACATGTTTTCTTCTCTATGTTCTTTATCCATATATATGCATGGACCCAGCACAGCACACATCATGCACACACTCGCTCGGAGCCATGTGCCCACAAAAGCAGAAAGGATGCTCAGAAGCGAAACCAGTGCTGACGGAAGCCTGGCTTCCAGCCAGGAGGGCCACCAAGGACTGATTATTTGCTGCATGCTGCCTGCAGGAGGAGGCTGGGAGCTCATGCCATCTCCCTCCAGGACACGAACCCCCTGGGGTGCCCCTTCTGTACAATCTGCTGTGCAGCCTGCATTTCCAACCCTTCCAATCTAGTCCCCAAATCAAGCAAATGTGGTGATGGACACTGATCAGAGTCCCTAATTATTATCAGCTCAAGATTTTCCGGTCTAAGACCTCCCACCCCCATGTCCAAGGGCTGGCTAAATCAGCTGGTGACAATGCAAAAAAACTTCAGGAGACAATGAGGGATGAGAAAATGGAAATCACACATAATGGTCTATGGATCCCTCCCTCCTCTTTCTCTGGAGCTTGTTACTCCTTTGAGGGCGTGGGGGTGGGGAGACTTGCCTCTCTGTCTCCCTCCCAGGTTCCAGGACTTGCCCAAAGGGAGCCCAACCTGATTAAACCTCAGTGAAAGGAACGACCCACAGGCCCAAGTAAAGGGAGGAAACTTGATTCCCAAAGTACCAACCTTTCTTGCCGGAAGTCACTTTGGCTAACATCTTATTTCTTCATCTTTCATTTTAAGCTACTGGTATATATTATTCTGTGCTAGCAGCCTGATGGAAGCCAATCCTGGAAGGGCCTCAAATTCATCTCCACCCACTGTGCCCTCCGTGATGTCAAGGGTGGAGGGGCAGGTTTCTCCTGAAGGACTATCTCTGCCTGTCACCAGCCTGTCCTGACGACATCATAGCCTAGTCCAGCAGCCTGGCCCACTGAATGCTAAGCCCACCATGGAGCTGCCATGTAGCTCAACAGCTCTGAGAAGTTGCCATGGGAGGTGAGTCAGGGCCCAGCCCGGGGACTCAGGCAGGGCTTTCCGGGAGAAGTTATGTCTGAGGACAAGAGTTTAAGGTTGATCGGAAGTTGTCCAGGAAACAAGGGGATTGGGAGAGGAGAGCTGTTGTCTGATAAAGGTGAGAGGACACGGAAGGGCACGGGCCTGCTGGGATTGGTAAGTGATTCCGCGAAGGGAACAGAACAGAGAGGCTGGCTAGTGAGGAAGCGGGCTGGGGAGACAGGTGGCTGGGGCTGAGGCCACCCAGGACCCTACTAAGACTTGTGGCCTCAAATGTGCAGACATGCAGAGGCCCTGAAGGTTTAAGTTCGGGAGTGAAATGATGACATGCACTTCCTGGCAACTCTGGGTGAAGGTGGTGCAGGGAGAGGAATGAGGCCCTGCTCCGTTTCAACATGACATCTCAATGCCTCTCAGATTTATTGGTAATACATGGAGCTAGTGTCTGGGAATTGCAGGCCACCAATTTAGATGCATAAGATTGATAGCTTTTTTGAAACTCCCTTTAATTGTAAGTGTTTTGTCTGATCGAGTTGTTAGAAAACTTTAACCACAGATTTTGAGGCGATGCTGCCCCACAGATTCAGCCAAGGATTGGGAAGTGCTCCAGCAATTCCAGACAATAGGGGAACCGTCTCCCACTCAGGGAACCCTGCATGCCCATAGTGCTGACCAGTGCTTCTGACTTATTGTTTTAAGGAGGAAAGAAAGTGGATAAATAAAAAAGGGGAGAAATCATCATTACTAGCTAAAGTTAGTTACTCCACCACAATGGCCATTAAAAAAACTAAATAATATACACATGGAGGGAAGAGACACCAGTACTTCATGTAAGAAATTATGAGAGCCTGAATGAACTAAGAGAGATGGGGGAATAAGAGAGGAGGATGGACTCCAGATTCAAGAAAAATGTAAGATGCTCAAAAAATTAAAAATAGAACCACCATATGATCCAGCAATCCCACTTCTGGGTATTTATCCAAAATAATTGAAAGCAGGATCTCAAAAATTATCTATTCACCCATGTTCATCGCAGCACTAGTCACATGAGCCAAGATACAGAAACAACCAAATGTCCATGGACAGGCGAACGGATAAAGAACATTGACCTGGAACATTATTCAGCCTTTAAAAAGCAGGAAATCCTGCCATATGTGACAACATGAATGAACCTGGAAGATAACGTGTTAAAGGAAATAAGCCAGACACAGAAAGACAAATACTGCACGAGCTCACTTCCATGCAGTATCTAAAGTAGTCACACTCATGGAATCAAAGAGCAGAATGGCAGTCGCCAAGGGATGTGGGCAGGAAAGAAGGGTTCGCTGTTTACTGTGTGTAAGGTTTTGGTCCTACAAGATGAATAAGTTCTAGAAATCTGCCGTGCGGCATTGTCCTTAGAGTTAACAACATGCGGCACACTTAAAACATTTTTATGAGAGTAGAACTCATATTTTCTGTATCACAACCAAAAAAATAAAGAAATAAATACTCCAGATACAGCTCTTGAAGAAAGCAGTTGTGGGACTAATAATTCTTATTAAAGTTGTCTGAAAACTGGAGAGAAAAAGTAAGAGCTGTTGACTGAGGAGACGCGGAAGGGAAGACAGGAGGACACTGGGCTTCTGGACAAGGCGCGAGGCAATGGCGGCCCCACTCAGGAGCAGGAATATGGGGTGCTGGGGTGCAGAGATCCCCTGCGGGATGGAGTGCCACGTGCCAGGGCCATCCCTGATGACGGTGTCCCCAGCAGCTGAGCCACGCTGTGAGCCTGCACCCCATGACTGCTGCTCAGTGCTGGAGATGCCAAACCTGGCATCCCCAGGGCAACTCAACTCCTAGGCCCAGCAGTAACCCAGGCCACATCTTCAGGGTGTCTTTGCTGGCCTCTCCACCTCAGGGTCCCTGAGCATATTCTTGAAGACTGACTGCATCACGTTATGTCCTTCACATGCTTCATGTACATGCCGACACATTTGTTCTACATGTAAAGATTGTTCTCCTTTAGCCTGGAGGTTCCATAACAGCAGAGCTGTTCTGTCTTCAGCATATCATAGGAGCCACCCCAGTGTAGGAGACTGGGATGAAGACATGCCGGGAAAAGTGCTGGGGGTGGCCCTATCAGCTAGAGGGTCTTAATCAAGGTCCAGGCTTCCTTAACCACCATGCCCTGTTTGTAAATGAGGAACTGATACACGTTCCAGCCAGCTCCAGAGGTTGATGATCAAAGGACATAATGTCTGGAAGAGTGTTCTTCCAATGGAAGATATGCTGTTCAAATGGAGATTATGAAGGTGCCTTTCCATGACACATTCTGTTTATCTCCCACTGTTTCTTCTCCTAGCAACCCTTCACCCTGTAAAGCAAAGCTTAGAAAACCATCTTGGGAAAGGGGGACTGTGGGTGGAAATGTTTGGGGCCATGGAGGGGGGTTGGGGAGGAAAAATCAGGATCCTGCTTTCAGGAATGCATGATGCTCATCCGCTGAAGAGCTGCCTTAGGACCCTGAAATTGGCACACACAGCCAGAAGTCCCAGGTCCTGGACTGAGATCTTCACTGGGCAAAAGATTTTTTTTTTTTTCATTTTTCTTTTTGACTCTTGGCAATGTGGCAGAAATGGCACTTGCTCATCCCCAATCCAACCCCAGCAAAATATAGCTTTCATTGCTTGATAGTGTACATGTACAGCCCAAGCAGAGGCACAAAAATCAATGTGTATTGATTCCTAAGCTAGGAATTCATAAACTTCTTTAAGGTCATGGATTGATTTTTTACTTTCAGTAAAAAACTGTGAGGCTTCATTTCTGCCACCTTCCTCATCTGCAGGGCCACATGCTCTCTCTCACCTGCGTGTGCCCTGCCTCTCCTTCCCCAGTACCACCAGGAGGGAGAAGCACTTAAGAGGGGGAGAGAGAAATGCTTAAACACTCCTCCTGCCACATCAAAGCTTCTGCACATTGGCTTAATCCCCTGGATTAATCAAATAATGGAACAAATGGATTTGAAGGATGACACCACAAAAATGAGCAGTGATTGGAACAGACTCATCAGCATGTGCCAGGTCAAAACTGGGCAGCAAGGGGCTTGAAAGCAGAACAAAGGCCTGGGATAGATCCGTGCCCATCCCAACACTGATTCTGCCAATGGCTCCAGGTGTCCAGCGGAAAGTACACTTGAGCCAGCATCCAAAGGTGGGGGCAGGCTGTGCGACCAGGGGAGCCTCCTACTCACCTGGACCTTGGGTGTAGGCACACCTGAAAAACCTAGAAAATATGCACCTCATGAAAGTGGTTATGAGGACCAAATATGACGATAGATGTAAAAGCACACTTTACACGTTATCAGGTGAGTACAAGATAACTACTACTCTGCAGCCCCCAATATTCCTTATATTTAGAATCAAACTGTTTGAAGGAAATTCATGAATGATATGCTGATGGGGTCACCATGGGTTCTTTCCTTCTTTCCTTTCTTTTTCAAAAAAATTGTATTGTGATAAGAAAATAATGTGAGATGTATCCTCTGAACTGAACAGATGTTTTAAGTGGAGAATACATCGTGGTTATCTGGAAGCATGTTGTTGCACAGCAGACCTCTAGAACTTACTCATCTTGCATAACTAACATTTATACCCCCACCCCACAGCCATCATTCTATTCTTGCTTCTAGGAGTAGGACTATTTTAGATGCCTCTGTGGAATCACAGAAGCACCACATGTTTCAGCAACCCCACTTATGCCTGTTTCCCCAACAGAGTTGAGATCAGGATCTGAAGGAGTTATCTGTACCGCCATGGTCGTGGCAGCACTACTCACAACGGCCGCGATGTGGCGACAACCTAAGGGGCCAGCAACGCATGAATGGGTTTTAAAATGCAGTGTATGCATACAATAGAATATTATTCAGCCTTAAAAAAGAAGGAATCCTGCCACATGTGACAACATGAATGAACATGTTGGAGGACACCATGCTTACTGAAAGAAGTCAGGCGCAGAAAGGCAAATCCTTCTTTTTTCTTTTTTTAGTCGATACTGTCTTCGAGTCTGTCAAGCATGAACTCTGCAGCCAAGTGCCCCTGTGGTCGCTTCCCAGCCTCGCTGCCTGTGAGCTGTTTCCTGGCTGTCTCCCCTTCCTCAGCTCCACCCCCTTGTCCATAAAATGGGGATAACAGCATCCAGCACATGTAGGCATGGAGAGGATTTGAAGCAGGATAATGAGGCTGGGACTTCATCCTTGCTCCATCTCAGGAGACCTGGGTGCAGCCAGCTGCGGGGCTCCGTGGCACCCGAGCTGGGGAGCCAGACCTCCCTTGGCCTCCCTCGGGCCTGCAACCAGGCCCTTGCCCCTTGCTAGCTGGAGGCCCTGCCGGTCAGCTTTGGGACAGGCATGGTCATGGGTTCTGAGGCTCCCGGGGAGCCCGGGGCTGGAGGCTCTGGTCTCAGCTGCTGTGGGCCACATGGTTTGGTGGGTGTCGGCTGCTCAATTAGCAGCAAACCAAGATGTTCAGATGGTGCAGGAGCCAGTCCCTGCCTCTCAGGCGAGGGTGGCAGGCTGCACCCGCGCCCGCTACCAACTTCCTGTCAGCCCTGCAGGCCTCTGTGGCATGTGCCAGTCCCTAGGAGCCAGGCTCAGCTGTGCCTGACAACAGGTCCCTCCCATTAGCAGAGGCCCCCTGCGGCTGGGCAGGCAGCATGGGCAGGAGCCCCAGGTCCTGCCCCAGAGCCACCCCATGGACTTCTCTGCCTGAGGCTGGGCCATCTGATCCCCTCTCCTGGCCACCTGCATCACACCCAGGTGTGCAGGAGGGCTTTGACAGTTATGCTGCCCAAGCGGGAGCTAAAGGACTACCTCAGGCATGACCTGAGCCCAGATTCCTAATCAGAAGATAACTCTGGCAGAGAATGGTAACTTGGCGGTGACCCAGGGAGGAGGGAGGAGATAGGCACGTCTCCAGCCAACCAGCTGATGATACTAGCAAAGCCATTGAAAGACGCATGATCATTTCTATGCAATAAGCTCCTTCATCTTTAGAGCACAGAAATAGGACTGCTGTCTTGCTGTGGGAACATCCTGTGGGTGCCCCTGTATCACTTTGTCTTTGATCTATAGACAAATGCTCAGGGTGATGGAGAGGGAGGAGCATACTGGGAAGTCAGGGGCACCAAGGAATGACTTGCCCCACCCCCTTGCTGCTTAGCCCATGTCCCTCCTCAGAGCCCTGTGCTAGCCACATGGGGTGGGGGGAGGAAGGCATGCAAAGCAGGTCCCTGAACCCGGGAGCCTGAGGTGGAGCAAGAAGGCAAGGCTGGTGCACAAAAAGAGTGCCAGACAGGTGGGATGTGTCTAGGTGCAGTGGGGCATGACCTGGTCCTAAAGTTAGGGGACCAGTGTCGGGGCAGAGGCCTCACCTCCGTTAGGCTTTAAAAAACAAGTTTCATCCTAAACTACCTTTTCCTTAGATTGTCTCCCCAAAAGTGAGTGCTCCAGAAATACCAACTTCTTCAAATGTGAGTCCTTGAGAAGGATGATCAGGAAGGGGAAGCGAGGAAATGCATAGATATGCATGACTGGGAGGCGGGGCCACCTGTGCCGTTACTGTCCTCTAGGGGCGTCAGAAATAAACACAGTGATGAAGCAGCCATTCCCCTTCTTCCCCTACTTCTCTCTCTTCATCCAGTTTCAGAGAGACCAACGGACCCAGCAGCAGCACCCACACTGCTGCCGTGTCCTGCGCCTGCGTCCCCGGCCAGCCCATCCTTCCAGGGACAGGGAGAGTCACAGGCAGCTTCATCGCTTCCTTAGTGGTTGGGATGGGACTCTGAGGCTGAAGCACTTGGGACTAGTCCTCCAAACTCCTCTATGATACCCCGTTACCTCCTCTCTCTTCTCGCCCTTCAGCATCCAGCACAGAACTTGCTGGACCTGCTTCCTGTGAAATATTGCTGGGGTCATGCTCTTCTCTCTACTGTTGCAGTGCAAGCGTAGGTCCATAGAGATGTGATTCCTCAAAAGGTAATTCAAGTTCAGCTTTAGCCTAGAAAGTGCTGATCCCCTCCATTGACCCTATCACAAGGTATCTGGTATCTTCCTAGCTCTGAGTGAAGGCATTGTGCCCCAGCCCTGGCTATGGGCAGCACCTGAGCAACAACTCTGTTTTGGGGAGCTGACTGAAAGTGGAGAGCTGTGGGAAAAAGACCAGGACGGAGAATGTGGGTGCACACAACAAAGACTTGGAGAGTTACTTTACAATGCACAAAAGAGATCCTTCCTTAAAGAGTCGCTGAGGACTCTTTCATATTGACATAAATGTTTTAAACATTATTACCACTGGGATAGCATCTCCACACCCTGTGCATTGCCTGGCTCCCCTCTGGTCTCATCTATCCGTGCAGGTGGGGCAGCACCCACCCAATCAGTTCTTCCTGTATCCAAGGCTGTGAAACAAAGTGCAGACATACACTGCCTCTCTAGCTCCATAAAGTTGGAAGTTTGTTGCTGTTTTATTCAACTGCAATAGCAGCTAATCTCTTTCTACTTCAGTGGATTTTTCCCAGGGAGTAGCCAAGCCCATTGGAAAGTGGGAGAGACACACAGGGCAGTGGACACGAGCCATGCCTCAGGCTTTTGCAGGATCTCAGACCAAAGCAAATGAGCTGAAGCGGTCACTAGGGGCTCCAAGGCCCAGGATGTCCAGAAAGAAACCCCAAGGCATAGAAGTCAGTGAGACCAGAGCCTGGAAAGTTTTCAGAACAGGCAATGTGAAGAGAAAAAAAGGCACTGGTGACTTCTTTATGGAGCAGTGGCTTAAAGCTTTTAAGTGCAATTGTGTCCCATCCTGCATTCACCCCAAATAGGTCCAGGTCTTGTTGGACTCCCCTTAAAGAGGCCATGTTGATGAGTGACATTTGACAGCAATAATGAGAATATGGGTGGGGTAAAAACCTCTTTAGCCTTTCTCTGTTTGACTAAGAATGGACAAAGTAGTATAAGCAGATTATAGACCCTTTGAAATTCTAATAAATATTTGGGTCTTCTCATCAGAAAAAAAATGCATATACATAGAACAATTTTATAATTAATTTTGGGTGATTCACTGTCCCCCAAAGGCAAATTCTCTAAAGTGTTAATGTGTGCCAGGCTCAAAATCCTGATGTGAGAAGAGAATCTGGTCTGCTCTAACATTCTGGACTTTATGCTCTTGGGCAGCCAGGGACTGTTCTGTGTATGTGTCTCCTGTGATGGCTCAGTGCTGTCCTGAGGGCAGGGCATGAGCCCTGTAGGCGCAGAAGCCCCTCGGATCTCAGGTCTGGTGTTGGATTTGCAGGGAGCTGTCAGGTGGGGAGATACCAAAGATGGAGTCATCTCCCCTGCAGCAGACCAGGGCTCCCTGCTCTCCTTTCTACCCTACTGGCTTCTGGAGCTTCTCCAAAGACAGCAGCAGGCACCAATGGCTAATTGCTCCGAAATAGCTAGTCTCCATTTCAGGGTGCTGCTTGCTTTTGCTTCAGTAGCTGGCAAATGAATCCTCCTAGGGATTATAATAACCCTGTCCTGGCTGTGTTCCCTGGAATCTTGGCCTCTTTCCCTGGCACTCATCCCAAAAGGGTTGGAAATCTCTGAGTATTTATCCCCTTGAAGATTCCCCGTGCCCGCCTGGCGCCCAGCCACTCTGCACACATACGGCTGGCTTCCTCCATTTCTCTGTGGAGAAGGCTGTGCCCTGACTCTCCCTGCATGCCCACCACTCCAGACCTCTACTCAGTCCTAACCTACTACCCTGAAGGCGGCTCTCTTCATAGGGCTGCCTAACTGCCCATTTAGGACCTGCTGCTGCTCTCTTCCCTTTTATCTGTCCTCTCTGAAGATGTTTTTATTCAATTCTGGCAGATCTACACTTTTCCTCCAGTATCTGTTCTGCCAAAAAGCCCGAAGTCCTGAAGGAAGAAGCAGGATGCCTTCTCTGACTGAAGACAGAGACTAGCAACCATTGGAACTGTGAGCAAGTGAAGTGGCTCCTTCCTCAAAGAGCTGGTTTTTAGTTCATCTTTTCTGAGAATAAATATGTGATTCTGGGGGCAGGGAATGCATTGACATTTTGGTTCTGCAGCTCAGAACGTGAATGCAGACCACTTGGTAATGACCTAGCGTTAGAGTGTAGAGGGTGGTGAAGTTAAACCCTGAACACCTATTGGGTGATATTAGTGGTGTTTTGGGTTTCTGTCTACCCCCACCAGATGCTGAGCTCCATGAAGATAGGAGCTAGATCTTTAAATTCTTTGTAGCTATGACCACCTACTCCTTATCCCTAACTACGAAGGTTGAGGGGTGGGAGAGAGGAGTACCTAGTACAAGACGGGCAGGAGAGAGGAGTACCTAGAACAGGATGGGCGTTTATGAAAATTTCAATAAATCAATGGCCGATGAGTGAGCTGTGATGGCCTGGCAAATACAGCTTCTAGCAAAGCCCTTTCACAGAGTGTTGAGACTTAGTGTAAATGAACCCTGCATGCTGGTGGCCACTTATAATATGAGGCTGATGAGTGGAGAGCAATGGTACTCATGTGGGACATTTTCTTTCACTGGATCTGTGGCCCTGATTGTGGTGGGGATCCGGTGTGAAGGTATATATAGCCGGATCCCAGCACAGGCATCATTATTGCTGGCAAACACACTGAGAGCGGGCTGCTGTTATTTTTGTACGGGAAGTACAGCACATTTCACTGAAGTCCTACCGAGTGCTACACAATACTGGGGAAGATTCTCAGCTGCTTCCTTCTAAGAGCATTTACTCCAAACAAAGGCCCGATGAGCAACCCACCGCAGACTCGCAATTACACGCCAGCCACACCAGTCAGGAGGACCGTCCCTTCCCTTCGGTTACTACTTAGCTTTTCACATTGTAACCCAGGCCTACTGCCTTCCTGGTAATGATATTATAATATTGTCTTTGTGTACCCTTTGCCAAGTCACTCTTGGCAATCCATGGAAATTCAAATATAATCATAATCAATAAACAACAGTAATTAAAGCACCACATAATAGATCATATAAAACCTGTATAGGGCTGAAAAGCCAAATAAGTGGCATTTTAACAAGAGAGAAGCAGGGTGGGCCAGCTCAGAGGGACTGTGTTTGGGAAGCAAAACTGTTTTCAAGCAGCGATTGTGAATTCCCCACATTCAAAGCCAATTCGTGGAGTTTCCACTCCAGAACCAGGCGGACTTTCTCATGCGACCGATTGCAGACGCGGCCGGAAAATAGAAGACGGTGCATAATGGAGAGCCTGGGATTTGGTCAGAAATTGTGAGTTTACGTCAAAGACTTAAAAGAGGTACCCTGAAGGAAGGGAATGTACCCAATTTCCCCCACGCAGGGTCAATCAATCTCTGCAAGGTGGATGGACAAATCCCCAAGAAGCTGGAACCAAGCAGGTCTCAGAAGTGGGTGCTCCTGGCAAAGAGGAAATACTCATTTCCTGCTCAGCTCCCTGAGGAGACAGCAAAGGCTGGGAAAACACACATCCTTTAGAGCCAGAGAAACGTGGGTTTGCATAGGAAATCTGCAGTTTATCAGCCTAAGCTACCTTAACCTCTATAAGTAATTCTGCATCTCCTAAAGATACTGAAAATGCCCATTTCACTCACTCTAGGAATTAAATGAAGGAACCGATGTAAGGGACTTATCACAGTGTTGAGCACAGAGTGGGAACTAATAGATGTCAGTCCTCTTCCCACAAACCCCTGGGACTGTGTTTAGAAAGGTCGAGGTGACCCTTGGAAAGTGCTGGCTCGCTTTGAGAGTTACGTTCACTCTGGCCTCATTCAGGACCTGCTTTGTGTCTTGGTATCACTCGTCACTAGGAATGTTAAGATAAACGGGAACCAGATCTCATAGATAAGCCTGCAAACTAGTGGAAGAATCACCCCCGGCCCCACATGCTTTGTCTATGGCTAAGGGCAACAGGGAATCACAGGAGAGAGGGACTAAGTCAGCCTCAAGATCACTAGGGAAAGCATCACAAAAGGGGTTAACCCTGAATGATCCATGAATGAGAACCAAGAATATCTCCCCACAAAAAAAAGGAGAGAAAGAAATCCCAGGCAGAGGAAAGAGCCTGAGAAAAGGCACGGAGGAGTGCGTGTACTATATGTGGTGTACTTGCGAGTGCCTTAGAAGCACCTGCGGCCCAGCGAGTGGGGATTAAGCTGTGATGCACACACCTCCTTCTACACAGCCTTCTGCACAGGCTTTCCTTTCTCAGAGCTCCCTGACCCACGCAGCCAGAGCTGCAAGGTTAGGGTGCTAGTGAGATTCTGCCTGTTTCTTTAGAGCACCAACCACAGATCACGAAATTGGGGATAACTGGGCTACTTAACAGGAGAGATCTGGGGGTATGCACCGCAGAGAATGAGGGCAAGTGGGTTGGTGGAATGCTCCAGGTTTAGAACTTGAACTTGGGGCAGGGTGAGGAATGGGGGTGTCGCTGTTGGGAGAAAGCTGACTCCAGAGTTCCCTAATTGAGCTAAGATCCACGCCCCCACCTCCCTGTTTTTAACACCTCGTAATATAAAGAGTAGAAATTTTTAAAGAAAGCCAAAGATGACAGTTGTAGGGTAAAAAAGGTGTGGGAAATATGTGAAGAACAGAAGGCTTGGGATTCTGCTCTGCTGTCGGTGATGTCTGAGGTGTCCGCAGGGAAACCACAATAGCTGGGGCTCAGGACCGGAAGAAATGGGGGTCAGAGAGTCTCCAGCGAGCTTGGAAAGGGCCCTTTCATGTCAGGCCTGGGGAGGGAGGGGATGTCCCCAGCTGCCAGGATGAGTTCTGAGCCCTGTGACGTGGCTGGCTTTTGTTCTTACTTTGCCTTTTCCACTTCTCTCTCTTTAGTGTCAACTTCGCAGGCTGTGATGGTGATGCTGACAGCAAAGTACTTAACACTTTTAAAGGGGGAAGCGTTCCATAAATCTTCAGTGAAATGATGAGACACGTGAATTAGAAGGCAACCTCGTGCTGGTTCCTGGAAGAAAGATAAGTAAGTACTAGGAAATAGAGTTTGGTCTTCCTACCCAAGATGGCCTAGTATCATTAGCCAAGCCCATTTTCAACAGAATAAAGCAGGAAGTTCTCAGTCATCCAATCCATGGGCCAAGTTCCCCCTAAATCATAAAGCCTCTTTTCTCTCCTTAATTGAGAATCTAGCTGTCTTCATGTCTACAGAGAGCCCAGCTCTCCCTAACGTGTAGATGGATAGATAGCAGTCCACTTCCTGGCCATCATTCCAGACCATGGTTTCTGCCCCCAGGGGAAGCCAATCTGATTGTCCCCATGGAACTCCTTCCTTAAGTTGCCAGACACGTGCTGCCATCTTGGTCTCCTCCTTCAGGAGACCAAGCAAAAACAAGGAGAGTCTCTCTGCAGTGACATAAAGCCGTGAAAGATGAACAGTTATTTCCAGAGATGAAGATAGACATTTGAAGTCCAAGGAAGCCTTGTTCCATGCAAGAAACACCTCACCATTGGTTTCATAGGTTCTTGTGGCCATGATAAGCCAGCACCTGCTCCAGGAAGAAATGATGTGCGGGCGGGGCATCTGAAGGAATGAGTGGGGAAGGTCCCCGCCCAGCTGTCTCCTCCTCCCAGCAGTTGGAGGCAGGACACCTCACAGGGCTCACACCACTGCTCCCTGCCTGACTTTCAACCAACTTTCAATTAGCTGAACAAATGTGTTTAGTGTTGTTACAGATAATCTCAAAGCCGTTTATGTTGGGCTTCATAATACATGATGGCAGGGAGGTGGGACGGGGGTGGGAGGTGGCAGTGGAGAGACCTGAATAGGAGAAAGTTGTTGAAGATTTATCTTTCTAATTATGCTTTGCTTAGGGCTAATATTAAAATTACTTTTAATTCCCTGAGCACACAGCAGCTGAGGAACATGCTGGGCATTGGGAGGCTGGCCTAAGGATTTTAAATTTGCTGAGGACAGACCCACATGGGTAATGGCAACACAGCTGTTAAGGCCAGCTCTTCTGCCACCAGGGCTGGCCTGAGACCTCCAGTATTCCCCCCTGGTCTGGCTGTTCCCATAGTTCACATAAGGAGGATGAGAGGCCAATCCCACCCACACTGCCCCGTGCCCAGCTCTGTCGCTCTGTCCTTGACTTGCAATGACAAATGGCTTCAGCAGATGGACCACACAACTCTTTCTCATTGTTCTGAGGTGAAACTACCCTCAGACAGGGTGAATAATAACCAATTACTAAATTAATACAACATGGTCTACCTCCTTTACCCCCCAGTGCCAGGGATGTGTTGTGTTAATGACTTTTGCACCTGCTGAGTGTAATTAGTGAGTAATTCGCATGGGTGTGTAATTACTGGGTAAACACATGATATTTACCAATAACTTCCTGCTAGGTAAGCACCAAGGAACACTAACAGGTAGCTATTAGGACTAACTTCAGGTGAAATGAGAACTGGCCCCAAATTTGGCTTAAATCTAGGCTCTAGTGAAAATGTTCTTCAAGGAATATAATTGAATTTGTGAGCAAGCTCGCTACTCTCACCATGTTTTCCCGGCTTCTGAATCAGACCATGATGCAGAAATACCAAATATCCCCAAACCTCTTATTCATAGATGAGAAATAGTGTGAGTCTCAAGACTTGATACTGGAGGAGACTCTCGAGGTTGGCCCCAGTTTCTTCATATGCAAAATAAAGATAAGCCTATTTCCAAGGGTTGTCCAATCCTAGTGAATGAAACAATTAGCATGGGAGCAGGGCTAGAAAAATAAAGTTTTACAAGTGTATGTTATTAAAACTGTGATTCCAACCTGGTTGTCACTATGCGAGCCTGGGACTCTTATGTGGGAAATTGTAGGGGGGACAGATATGGTTAGACAGGGACTAGAACCCCCTCAGTCCACTCCCATCCTCGGTGGTATCTAGAAAACTTTCAGTACTGAGAAGAGAGGCACAGCCTTCACATTCTGCATCTCCCCCACACACGCCCCACACCGGGCATGCACACACATGCACGTACACACACCCTGCATGTCACTCTGGAAACTTTCTCATGTCTAAAATATCACAAGTGCTGATCTGAGGCAGAACGCAGAGGAGGAATTAATCCCAGACCTGCTGACTCCCAAAATGTGTTCAGATACTTAGTTACAACTTCCAATAAATCTCTGTAGGCATTTTTGCAACACCTCTACCCCCATCCTAGCCCACTTAAGCACTTGCACCAACTCTAACCACAAAGTTTAAAAGTCAAGAGTGTGAACAGAAGAGGGCAGTGGGCAGAAAATGGATGGGCAGACCTATCCCTGCTGCAGGGGAGCACTGGTTTTTAAGTATCCTGTATATTCCCCCACCCTCACCCAGTTTGCCTCCACCCTTACGTAGGCGTTCCCCTGACCTCCCACTTGTCGTTCTACTCAGAGATGAATCTGTGTGGATTTCATCAGGCTTGCACCCAGGGTTGCCACTGCAGGGCCAATGGCCACGTGCACAAGTAGTTAATCAGTGTGAAAGGCACACTCTGTGCCCCCAGAACAGAGTGCAATTAACTTGTCATCTAGAGGTCAGACCCAAGACCTCAGCCTCATTAGGGCTGAGCCGTAGCCAGGGGAGTCTCACCACACACACACACACACACACACACACACAGAATTCACAGGGGTAATAGGACTACTCTGGGAGTTAAATCCTTGGTGAGCCAGCATAATAATGGATACAAAATAAGGGGATTTTCTCTGGGTATTAACTAGAATCGACATTGTATTTTTGAAGTACATTTGCCATGGCATAGTTTTACAAATATTTAACTTCTTAGAAATGAACAGAAAGTACATTGATTTCACAAGATATAATCTCTACTTTAAGTTTTAATTTTCTTTATTTTTACTGTGAATAGCTAATCAATATATTCACATAGTTCAAAATTCAAAAGGGCCAAAGAGCACCCAGTGAAATAGTTTCCTCTGATTCCTGATTCACACTAAATTCTTCCTGGTGTCACCCAGTTACCAATTTCTTCTGAATCATTTCAGAAATAGTGCATCACATATAAGCAAACACATATGCCTTTCCATCCCATTATTTCACATAGACGGCAAGATATGATATATACTCCCCTAGATACAGTATCTTTAATAGGAATTTACAAAATATTTTTAAAAGAATTAAACATAATTTTCTTATTTACATAATTTTTACATCCTAAAGATTGGACCTCTGAACAGAAAACCCCTAGAAGAATTTTTCAAGTCTTTTGATGTTTTACTTGCATGAATATTCATTCACTTCCTGGGTGCCTAGTAGGTCAAATGTACTATCTTTGCTTCTTCAGTGAACATACTATCTCGGGTTGCAAGTTGGAAGTGGGGAGGCTAAAAGCAGCCATCCTCCCTTACAAGAATAAACACAAAATTAGCTTATATTGCCAGGTTACTTACTGTCTCCTTTAGCAAAAACAGTGGCATGTACCGACAACTTCTAGGGATAAGGAGCACAGGAAAAAATTAATTCAGTGCGCCCAGCATCTGCTGAGCAAAGACGTGGTCCCCTACCCTTCCACAACACAGGCAGGCGAGGATTAGTATCCTTACTTTTAGGTAAGACCCCGGGACATAGAGAAGAAAGTTTGCTTTAGGTCACATGGTTTATTGGTTGGGAAGTCAGGATGTGAAACTGAGACTCTGTTCTAAGCCCACACTCCTTCTTTCTTACCAAGCTGCACCACTATGTCTTAAAAGTGATGAAAACTCAAGGAATTTTAGAGCAACATGTTTAAATGTAAAGGCAAAGAAGAGTCCATCTATATCAATGTCTTGGTGAGGTGCCACAAATAGGTCAAAGGGCAGGTGTGTTTACCTGGTCAGGCTTTCCTGCAAAGCAGGTCAACTTAAAACCCCTAGTTTTCTCCTCTGCTGGTCGTCACCCACACTCATATTAAGTGCTCTTCGGGG
The DNA here is from genome assembly GCF_037993035.2 of Macaca fascicularis. Classification (NCBI taxonomy): domain Eukaryota; kingdom Metazoa; phylum Chordata; class Mammalia; order Primates; family Cercopithecidae; genus Macaca; species Macaca fascicularis. Next base: position 129,603,513 of record NC_088388.1, on the reverse strand, counting down.
GCCTAAAAGTGGAAACTACATGACAGCCAGGAGTAGGGAGATGTTTTGAACTAATGCCTACTCATTTTTGCCTTGATGTAAAATAGGATATCCTGCATCTATCTTGAATCCTGCTGTTTATTTTTATCTTCATTTCATAGAATCTCAAAATTGGCTTATACATAAAAATATGGCATTTTCAATGCTATCCCTAAATTACTGTAGGGAAGAACTCCTTTCCATTTTCTTCATTTTCATCCATCTCAATTTTATGTAGAACCAGGAAGACAAAAGTTCAGCTGCTTTGGTCTGGGTAAATGACAGGAAGAAGACAGCTCTTTAGACCTCAAATCTCAGATCCTTACTCACTTTAGCAATCAAAAAAAAAAAAAAATGTACAGCTGTACAATGGACTGAAACGTACATCTCTCCAAAATTTATATGTTGAAATTCTAATCCCCATAGTGATATTATAAAGAAGTGAAATCTTTGGGAGGTGATTAGACCATGAAGATGAAGCCTCACGAATGGCGTTAGTGTCCCTTATAACAGACAACCTAAAAAGTGCCCTTATACCATCCACCATGTGAGGACGCAGTGAGAAGAAGGTTGCCCTCACCAGACACCAAATCGCCAGTGCCTTGACCTTGGACCTCCCAGCCCCCAGAACTATGAGAAATAAATTTCTGTTGTTTACAAGCCACTTCCGGTCTAAGATATTTTGTTATAGCAGCCCAAATGAAGACAGAGAAGCTAACAATTTTTTTTCCTTTTTTTTTTTTTTTTTTTTGAGACAGGATCTCACTCTGTCGCCAGGCTGGAGTGCTGTGGCACGATCTCAGCCCATTGCAACCTCTGCCTCCTGTGTTCAAGCGATTCTTCTGCCTCAGCCTTCCGAATTGCTGAGACCACAGGCGCCCGCCATCACGTCCAGCTAAGTTTTGTATTTTTCAGTAGAGATGGGGTTTCACCATATTGGCCAGGCTGGTCTCTAACTCCTGACCTTGTGATCCGCCTGCCTCAGCCTCCCAAAGGGCCAGGATTATGTGAGCCACTGCACCTGGCCTCCTATTTTTCAAATAGGAAAACTAAGGTACAAAGGGCCTATGAGAGTTGCCGGCAACCACCAGTGCCATCCTTATGAGGAATGGCTTACTAGAATTGGTCTGCATCCGGGAGCTCAATCACACTGGCACACGTGTTGAACGATGGATAGAGATACAGGGTAAGCAAAGGTGAAATGTCTCCAGTCAGTACCCATCCAATTAGTACTCAACTCAGGGCCCCTAGAAAACACTGTGCTTTCACTTTATAACAGTAGTCAGAAACAATGAAACAAAACAAAACAAAACAAAAAACACTGGGCAAATTGTCATGAGTAGCTAAGGATCCATTTCATTTAGCAAATACTATTGGTCCCAGGGAAAAGCACCAAGCCTGGGAATCCCTGCCACAATGACAGAATCACATTTCAACAGCTGCTTCTAGCCTAGGATGCAATCCCCGCCGCCAGCATCCCTCCCACCTCCAGAAACAGTAAACATCTGCCACGAGAGAGCCCCATTAGTAAAATTCCCACCGTCTAAGGGTCATTGATTGGCTTTCTTCTGAGCTTCCTGCCTGCTTCCCTCATCTCTGCAGCCTGTGAGAGGCTGCCACGACCATGTGGGCAACCCCAAGCTACAGTTTCTTTCCTCTTCTCTGCCCTAAGCACTTTCCCCTCCAGGAGCACAACTCTGAACTGTCATTCCTGTCAACCAGATGGGAGATCAGCCACAAAGCTGTTCTGCCTCTCGCGAGGACAGGAACTCTTGTGGCAGGCAGGCTTTCAGGGCAGCGCCCAGTGAGAGCGAGTGAGTTTGGGCCTCTTGATCGCTGCGGTCATGGTAGGGGAAAGTGACCTGTTTGTCACCAGGTTTCCCTTGGAAGTCCCCCACCCCCAGGCCTGGCTCCCCCTACTTCCCCTTTTGGTCCCTTCTGCTCTCACAGCTTCATGGCAGCCAGTGTGCAGCAGGATGCTGACAGCAGAGTGGCTCCAGTGAGCTGCCATTCCAGATGTCAGGAACAAGCTCACAGGTAGGAGTCCTGTAGGATATTTATGGCTTTAATTCCTCGGTAGAGGTTTTTGTTCTGTCATGCGGCGACGTATGAATTGCTACTCATTTGCTCCTGTATTTCCACATCAGCGGCAATTATGGAAGGGCTGCTGGCTTCTTGTATGAACCCACAAGTTATGATCCCTACATATTTCAGACTGAGTGAAGCCGAGAAGGATTGCAAACACCAGTGAGAAAGGGCTGGGAGATAACAGTGATGAAGAGGAGCAGGCTTTCAGGCCATAAGGTGGCTGTGAAGTGGTGAGGAGAGGCAGGAAAGTGCCCACTGTTTTGAGGGGGTGGTCTAGGCATCCTGGGCTTCCCTGGCCAGCTTGCAGGGGAGGTTTGGGGGATGGTCGGGGTAAGACGGTTTAGGCCCAGCGGTAGAGGATTTGAGCTCTGCTCTGCCCGGCAGCTAGCACATGTGTCCATCTATGACCTTGGGAAAGTCACTTCCCTTTTCTGGCTCCTGCTTTCCCCAGCTTTGAAATGAGGACAGGCCTCCTGGGAAGAGGGAAGAATGCACCGAAGCATGCACTGATGGAAGTTTCTATCCAAAGACCCAGAGCCACGTTACTTTTCATGGAACGGGGCTGTCTCCTGGCTCAACAACCACAGCATTTTCACACTTACAAAAGAAAAGGTCTGTCAAAATCCAGTATGCCACCAACTGGGGAATATAAACCCCCTTTCTACTTTAAGTTTACAACAAATTCATAAAACAAAGAGGCTTTTTTATTTCATGTTTGTCAATAAACCTGGCAATAGAAATACCAATTTGAACAGCAATTTTCCTGCTGGTCTGAGCTGAAATTAGCTCTGGATGAATCGGTTGTCAGTTTTTACGTGTAAATTCTCTCCACACCCCCTGCTCCTATAGATTGTTGTAAGACATTACCCTGTTTCATGGCCATGTCTCTGCCCAAACCTTTGGTTCTTGAAGATGACACCCATTTATGCCGCAATGACTCTGACCGATTCTAGTCTAAAACCTGGGCACAAAGGGCATATTGCTGCAACCACATGGCCCGCAGGCAGGCGAAGGTGGCAGCCCATCCAGACAGGGTGGAGCAAGGCTTGGAATATGGATGTCCTGAGGACCAAGGTAGGCTTGTCCCACTGACCTTTATCACTGTGCCTCAATGACCTTCATCTCTCCCACTTCCAGAAACACTGCTCAGATTCCAGCCAAGCCCTGAGAGGGGTTCTGGAAAACTCTAATTCATTCTAGGGCTGATATTTTCCTATACTGGCATTTCCAGATTTAGCAAATAAAAATTTAACAAATAATTGTTAGTATAAGTATATTCCAAATATTGCATGAGATACAGTAAAAAAAAAAAAAAAAAGTATTGTTTATCTGAAATTCAAAGTTAACTGAACCCCCCCATGAAAGGCCTTTGTCTCCAAAGATATTGGTCTGTGACTTTTTCAGAAAAAAGATTTGCTCTCCCAACACTTCTACTCCTCCCTCAGATTATCAAAAATCTAACCACATGTCCTTAAGAATACCAACCAACCATTCCTTGTGATGCTAAAGTTGAAAGACCAAGGTGGTCCAAGCTTTAAAGAGACAGATGGAAATGTAAGTCCTGGCTTCATGGTGCAGCAGTTACACTGCCTTGTTTTCATTCATTAATTTTTTAAGCCCTAGTTTACTCATCTGTCAAATGTGCACAAGAATATTTTCTACTTCAAAATGATACTCCAAGGAGTAGAGAATGTATATGACATCTTTAGTGCAATGCCTAGCACAAAGCAAACAATAAGTTACCCTTACTAATTTTTAAAGTTTCTATATATGAAACAGTTTCAAACATGAAAACAAGTAAGTCAACAGTTACAAAATATTCTCAGATATCATCGTACTTTACCTGAACAACCATGAAATGTGTTAATTTTACATTTCATAGATTAAGGTTAAGTACATTTGCAGAGTATATCGCAATTAAATAGCAAAGTGCTGAGTTTGAACAAAAGTCTCAGATCAGACTCGGATTGTAATTTTCTCATTATGGTTCAGTTGTCCTGATCCCTGCCTTTAAGCAGATTATTATTCAACTGGGAGGTGGAATGAAATACAAAGTTATTTCCAAACCAAAGTGTGTGATGCTCTCTTTGTTTACTCCTTAAACTGGGCATTGGAAGTTCTTTCAATACTTTCCCTTATATCTTCTCAGTCATGGGCTAATAGACCAGGTGCAGACGGTGTGACAATCATGAGAATACTGACAAAATGTCAATCTGCAAGTTATAGGTATACATGGTAGGGGCACTGTCCAGCTTGATTCAGCTCAGCAAGAAAGTCTGGATTTTCTCCTTAGATTCATAGGAATTCAGCTGTCTCCACCAGCGAGACTCTCTTGGCTTTCATTCTGTAAGATACTCATTCTTGACAGCTTTCTACACACAATCAATGGGTTGAGACCAACATGTAAAGTAATCCCAGGCATCCCAAGCTGCTGGTTATTTGCTCTCTTCCCAGATTCTAAATCTCCTTCTACTATTGGAAATCAGATATGCTGTTTTCTCTCCTATGACTAAGAAAGCGTGGCCCAGAGGGGTGCACATGAAAGAAGGCACAATTCAGCTACCTTTTGATGGTTGTATCTTCAGCACAGTGGTGACCACTCCATTCACCAAGGCAGGAAAATGGTCCAGAATCACAGTAGATGTGCGTTTGGTGATATGACAAAAGACGCTAATACCTCCAGGAGAAATGCCTACTCTCTCTGGTTCCTAGATGTTGCTAAGGCTTTGATCACTCTATTATTCCCCACATCTTAGAACTTCCACAGCAGCAGTGATGGGCGAATGATACATTTATATACAAAAGGACAAACAGCATGGTGTGAGAAAGCCCAGCTTCCTGAAAAAATACTACACTCATTTCACATTTTAGGGAAATGCGTATCTGAAACCCAATGACCAGTTTATTTCCTAGCTTTTTAGCCCTAAGCCATTCTCAAAAATGTTCTCTACTTCCTACTTAAATAATCTAAAACCCTCCAGGTTCATCTTGTTTACTTTCCTAGCCCTACTTCTAATCATTTTTCTTTCATACTTTTCTCTTCCCTGGATAAACTAAATGCCAACTGATCTTCTCCTCTATCTTCTGACTCCTTTCATTCCCTCTCTGGCCCATCACTAATCAACCTGTGCAAGCATCCACATGTACATTCAGTGTGTACTTGAATTTCTTGTTTGCAACAAGAAGTAGTACCTCACATTCTTCAAATATCCGAACAATAAGGAAGGACACTGATAGCTACAAGGAAGCAAAGTAAAATATGTAAAGCGATTAGAGAACAACTTAAGCAAGCAATAATATGAATAACTAATAGCAACTGCATATAGCTTTACAGGGCAGGAAACCCAAAACAACCTGAATCTCATTTGGTCTTCACAATAATATGTGATCAAAGTCAACAATAGAGCATATAGAATGGGAAAGTGAAGTGGAAATGGCATTTATCTGTCATCAAATGGATGTGGGTTTGAACTGCAACTGTGCCAGCTAATGTGTTGTGTTACCTGACTATACCACACCACCTCAGTGTTCGCATCCCAAAAATACAAGAAGAATACACAAAATGCAGTAATAATGCATACAAAATGCCTGACTCATAGTCGGTGAACTATGATTAGTCTCATTTTACAAACAAGGAAATAGAGACCCAAGGAACTTTACAAGTTTAATCGAGGTTACAAAGCCAGTAAGTAGCAGAGCTGGGATTCAAACTCAGACACTTATGAATTAAAGCCTCTGCTTGGCCCATGACATCGTGACTAGAATCTTTTGTGCAATGCTTCTCAAACTTAATATGCATACCAGTAACCTAGGACCTTGTTAATATTCAGATCTTGATTAAGCCCAAGGTTTTCCAAGATTCTGCATTTCTTACAAGCTTTGATGGGATGTGTATTCTTCTGGTCCACACTTTGAAGAGCAAAGATATGAACTGTAAGTCTTAAATAGAATTTAGGATTATTCTAACATGGTACAGTTGACTTTTTAAAAAATTAGTCTTTTACGGATGAGAATAGAATGTAGAGGTCATGAAAATGTGTTCGAAGTGTTGGGTGCTTTTCCATATGCATGGCATGGAGCTAGGTTATGGAGACACACAGACGAGCTGAGGAAGGTGGGACACATGCTTGCAAGTGCAGAATCAGGACAGATAATGGAGAACCTTGAAAGATTTATAGAGGAATATAACTTAGATCCAAAATAATAAGGATCCACCATATGTATAAAAACAAGGAATTGGAGTTTAAATCTGGATCAAAATAGAGAGACAGGAATCGAGGATACCAACCACAAGGCTGCCGTAGAAAGCAGAGATGAGATGGTATGGATTTGGACTTGTAAGAAACTGTGGAAATGAATAAAGTAAGGCCAGACATATGAGACACTGAGGAAGACTATGTTGCTTAGAACACTGGCCTTTAAACTTGGATGTGGGCTATAATACAACTCTTCTTCACACTAGCTATCTGACTTTGGTCCTCTCTGAGCTTCCATCTCTTTATCCATGAAATATAGATCATCTATTTCAAGGGCCATTGTGAGGATTAAATAAGATAATGCACGTGAATGCTCTTTGAAAACTCTAAAACACTATATAAATCAAGGAGCTATTATGATTAAGTTTCTCATGCAGTATCTGACATATTAGCACTGAATTAAGTAATGAAAGCAGAGAATTTGATGAATGCTTGGATATGAAGAATGAAAAAGAAATAATCAAAGGTGATCTGAAAATTTTCAGAGTACTTCAATGAGAAGATAGTTGCACTAAGCGGAAATGGGAGGAGCGGCGAATCCGCAGTGGAATGTGATGGGTGAAGGGCTGGTGAATCTTGTAAGACTCCACCCTGCGAAATTTAAAAGTCCCAGACGCAGGACATTTCCCTGACTTTCAAAAGGAGCAGTGGGGTTCCTAAGAGTTCCAGTGAAAAAAAACATTATTTAATTTTCATCGTCCTATGACCACCATAACCATTTGGTGGCCAGGTGTGTGGCCTTGAACAAGGCTCTGCTTAGCAGGGTCTCCTCATCCATGAAATGGGGACACAAATAAGAGCTACCTCAAAGGGAGGTCATGAAGACCACAATCAGTAATGGTTGCAAAGCCTCTCATTCAGTGCCCGCACATCCTAGGTTCTCAATAAAACCCCTCTTCCCCATCACCATTGTCTGCATTACTGTTACTGTGGCAATGTTCAACACAGAAAACAGAGGAACCTAAAAAGAACATGTGTCTGGACAAAAACACAAAACATATTAAGCTAAAGGAACACAAGAGATTCAAGTCTTTCCCATCCACAACACACCATTCCATTATTTTGCAAATGGGGAAACTGAGGTCCACAGAGGCAGCATGTGACCAACAGCATTTCTTTTGGATGGGCTGCTACAGTCTGCTTACCCACTGGTTCTCCCAGTGATGCTGGAGTTGCAAAAATCTCTGGGAAACTAAGGGAAAACAAAATACCTGCTGAAAGCACTGATTTGAGAGAGCGTGCTCCATGGATGAGACCATTCTTTTCATCAGACGGAGCAGTATATTTCTCCAAGCTGGACTATTAATTAAAATTCAGCAATGCTAATTTTACTGCCAACTTAGGAGATCCTTATTACATTTATTTTCCAGGTAATTGCTGCTTGTACAGGAGTTCAAATAGATGTCTTTTTTAGATGGTGCAATAGATCAGAATTATAATAGTTACATTCCTCACCCTTCATTTTGCTCCCCTCTCATTCTGAAGCCCGCTTCCTTAAATTATACGGAGAAGCCTCTCCCTGTCTCTCCCTGTCTCCCTCCCGTTCCCGCCTTAGTGCCCTCTGGCTCTCCAGGATGCCCTCTCTGTCAATGATAGACTCCACAGAGGAATGGAGGATCAAAACAGACTTTCTGGTTTGTTGTTCACAATTTCATCGTACCATTTCCCCTCGAGGAAGAGCCAAAAATAATCCCTTACTTACATATGGAAATGTATACAAAGCACACTTCCTTACATCGGCTGTTTTTTTAAATCCTAAGTTGTGTCCCCAGTTTACAGATGAATCAATTGACGCTCGGAATCATAATTTCCAGATTCTGGTTTCACCTCTTATTTTTAATCTTGACCAAGAAAAAAATTTTCAGGAAAAATTATAATACGTTGTGCTCCAAAAGAGAAAATAAATGATAGTGACAAGAAAGAAACTTCGCTCTCCAGGATCAAAGGCATGTGATGAGAGTAGTGGAGGAGGAGGAAGAAAACTCCCAAGTTCTCTTCAAAGTTAGAGAGGCTCTTTATGGAAATCTCCTCCTTGTCACCGGGCCTATGGATTTCTTACAACAGGAAGACTCTTTTCTTTGTGTCATTGAATCCCAGGATGGTGACGCTGGGCAGCAGCCACACCTGAAGGCAACCAGGCAGTTTCCAGGGATCATCCTAAGAACTTGTCTGAGAGGCACTTCTCACGACCTGAAGGCCTCTGGGGAGAAGCAGCAGGCACCAGAGCCCTGCACAGCAGTGTCACAGCCCAGTAAGGGGCTTGGAAGTTTGAGTCAGTCCAGCAATAAGTACTGTGTACTGGGGAAGGAGAAGTTTTTGGGGTGGGGTCGGGGGGGCAGATTCATTTGAAAATAAATGGTAGTGGCCATTTATTATATGTTTATTATGCACCAGGATATTCCTAAGCATTTTATATGCTTTATCTCCACTGTCTCAACAATCTTGTAAGATGGGTACTGTGATTATAATTAGGCCTATTTTTACAAGTGAAAAACCTGAGGCTTAATAAGTTAAGCAGCCAATGGAAGGTCATGTGGCTAAATGAATGGAGCCAGGATTTAAACCTGGGGCTCTCTGACTCCAGAGCTCTTGTACTCTGAACGGCTCTGCACACTGCCCTCCTGGAAGTTTGGTTTTGTCAAAACCCCTTTGGTACTATAAAGCAGTATTAGGTGAAACAGGGAAAGAAAGAATTTGTACCTATAGCAGTCATATCCAAACTACAACATTTATACCTCAAGGATGGTGTGAGTTTATTCGTCAGGGACCTAGAAAAAAAGTTAGCATATGTATTTATATTTTAATGTCATCCTTTGAAAATATTTATGTATTCAGTAGTACCTTCTTATTGCAGTTTTGCTTTTCAAGGTTACAGTTTCCTGAGGTCAACTGTGGTCTGAAAATCAGTGAGTACAATGCAATAAGATATTCTGAGAGAGAGTGAGACACTATATTCATATAACTTTTATTAGAGTATACTGTAATAATTGTTCTGTTTGATTATTAGTTATTGTTAGTTTCTTATCATGCCTAATTGATAAGTTAAACTTTATCACAGGTATGTAAGTATAAGAAAAAATATAGTATAGCTGGGGCTCAGTACTGTTTGCAGATTCAGACATCCACTAGGGGTCTTGGAATGTATCCCCCTTGGATAGAGGAGGACTACTATATATGAGTTTTATCATGTAAACAATATATTAGTACTTTCTTTAATTTATTTTATGAACAGGGATCAAAAGTATTCTGTCTTGAGATTTAAAATTGCATGGTCTTAGAGTTGGGAAAGGAATTTAGAGAACATCGAATCCAACTTCCTGCTTCCCACCCACTCTGGCTAAGGTTTCTAGGATTATCCTCCAACCTCTGGTTTTCTCTTAAATGCTCTCAGTTTGCAACTTTACAAAGGTTTTTTTGTTTTGTTTTGTTTTTTTTGCCACTATTTCATGGCAACGGAGACTCAATCGCTTCTTTCTAAAGACTCAGATCTACATATTCCAGCTGTAGACCCAGCTGGCTCAGTAAGCACAGCATGTGGGCCATGCAATGGACATAGACTTTCATATGAATGGTGTCCCAGGACTAGTCAACCCAGTGACCCAGCCTGCTGGTGAAGCCAATCAAAAATAATCCTGAGACATCAGAGACACATGAATACCCTGAACCCAGAAATCCTTGCAATAGCAAAAGCTTGCTCTCTCAAGGCTGTTAACCTACTAAATTCTCTTGGAGCTCTTCTCCAACTTTCTCCTTCCTGACCTCCCCATTGGTTTTCTTTTTTTGTGCTTATGAATTGCAGACGTCTTCAATCAACACAACTGAGCTGAGACTCCTCTAGAAGAGAGCTGTCAGGGTCCTGACAGACAGCTGGTGAGGTGCAGAATGACATGAGTGAGGGGCTTGGCGCTGACGTGAAGGTTGAGGAGGCAGCCACCGGAACCCCACGCAGGCTAGAGCTGTGACCGACAGAAATGACGATGCGTGTTCCTAGAGGCTTAGGCAGTGCCAGAGAAATCACTCAGTGCCAGCTGGCTCCTGCATGAATGCTTCTCTAGACAAGCTGACCTTTGCTACTTAGTAGGGTGTACGTTGCCTCTAAACCCATTTCCAATTTACTGACACCTGGTGGATTTTTATTCACCACTGAGCTCTGACCCGAAAAGAGCTGCCAAATGTCCTAGGCCATCCGTTCACTCAGCACTTACAATCGTGATAGTCACCACCAAGGAAAGCTTTAGGACCTTTAGTTTCAGGTAAGAGCACTGACTTTTGGGACAGAGCCTGCCAGTGTTCAAATTTTGCTTTGATGGCTACTGAATAGCTACAATTTGGAAGCTCTTGAGCTTCCTCTGGTCCCCTTTCCTAGTCTACAGAAGAGGATATTGCTAAAAGGCTATTGTAGGTAAAATGAAATGGGATCAGTGTTGCAAATGCCATTTTTTACTGTTGCAGTGTTTCTGCATCGTGTCGCCTGAGGGCTTCCTTCTGTGACCAGAAACTGCTCTGCCCCCACGCAGCACTGGCCTGGAACTGGAGAATTAAAGACCTGCCTAATCCCACATGCAAACTTTGATGTGATTGGCGTATAAGTATCTTAGCACCCTAGTATCGTGGGTTAGATGGCGCTGAGGCACATATTCCATGCTGGGCCCAGCACTTCCCCAGGGTGGCATCTCACTTGGTGATGTGCCTTGTGCTGGTTACCTTCCCTTCCCATGTCAGCTCACTGGTGTGCACTGGAATCACCTACCAAACCAAATACTTAAATTCTTGCTTCTGAAGAGACCCCAACTAAAATAATATGTATTGCTCTAAGCAGTTTGATTCAGAGCAGATAACGAAAAACAGGAGCTGAGGATTATAATGTGGAATTCTTGAGCAAGTAGTAGGCTCCATTTCTTAGCCTTCTACACCCTCTTCCTCACAACACCAAAGTCAAGAATTCCTGTCTCCTAAGGAAATGTCTTTTACGGCTTGGGTGGACGCTATTGTAGAGGTATGAAACAGGCCAGTTCCCTTAGTCAGTGAGTCTGCACTGGCTGTTTAGAATGTGCCCAACAGGGCACCATCCTCTGGAGAGGCCATTAATAGCCTTGGGCATGGTCCCTGCCTCAAGTTGGAGAGTCAGGGCTCATGAAGTAAGGAGCAATACATTTCCAGCCCATGCTGTTTGACAGCAGTACTTTTCTTTTTTTTTTTTTTTTTGAGACGGAGTCTCGCTCTGTCGCCCAGGCTGGAGTGGAGTAGCTGGATCGCACCTCACGACAGCAGTACTTTTCAACACTCGGGCACATGTGCTGAAGCCTGCTGGTGTCTACCCAGGTCCCCTCGACTGGAGGGGACCCTGTGCCCTCTCTGGGGCATTGGTGAGTAACTCACAGCTATCTCTCCAGAGAATCATCTTTGGCCAAACCTTCATGTGGGCAGCTACCACCCACCACACCAGCCCCTCTTCCAGATCAGACCTCAGCAAGCCTGACTGGCCCAGGGACACAGAAGACCAACCTCTTGCCTCCACGTGGGGCCAAGTCTGCAGTGTGACTTGTGCTCCAGAACTCGCCCACAGGCTCAGCCTGAAGCCAGGCTCCAGCGGAGGCCCATTCCTGCCTGGCTTCTCTCCACGGTCCTATTCTGCTCCCCTGACTCCTCTTCCCTAAGAGCTGATCCCCAGTGAAGCCCGTGGTCTCAGCCTGGGCTTCAAAGAAACCTGACTCCATGTCAGCATCTTCTGCAGAGTTTTATAAAAACACCTACCCCTGAACTTAACCACCCAAACTTACTGAACCGGAAGCTATAGATCTTCAAGAGTGGGAACCAGACAGCTGTGTGCTTTAAAGCCTAATAGATATTTCCAATTCACCAGTTTCTCTCTCAACTTTTCGTTTTGAAAATGCCAAACTTACAGAAATAATGAAAGTAAAATATAGTGATAAATACCTACATACTCAGCATCTAGATATACCAATTATTAATATTTTGCTCCATTTTCCTCTCTTTCTCTCACATATCAAAAATAATTTGCAAGTAAATTATAGACGTTATGACACTTTATTCTTCAATTCTTCAGCATGTATTATCCACAAATAAAGACATTCTCCTACATAACCCCAGTACCATAATCACCCACAGGAAATTAATACTAATTTGTTAATATCCCCAGAGCATATAGTCCATAGTTAAAAGGTACCCTCTGTTTTAGGCCAAAGGTTGCGATTTTCTCAACTTTAGAGACAAGAGAAGTTTGGAGAAGGGAAACTTCTGTATGAGTTGAATAGAAAGGAAAAGACTTCACGGAGGAAAGAGATAAGAATTGAGCTGTGAAGGATTGATATTAGAAAGGAGGGGTGGAGGAAATGCTCAAATAGAAGCAGGTAAATACCTATGCAAACATGCAGACATAGGGATTGGAATCACCTTTTGTGGGCGGTGATGACTGAGCAGAACTGGCGGACTAGGGAAGGTAGGCTGTGCAGCCGGACAGGCCTCATGCAATCTGAGTACAGAGAGATTGCCAATCCAAGCAATCAAAAAAACAACAGCCACACACCAAGAAACGTTAAAGGTGAGTGCACTTAGGAGAGTGGCATCGGATTTGTGGGACACATTCAGGTGAACTCTAGTCAGGACCATGGCAAAGCATTTGGGGTCAGAATTAAGCTGGGGAGTTAATTACTGATTGAAATTCACGTATTAATATATTTGTTCTACCAGCATTTTCTGAGTACATGTTATGGGCCAAAGTACCAATCTGAACACAGGAAATAAAGCACTGAAAAAACAGACAAGGTCCCTGCTTTCATGAAACTTAGGTAGGTGTGTGTGTGGGGGTGTGTGTGTGTATGTGTGTTGGTTGAGTGGGGGTGCAGGAATCATTCAATAGTCAAGTAAGTAAGTAAATGAAGAAGAAAATATTCTATATTAGTGATATGGTTAAGACTGAAATTTGAAACAAACAAACAAACAGGTTCAACCATCATCGGAGCTTGCTTCAGAGGAAAAGCATCATCCAAAGCACTACTAAGCTGGAGGCAGCTAACAGCTCAGAAGAACGGATTGCTAAAATTTCCACAAGTTGGTGAGCTGATTGACATCACTCCCATATCTTTAAATAGGCCATGGTGGAATATTTACACAAATTGGCAAATGCCCCAAATCATGGCTTCCTTTTTCCTGGGACAGCTGCCTGCTAAACGTTTACCAGCAAACCACCACGTTCAAACCAAAACCTGGATGACAGGGAGTCCATGATAGAAAAACAAAGGAGAGAATATTCTGGGCAACTACTGCCTCAACCTACAACATAGAATACACTTGGCATGTTTGAGGAACACAGAGAAGGCTGGAGTGTGGTGGCAGAGGGGAGGGCACAGGAGAGGAAGGAGGTTGGCAGCAGCTGGTCATTTGTACCACATGGTCCTGGCATGGGGCACTGGGCTTTTATTTTGAACATTATGGGAAGTCATTGGAGGAGCTTAAGCACAGGAGTAGCATAGTTAGAATTATGCTTTTAAAAGATTACTTTGGTTGTTGGAAAATGAACTGGAGAAAGTGAAGAGTAAAAGAACTCCGCTAGTGCTCATGAAGCAATGGATGTACAACATGATTCACTGCAGCATTGTGTGATGGCAAAATATGAGAAATAGCCTAAATGTCCATCAATGGGAGACAAGGTGAATTAATAATGGTATAGCCATACAATAGGACTGATAAATAGTTGTTTAAAAAACAACTCTTTCCTTACTGTTAACAAAATGTCTCCAGTCTATTATTAAATGAAGAAGTTGGGACAAACCGAAATCTAAAGGATACTGGTTTTTTTGTGTAAAATAGTGGGGACATAAGTTATATTTTTATGTATTTTCACGTAGCTGAAAGGAATTATAAGAAACTAGTAGATAAAACCATATTCTACTGACATTTTTGAAGGTCAAAAATGATCAAAAATTGGCCATTACATATGTTTTGGCTTAAAAGTTGCTATTTTTAAATTTGATATTTGTTACTTAGAGAATAGATATGGTATGGTATTATGAGGTGCAGTTTTTACCATATGTCCTTTTATGTTTTATTAAGCCATGAGAAAAAGTCATTTTATTAGTATTTTAAAATTAGACAAGTGTAGATAGGTAGATAATTAGATCGATAATAGGTTGATAGCTCGATAGATAGATTAGATAGCTCGATAGCTTGATAGCTAGCTAGCTAGATGATAGATAGATAAGAACAAGAAAGAGATGAAAAGCTTTTGCAGAAATCCAAGTAAAAGTTTATGGTAATCGAGACTAAAGTAGCAGTAGAGATAGGGAAAAGACAGATCTGAGATAAATTTTTGAGATAGAAGTGTAAGGATTGGCCATTAGATTTTATCTTTGGCAGGATGCAATGAAGATAAAAGGAAGCAAGGACAGCATCCTTCATTCTTGTTTAAGCAACTCAGGGTGGTTTGCATGAGTTACTAAGTCAATGGCTCCATCATTTGTTAAGATGAGAACCAGGGAAGGTGGTAAAATCTAGATGCAGGTAAATGCTAGCTTTGAGAGGTCTGTTAGATGCCTGAATGGATATGTCACTTAGGCACTTAGGTAAACAAATCTTGAATTCAGGACAGTTTAGGGCTTTGAGCTACGAAGGTAAAAGTCATCCCAACTGTGAGGAGGGAGAAGAAGATATTTTTAAAACGGATGCTGGCAACTTTTAGGGCTTTTTCTTCTTCCATTCTCTGAGAACACCATACAGGTTACACAATGGGTAAATCAAACAGGATATCGGGGAGAAATGAGTAAACTAAGAAAATTCTAACAAGTTTCACACACTTAAATGCTCTGGTGCCTACATAGCATGCATTATTCAGGCCACGTGATCCCACGAAAGTCATCTCGAAAGTTAGGAAGAAAGGTTTTCAAGGCTGACACCATCACCCTGGGGCCAATAGGAGCTCTCCATCGACACAAGGTCGTTCTGAATGTCAAGCACCGCAAATCCTCCTCCTGTTTCAGTGGGAGGTACGTAGGCACAAAATAAGTTCAAATAGGGGCAAAACTGAAATGATTCTATTTTCCCCCTAAAACCGGCAAATCCAACCATAAAAAATAACTCAAAGAGAAATAGAACTCAGCTATTGAAGATGGCAATACAGTGACCTGGTCATCTATAGGACTGGGAATAAAGGAGTAAGTGACAAAAACAAGATAAATGGAAACATGATCAAAATAAAAAGCTTTTGTGAGATCTAATGATTGGAATTCTCCGCCTGGGATTTGGGCTCAGTACCCAGCAGGGTTTGAAGTGAATCTGGCAGTGGGGAGAGGAGCAGATTCTCTGTGGGTTTGCAGGAGAAGCATGAAAACCCAGGCTCTGAACACACCAAGCACACTCATCTTCAGAGAAGATGGTCCCCGGGCACTTCTGGCGTGTGTGGAGCTGTTAGCCTTGCATCTTCGCTCAATGCTAAAAGTGGATAATTAAATTCTATCGCTCTAATGAAATTCCCCCTGTCATTTACACTGTAAATTGTTCATGGAGCCTTCGGGAGACTAGGGAGTACAAACCTAAGCAGGAGATCATCCACTAGCACAGAGCTAGATGGAGACCAGTCATTTACGGAGGAGTGTGAGCCCCAAGGGCAACTCAGGTGAGAGATTCAGAGAAACTCAGGAGGGAAAGTGGACAAGACTACATCAAACCAGCTCACATTCTTTAGGCCCAGGGTTGTCCCCATGGAACAAAATTCACCAGATAATTGCCAAATGTTATTTAGTTTGGTGTTATGAACATCTGGTCTCAGTTCACCCTGGAGAGAAATACACATAAATTGGTGGGTTAACAGCTCTCTTGTCTACTCAGAGATATTCCAGAAAAAGAGGACATGACTGTGTATAAATGTTGTTTTTATACTCACTACTGCTATTACTGCATCCTTGACTGACGAGAGGGGAAGATGGTATAAAACTTCTGCAAAATTTCAAATATACACATATTTATTAATGTACATTTGTGGGGTCTTGTGGAAAATCAAAAGTTGGTGCATTGAAAACTACGAAAACCCCTACAACACAGGGAAGAAAATGCTAATTCATCTTCCCTCTGGATGTGAAGAGATCATCAAGGCCCTCAAGATGACCTAGTACCCTTAGACTGGTCCGTGTTGCTCAGTGGGACAGCGTAGGCTCAGGGCAAGTTTGGTTTTATAATCCGTTTTAGTTCTTATTCTCTTTGAAACAATGGAAACTTGCCACTGGCCCTTACAGGGAGTTCATAAGAAAACTTAGGGATCCAACAGACACCAAAAAATGTACATTCATTTTATAAACCTAAGACAGGAGCAAGGGGTAAATGGGGGAGGAATGAATTAAGGGAGCGATGATGACAGTGAAATGCATTATTACCTAGTTATTCATGCACTCTTGGCTTTTCAGTTGATGAACTTTTCACACCAGAAGTGGGGAAACTCATCAACTTTTCCTCTCCATATGTCTTCTTCTATCTTCTCTTCTGTCTCACCTAATTGTTATGCACTCAACATGGACAAAGACATTGTTCTCATTTTAACTTTCTCTACAAAGCTCAGGTGCCCTTATCTGACTCTGAAACACATTTTCACCTCATCCGGCATAACCTGCCTTCAGTTTCTGCAGCGATTCCTTATGTGTACATGAATGGGAAAGCTCCCGGCTTCTTTCATGATACAAGTGCAGTATCAGAGTCTAGCCTCTCCTCCCGCTTTACCGCACTAGTAAAAGCTTCTCAGTTTCCCCTGCTCTACTCAGCTCCCTCTTCCTTCTTTCCAGTCACCTAACAGAAAGCTGAAGGGTCCAAAGGTGTTGGTGACCTTGTGAAGAATCCCCCAAAAATCTAACTGCACCTAAAAAGCAAAGACCACCCTGCAGAAATGATTGCAGATGTTTCTAACTCTGTCTGCAGGCTTAAGAAAAAACCGAGGTCAGAGGGGACCTTTTTGGATGGATCAAATTTCTGAATAGTTCATGATATACAGACTTAACTTCTAGAAGGCTAAACTTCGTAATTATTAACCAGGGTTTTCATATAATGTAGGTAAGCTCCTCCGTCCTGTGAAACAATCCATTTACATGCTTCCTGAATCATCCTGGGAATGTAAGACCTTCAGAACAGTAAAGCTAAGGCCCTGGACATCAACCTTCTGGTTTGACAACCATTTATTTGCAAGCTGTGTTGACATCATTCCTATGTGACAAATTTACAAAGGAAGAGACACAGCCTAGCCCATGAAATATAAGATGATTCTATGTCTTAAGTACTTAAAGCCTATTACCAAAATAGGTGTGCCATGTTGCTGTTATAAATATCATCCTTAACACCTTTTGATTCTTTTTACTCTGAAGTGTCCAACCTATTATGGAACAAAGAAAGGCCGCCTTTTAAATCTCGCTCACTTTGGCTTCCTCAGAGATGGATGTGCCCCCTCTGAGCTCAGTCTCACATAAAAGCACGCAGTGCACTGCTGTAAATCTGTTTTACATCAGCTTTTATGTGAACCAGGCCTGAGCTTGGCTTCATTATCCTTTCTTTCTTTCTCTTTTTTTGAACAACAAAAAAATGTGGTCTCCAGCTAACTCTGATGATTTGCTTTGTAAATAACATGAACTATTCACTTCCCTTTAGAGAAATCTCTTGAGAAACCTGGGACCATGGGTCTCTTGTGCGACATGGCAGTAGGAGCCACTGGCTACTGGATGTGCCCTCCTTGGGCCACCTTCAAGGCACTTGCTCCCCGTTGACAGCAGCCAGGGTCTCTGGATCACACTGCTTTGCTCTGGTGGGGCCATTGAAGGCCATAATTCTGCAGGTCTAGACCCCCTAAAATGCCATATTGAAACCAGAGGGAAAAGTTAGTATGTCTACATCTTGCGTCTACCATGTGATCCCCACAGAAAAATACTAAAAAGTTTGAATTTTATTTTAAAGTTGCTGTTAGAAAATTATGGTGTTCTTATGTGATCACATGAGTCTTTCTTGAGCTGTGCCCATTCAAATACGGCCTTTTAACCACCACTTAAAGGACTGGGACTATATTTTAATCAATAGCAATTTAATTAAAATTAAGACTGGTATAGTGGAAACAACCCTGGAATGAGAATTTGAAGATTTGGCTTCATTGCTGCATGATTCAGGCAGGTCAGTGAGTGTCCCTGAGCTGGGGCTTCCTCATTCTTAAAATGAGAAGCTCTTACCAGATAACCCAAAAGGTTCCACCTGATTCTAAAATTCTCTGGAAGTGTGGTTTTATGATCAGTGTGTGCCCATCATACAAGAGGTGATCCTACAATCCTTGACTAGGTTTCATTTGGCTTTGGTTAATATTGCTTGGATTTCTGACAATTGAGCCCAAAAAATACTTTTCTTTTGCCGAGAGCTGTCCTACCCAGAATAGAAATTCAGAAAAATTATGGTTATACGAGAATTGAAGAACTTTTATTTAGCAATAATTTGACAAATTAAAGTACTCTGCTAAGATTAAAATGGTGGGCTAGGCACATACCCATTTACCTCCAGTCCCATCTAAAGAACAATTGAAACAAAAGCATAGAAGTGTAAAAAGAAATAAACTAGTATGTAAGCTAAGTAAAGAGGGCTGGGACATGGGGGCACCACTAAGAAATAAGAAGTTTTAATACATTTCTTGGAGACAGAAAGCAGGCTGTCTAATGAGGCTAGTACAAACCGCCATCACCTACAAGGGGCCAGCAGGTGAAGTGGGGTCTAGACTGCTCCACAGAACTCTACAAAGGTCTGGGCTGGGAGTGAGCAGGCATAGAAGAATGAAAAGTGAAACTGAGAAAAAAGGAGGAAAAAAGTTTCCTAAGGAAACTGAACAAAATGTGGAAAGTTAGAGTTTTTAGTTAAGCATGTTGGTACTCTTCTTCTGGCTCTCCTCCATTTAGAACATTTAGAGCAAAGTTCCCAATTATTCTTTCATCAGTGTTAACAACTAAACAAGGAGTGTTTGTATATAAGGAGAACTAGAAGCAGGAAAATGACAAAACCAAAGGACTATGGAAGAAAAAGACATGAGTTAAGAAACAGAATAGAACTTTCACCATCATCATCATCATCACCATCTCAGAGAGACTGACAGAGACACTTTCTCCATGATGAAAAGGGAACATGGGAGCGTAAGAATGAGCTCATAAATATTAAAAATGCAACTGACAATTTAAAGTGCTATGAGTGGAAAACAATATTAAGAAAAGCTCCTAGAGGCCGGGCGCGGTGGCTCAAGCCTGTAATCCCAGCACTTTGGGAGGCCGAGACGGGCGGATCACAAGGTCAGGAGATCGAGACCATCCTGGCTAACACGGTGAAACCCCGTCTCTACTAAAAACACAAAAAATTAGCCGGGCGTGGTGGCGGGCGCCTGTAGTCCCAGCTACTCGGGAGGCTGAGGCAGGAGAATGGCGGGAACCCGGGAGGCGGAGCTTGCAGTGAGCTGAGATCCGGCCACTGCACTCCAGCCTGGGCTACAGAGCCAGACTCCGTCTCAAAAAAAAAAAAAAAAAAAAAAAAAGAAAAGCTCCTAGAATACAAAGCAGAGAGTCAAAGAAAAGAAATTATGAGGATAACTAAGCTACAGAGGAGCAATTCAAGAGATGTAACATCCAACTAATGCACATCCTACATAGAAAGAGAGAACAAACAAATGGAAGGAAAGGAATGTCAATGAAACAAGAAATGAGAGTTTCTACAGATCAAAGACATGAGACTTTAGATTAAATGAGCTCCTAGAGTGTCCAGCATACTCCAAAGAAAAATAACTGCATCTAAACATAATGTCACAGACAAACAGAAAAGCTTCCAGATGGACCAAAAATAAAAAAAAGTTACCTGCAAAGAATGAGAATCAAACATGCATCCCATCTGATTCCCGGTTAGCAACCTGGATTCAGGAAAACAATGAAGGGGTGCTTTCAATGTTCAGGAGGAATATAATTTTAATCCAGAATTCTATGCTCATCTAGACCATCAACTAAGTCTAGATAATTGCTACTCAGATGATATTCTACTATCAACAAGTAGAATAAAATTGCTTTTAGAATGTAAGGATAAAAAACGTGACTTCTCAAGCACCTTTTCTTGGGAAATTGTTTGAGAATGGACTCCATCATAGGGATGATCCCAGAACAGAAAAACTTGATCCAAAAAACAGAAAATCCCACTTAAGAGAGCAGCAGAGGCCATTCATCATGAGTGCTGTGTATGGAGCCTAAAGGTGATCCATAGAGATGTGGGGAGAAGGGTGGCGCTCCAGGACAGGAGTGGACAGCACAAATGGGGGGCTCATGAGGACAAAGGGTCTCATTGAGAGTTTGAAAAATAACCGAGGGCATGATAAAGACAATGGCACAACCATAAAAAGATATTCATTTCTCACAAAAAAGTATGAAAATGCATGTTCTAAATAGGAAACAGTGTAAACTAGGCATGATGTTAAGGAAATGATGGGGTGTAAGAAAATAATCTATTTGACTTAGAATCTAGGAATAGTCTCCTAGAGGGACCTCCCATAGAGAAGGAAATGTAATCCCAGCCCTCACATTGGCCAGAGATTGAATAATATATTTCATGGTCAGAATAATGTAAATGCTGTATATTAATTTTCAACTTTTAAAGAAAATATGTGCACAAAGAACAGAAGCCTTGTTAGTGGCTGCAGTGCAGCATGTGAATGATTTATCAGCCTTACCAAAGTGAGAGAAAGAGTGTGATATAGTAGGGGAAGAAAATAAAGAATAAAAATTTACAGACATTAATACCCTCATGTCCACCAGAGAATAATCAAATGATACCATCAAAAGTTGATGTTGTAAAAATAAGGACTTAAATGTATTTTTAAGTATATATATTTAGTGTCACCAAATAGGGTAATCTTTTAAAAAGCAACAATAAAAATTTCCAATACTGAGGAGGATACATATATACGTATATATAAAATAAACATATACATATATGTATAGTGTGTGTGTAGGAGGAGCATTGATAACCTAAATTCTCATCATTTATGTAAGAATTAAATTAAGATTGACTACAATTGGTAAATGAAGAGAAAGTTTTAAGCATACTTCCTAGGTTCTATGATGAGGCCCTAGATTAGGACATGGTTTCAACACTGGCTACACAACACAATGATCTGGGGGCCTTAAAAGATACTGCTCTCTGTGTCCCACCCCTGAGATTCTGATTTAATTCCACTGGGATGAGGTTGGAGTGCTGAGGTTTTTTGAAAGGTCCCTGGTGAATGGAAAGTGCAACCAAGAGAGAATCACCACTCTAAAAGGACAGAACATGACTGGCAATAGAGGGAAGAGGGGTGGGACCAGGAGCTGTTTATAATGCTTGATTTATTACAATATGCATATATTATCTGGATTAAAGCTGAATAAACAAGGTTTGAGGTGGATTTGATGTGATAATAGGAAGCATCACCAAGGTATAGAGCCCAGGTGAGGAACGTGTTGGGATTCCAGAACACAGCAGACTTTGGGGCATTGGTGTTGAGGCGTCATCTCTCCATTTCTTCCTCATTTTAGAAAAGAGGACCGGGGCCAAGAGCGACTGAGTAATAGTTGATATTTATACACAATAAGACACTGTGCAGCTGCAGATAGAAGGAGACCCTGCCATTTGGAACAGCATAGAGGAATCTGGAGGACATCGTGCTAAGTGAAGTAAGTCAGGCAAAGAAAGACAAATACCACACGATCTCACATACATGTGGAATTTAAACAAGCCAAACTTATAAAAGCAGAGAGTAGAATGGTACTTACCAGGGGCTGAGGGACAGAGGGGGTCGGAGAAAGGCGAGATGTAGGTCAAAGAGTGAAAAGTTTCCATTACATGGGACAAATGAGTATTAGTGATATATTGCAGAGCATAGTAACTATATTAATAATAATGTCGACCGGGTGCAGTGGCTCATGCCTGTAATCCCAGTACTTTGGGAAGCCGAGGCAGGCAGATCATGAGGTCAAGAGTTTGAGACCAGCCTGGCCAACATAGTGAAACCCCATCTCTACTAAAAACACAGAAAAAATTAGCTGGATGTGGTGGCGAGCACCTGTAGTCCCAGCTGCTTGAGACACTAAGGCAGGAAAATCGCCTGAACACAGGAGAAGACGGAGGTTGCATTGAGCCAAGATCGCGCCACTGCACTCCAGCCTGGGTGACAGAGTGAGACTCCGTCTCAAAATAATAATAACAACATCTTGTACATTTCAAAATTGCTAAAATAGATTTTCAATATTCTCACCACAAAAAAAAGTAGGTGAGGTGATGAATATATTAATTAGCTTGACTGAATCATTCCACCATGCATATATCTATCAAAACATCACATTGTACACCATAAACATATACAATTAATACCGTCCCATAAAACTAAGCTAAACTAAAATAATAATAATGAAAACAAACAAAACAGTCAGAGGCAGGGGCAAGACTCATACATCCCAGCATGTTTCTGTCATCGGCATCGTCCCCTATGCAACCACGTCTGTCTCTCTTCGGGCTCCATTCTGTCCTCGTCCTGCAAGTGCGCTCTCTGTCACCTTTCCTCCCCTGACACCCTCCTGCTCCCCTCATCTCAACAGCACTGGAAAGGCGCGCTGCGTCTATACATACATGTACATCTTAGGGCACACGGTGCAGTCTCACTGAACTGGACTATGCTTTCTCACTGTTAAAACGGGTATGCTTAATGAGCTTCAGGACACTTTTTGTTTCAAAATAAACTAAATTATCTTGCATTTTACTTCTGCTTGGTCTTCAGTTTCCTTTCTCTGTGGGTTGCAGAGACTTCATGGATAAATGGTTCTTTATCCTAGCTGCAAAGATACCTTCACGTCACAGAAGCAGCAAGACAAGTGAGTGACCTGCCTAGCATCATACATCGTGTTACAGAGGAGCTGAGTTTACATTTTTCTGGCAGTTTCTGCTCTTTGTTTCTTCTTCTTACTTATATCAACGTGAAGGACACATATATCTCCATCCTTGTCCCCACGGCCACGAAGAAATACGACAGGGCCAAAAACAAAGGTAAGAGATTTACAGACCCCACGAGATCCCAATTAATCGAAACCGTTGGGACTCGCACCGCCTTCTGCTTCTGAGGCCTCTGAACATGCAGCCGTATCCTCCCATAAAGCAGAGCGTGTTGACACTAGAAATAAAATATCTGTACTGGTGCTTGGAAAATGCTTTATATGCATTCCAGAGCCATGCTCTGTGTTCAAACTCTAGCTTTTTAGTATAATTTTAGCGTGAGAACTTAACATGTTTACTGTCCTTTTTCTCCAAATAATCAATATTGATTTTACTGTATCTGTTATTATCCTGACATTAAGACTTATTTTCTTGCTTTGCTTCATCTGAGACTGTGGTTTGTAGAATGCACATTTATTCTGTTCTTTCAGGAAAGCTCATGGGATAATTATCTTGCCCCGCTGGCGAATCATTCAGTTTATATTATATTGAAAAATAATCATTGGCTTTGCCCCTCATCAGGTTTGAACAGCTTTATTATTATTATGTTTACTGGTACATTGCAACAGCATCTTCGCAGGCTTTGGAACTGTTAAGAACTAAGAAACTTGAATCCACTTAAGTAAGATCCCTGCTCCTAGCTTTCTCAGGACTCTGCTGTATAAAGCACAAAGCACACTGATGTTCCACTTTCCAGCTGCAATTTCTACCATTGCCTGTAACCCATGTTTTTATAGATACAACGAACTTACGTTAGACCCAGTTGTCAGGAATCTTGGGTGGAAGTCATAAGAAATGAGCAAGGGAGGAATGGACAATCCAGAGAAAATTCACTTTTCATATCCATATAGTCATCGTGACGTATGCACTTGAGCCTTTCACAAGTCATCTAACTTTAGAAGAAGCTACAAGATGTAGTAGAGAAAGCATAAAATCAGAAGCCTAGGATCTACTCTTTATGAGCTGTATGACCCTAAACAAATTACCTAAGCTTTCTGAGCCTCAGAGTCCTGCCTTAGTGGAAATAATAACACAGGAATATGTGGATATTGTTTGGTTTTATGTAGTAAATACATGATATTACATATAGTGGTTTACAAATTATATATATATGCACACACACTCACATTTGTGTGCATATTTATATAATTTCATAATGTAGGAACTTACACAAAATATCCAGAGGGAACATATTAATAGTTGTGAGAGGATCCACCTATTTATTCACTCATTAATTTATTCACTAAACACACATTTATTTGCCCTTAGGCTCTGTGCTAAACGCTAGGCTTCAAGAGGGGATAAATTACATGGATCCTGTCTCTCACGAATCTTCCAGTTGGTTGGACAAACAGACATTGGTCTGATAGTCCCACAGATGAGTATCAAATGACAGTTGTGATGAGGTCTATATGAGGCACATGGAGCCATGGAAGTCCAAAGTGGCACCTGTGCTGTGACTGGAGAGAGAGAAGCAAGCTGACGGCTAAGGTTGAGGGGACAGCAAGCCAGGCCAAGGAACGGCATATTCAACAGCCCCACGGCTGGAAGGAGGAGCTCTGAGAGCATCAGGAACAGAAGAAAAGTCAGCAGCTCTGCTGGAATGAACACATTGGACAGTGCTCAGTTCAGAAGCAGGTAGACAGCTAAGGAAGTTGACAGTGATACTGATGAGCCTCAAAGGGAGGGTTAAAATGACTATGTCTGTCCTTGGTTTGTAGATTGTTTGTGCTTCAGTCTTTATAATTTATTTGTGCTAAAGAAAACCAATAAACACAATCCAGGAGGTAAAAGTGGAAATGAGCAAACACGTGGCAGGATAGTGGCCAAAAACGCCGGGAGTTCACGCGGGACGGGCTGAGGGGGAAGCCGGAGCTGAGGCTGAAAGGTCAGGGTGCCCGTAGTGTCTTTATAAATGCCCTGTGTGCATTATAGGATTTACAGGTATCATGACAGGCTGGAGTCACAAATGGACATGTTGTGTTTATGGAGAAGGAAAAGCAAAACAAATAGAAGCAAAACCAGGTGTGGTGCAGTTTTAAATCATACTGGGCTGGGTATAAGGGCTTATTCCACAGTAACTCTAGTGTTTCCTAGAAATCAGTCAAATTCAGTCATTCTATAACTCTACTACTCCCATCTCCAAAGAAACCGTCAAGACGGAGAGACAACTGTCTGTCTTAAGGGATTCTTTAACTCCCCTCCTGGTGCTGGTTTTTTTATCCCAAGCCCCTCTCCTGTCAGTCTACACAGGTGGGCAGGAAGCTGGGAGAAGACCCCACGTTCCCAGAGCTTCCCCATTGCTGGGTTGATCTTGGTTCTGGAGCGGTGTTCGGTGGAGACTTTGGGAAGTTATCACGGCTCACAGGCGTGCTGCTCCTGCTGACCTGCCAGGAGACAGAGCATCTGACCCTGACACTCAATTAGCAGAACAGACGGCGTGTAACGTATGCTTGACACTGATATGATTTAACGTTAATAACTGGTTTTCAAATATTTATTACAATGGCTGTTTTAATAAATATTTCATGAACACTATTTTTTTCAAAAACCCTCTGTTGTCAGCTTTGCTGCCTTAATTTGCCTTAATGAGGATTTTTTAAAATGCAGTGATAAATTGCTTCTCTGCCAATGTGCGGGAGGCAAAGAGAGCTCTCCTGGAATATCCGTCATCTGGGGTAGCAAACCAGGAAAGGACGAAGACCCAGCACAAAAAGAGCCCAAAAAAGGGACAGGCAGCTGTTCCGCTGCTCGACAGCTCCTTGGATACCAGGAAGTGTGTCAGTGACAGATAGTGGCACAAAGCCCTTGGAGAGGAAACTGAGGAGTATAGGACCTTCTTGGGAAATCCTGGAAAACGTAGAAGCAAAGGGAGAGTCCGGGCCCAGCCCTGCTTGGAAGGTGGAGGAGAGCAGAGCCACTCTGGGGCCTTGCAGCAGCCTGACAAGTCAATGCTTCAGAACATGAGCCGAGCAGGGAGGGGTGAGGGTCTCTGTAGGGATGGTGTTCTCTGCCTTCCCACCAGGATCCTCTGCAGTCCTGGGCATGCACAGCTGGCTGAGGGCTGCCACCTCTGCCTTCCCCTAAGTGCCTGCCTGAGGGATTCGCCTTGCCCCACTTCCTGAACTACTCATTTGAATATTTCTGAAACAAGGACACCTCTCGTGATCCATGTGTACATTCCATGTCGAAGGGGTCTTGTTTTCCCTGGAAAATCCTTCTAAAATGACACTGCATCCTCTCACTGAGGGTGTGAGGTGCAGAATGAGCTGCCTTCCCCAGCCAGCATCCCAGTGCCCAGACCCAGCTGCCTGAGGACGGCTTCTAGCTTCCACCCCCTCCTGGGAGAAAGCACCTGAGCATGGCTGGGCTCCCATGGCCACTGTGACAATGCCTCCCTCACCTCACTATGGCCCCACAGTGTTCACATGATCAAGAGGTGCCCACATCAGCCCTCCTTGGTTCTGGTGGGCCATCCTTCTTGGCAGGACTTGAGTCCAGCCCTCTACACCCCAGAGAGCCACAGAGAGTCACTGCTGCCCAGCACTGCTCAATTTCCTGTTCTTTCTTGGACTGGAAGGCTTATCCCTTATGACTGCCCAGGGGCAGAAGCAAGCAACCCAGATGAAGTCCCTGCATCCCCTACCATCTACCCAGAGTGAGGACCCTTGTGGACCTGTGCCCATCCCTTGCAGTTGTGCCTCTGGAGGCCACCTCCACAGACGCTCTAGTCCCCAAGCCCTGTCTCCTTCCAGTGTTTCAGTCTTCTGCCCTCTGGTCCCAGCATTTTACCACCTGGACGCTTTTGCCTGAACTGACCATAAATGTTTTGTGTTAATGGTGTTCAGAGCAATTGCTTCCTAATGACAGTGTTCACATTGCCGTGGCCTCTCCAGGAGGGACACTGTACCACCGAGTTCCAGGAGCTGCCAAACACACTATCGACCTGTGTGGAAAGCCCCGGAGTTGCACAGTGCTCAGCATGCGTGGTGGGGCATGGCAGGCCTGCTCTCTGGCTTTCCCGTTCATCAAAGCGCAAAGCTGTGGCTTCTATGAACCCACTCTGGAATTTTGGCTAATCCTAGACAGAGGAGACAATTAAGCAGAGCAAGCATTTTGGAAACATTCACTATGTCCCATGCCACACACTGGGATCCAAAGCAGAAAAAGATGTAGAGGAGATAAACATAATTCCCTATGCAGCTGGTTATATTCTATGTCAGTATGCTCAGGGCTGTAAGTTAGGGGCACTTGGCCCCATATCTAAAGATGGTGAGAAAGGGTACAAGGGGCACATGAACTAAGTCCCAAACTGACAAGGGTTAGCCACTGGAAGAAAGGTGTGGGGTGAAGGTGGGGTGGGGCACATCAGAAAAAGAGCTTGTGAGCACAGGCACCTACCTGCTCCCCCACGGTTAAGTGACTTTTCACATGGTTTAGTGCAGATGGAACATAAAATGTGCCAGAAAATGCTGGGTTGAAGCTGAGGAGTCAAGCAGTAGTCATGTCACGGAGGGGTTCATTTACCTTGTTAGGAAACTCTCTTATGCTGTAAGTAATGGGGAAACCATTGAACAGGTTTTTAAAAGGGATGATATGATTAGATTTGTGTGTTAAATCATCAATCACTCTGATAGCTCTGGAAAGAACAGATTCGAACAGGACAAAATAAGGCAGAAGGCCCAATCCACTGTCAATAACCCAGTAGTTTAATATATAGAAGATGATAAAGACTTTAATATAATACCACTAATATTTATGGAGTGTTTGTTACGTGCCAGACACCATTCAAAGCTCTTAAAAGTTTTACATATTTAATGTTTACAGTAACTCTACCAGGAAGCCACTGTGAAGATTTCTATTTTATAGAAGAGAAAGTGAGTTATAGGGAGATGGAGAACTTGACCGAGGCATATGGCTAAGGGAGCTGCAGCACTGAAGGGCAGGGGCAAGATTTAAGAAGTCTGCAGAAAGGACCCCGGAATGCTAGAATAGGGGTAAGGAGAGAGGGAGGAGTCAAGAGCGGTTCCCTAGGGTCCAGCATCAGCCACTAGTGGAGGGGGTTGCTGACTAATAAGGTAAGTAATTTAGGAAAACATTTTAAATAGAGGGGAAGAAACAGAATTCATTTAGTTTGCAACCTGAGCCTGAGGAGTATGCAGGGTATCAAGGCAGGAACGACTTTAGGCTGGAGTTCAGAGGAGTTGCCTAGGCTGGAAGTAAAGATCTGCTAGTTGCGCACGTGATTATAGCTGATAGCTCGTCCTAGTCCGGGAAGGCTGTCTGAATGCTGAAAATACCTACATCCTGTTTTTGGCCTAAGTAAGTATAATCAGAGAAATGATTCTGATTCCCAGCTTTAAGAGTTGATAGAAGGTGACTAAAAATATAAAGGCCGGGCCTAGCCTGTTATAGAAAACAGCACTTCCCAGGCTCTGGTTGCAGCTGTGCCATTCCTTCCACCTGTTACTGAGTTACGAGGCCGCCAGTCCCAGGCTCACCCCTTACTGGCTCCACTCACAGCATGTTGCTGCTCCTTTCTTACTTGTTAGCAACAGGCAGCGTGAATAGTGAGGGCATGTTGTGCTCAGGCGAGCCAGTGGCCAGGGGGCTGGTCTCCTGCTGAAGGAGTGGCCTGCATTTTTTCAGGAGCCATTGCATAAGCACTGGAATAACCTGGCAGAAAGTCTGAGTGAGGCTTATATGACCCCCAGGGGCAAAGAACCCTTTTCTGGTCCCGGCTCTGGCTGTGTCCCCACAGTGTAAGACAAAGAATGTTTGGAAAGCCAGGACAGCAGCCAATGAGGGCCTTGATTAAAGGCCTGCACAGGAGCCCCGCTGTGTCAGTGGCCTCTACTGATATATTTAATGTGCTTCTTGGTTTAGTGGCTGTGGATGATTGCTACTTTTGATTCTAACAAAACCAAAAGAGGTGGAGTCAGCTTAGGTTGTGGGAGTTGAGAACAGAAGAGAAGGAGGAGAGATTGAGCACAGCCCTCACCAATGACCATGGGTCTTAGTGCACTTGTCTATTTGCATTGCTATAAAGCAATACCTGAAGCTGAATAATTTATCAAGAAAAGTGGTTTAATTGGCTCAAGGTTCTGCAGGCTGTACAAGAAGTATGGTGCCAGCATCTCCTTCTGGCGAGGACCTCAGGCAGTTCCCAGTCATGGCAGAAAGGGAAGGGGAGCCAGCATGTTGCATGGCGAGACAGGGAGTGAGAGAGAGAAGGGAGGATGGTGCCAAGCTCTTTTTAACAATCAGGTCTCCTGGGAACTAAGAGTGATAACCCACTTATCACTGCAAGGATGGCAGCAAGCTGTTCAGGAGAGCTCCATGTCTGTGACCCAAACACCTCCCACCAGGCCCCAACTCCAACCCTCGAGATCACATTTTAACATGACATTTGGAAGGGATGAACATCTGAACCACATCAATGGGCCTTCTAGCTAAATCTTACGAGTAGGCAAAGTGGACATAGAGGACAGTGGGTCAACAAGGGGAATCCAGATGACAGCCAGTGCTTCAAAGATTGACAGAGAAATGGAAGTCCACAAGAAAGGAACAGTTACACAGAAAAGATGGGCAAAATTAGAAGTAACATCAGAGAGGAAGGAAGCTGCATGGAATGCCACAGGCCTGGCCTAGACATTAGACAGTTAAGAGGTTGCAGCTGGCCTTATCAGGGCAGTTGAAACCAAATTTCAGGGCAGAGATGATACAGGTATGAAAGAAATGCAGCCGCAGCAGGAGAAAGCTGCGGCTCGAGGAGGAGCTGTATTCACCCGCTAAGGCTGCCATAACAAACTGCCAAAAACCGGCATCATCAAACAACAGAAATTCCTTCTTCCAAGGTTCTAGAAGTCATAAGCCCAAAATCAAGATGTTGGCAGGCCATATGCCCTCTGTAGCTTCCAGAAGAAAGTCTGTTCCTTGCCTCCTCCAGCTTCTGGTGGCTGTGGGCACTCTGCGACTTGTGGCTGCATCACTCCAATGCCAGTCCCTATCTTCACTTTCTCAGCATGCCACTCTCAAAACTCCCTCTGCTTCTCTCCATAAGGTCACTTATGATTGGATTTAGGACCACCCTGATGATACAGGACACGTTCCTCCTTCTGACAAATTTAACTGAATCACATCTTTTGCCAACGAAGATGATATTCACTCCTCTGCCTTGTAAGGCAATATTCACAAGTCCCAGGGATCAGGACACGAATACATCTTTAGGGGGACATTTTTTCCCCACCTACCATGGGAAGAACGTAAAATTCTGGGCAGAAGAGAAGAAATCAAAGGAAATAAATTGTTAAAGAAATGGGAAGAGATGATATATCGAAGCAAAATTCTGGAGAGTTGAGAACATCAGGAGAAGCAGCCGACCAAAAGCAAGTCAAAGGACGGATTGATGAGTGGCGTGAAGCACAGAGAGCATGAATCTTTATTGCTGCTGGGCGAAGAGCATGATGTGCACCAGCTTGTTGGCCTGGGTAGGAGCAGGAGCTGTGTGTCACTAACTCAGGAACTAGGGCTTTGCTGATTCTTGTATTGCCTGCGTCATGTTTGCTAAGTGCCCTCTTGCCAGGGAAGAGGGGTGCCGTCAGGTTGCTGGAGCCAGTCCACACTCAGCAGTGCAGCAGCGTGGACTGGTTTTATCAGCCTTTCTCCCTATCACTCTTGTCACAGACAAGAGGCAACGAGAGGGGGACATGCAGCTTCTGATGGCTAAAGGTGGGGAGCTATTCCGAAGGGGAAAGAACTGGCGATAGGAACCAATACTTGGTGGGGTGGAAGAGGCTCTAGGGTGGGGAGGAAAGCACCCACACACAGGGCAGCAGAAGTCCCCTCAGTGTCCAGAGAGGGGCAGGCTGATGTTGCCAGGAGGAAGGCCTGCCAAAGAAGAGGAGACCTGCTCACCCCATCCCTGTGGCTTCCGGCGCCCATTCCTGTGGCTTCCCAATCTGCAAACACTTGCATTCCCAGGATACTGCCGAGTCTCTTCAGTTATCATGGGCTCCACTTACCAGCTGTGTGTTCTTGGGCAATTCACTTCACCTCTCTAGGCCTCAATTTCTTCACCAGTAAAATGGGGCTAGAAAAGCATCTAACTTACTTCAAATAATTGCTCTGAGGATGAATGGAGTAATGCGAGTAAGAACCAGGCACAGCCCCCGGCACTTCAATGCTCTTGGCAGGGGACAGCCTTTAGTTATTGTCACCAGTGTCTGGAGCTCAGCATGGTGGCTCACGCTTGGAATCCAGTACCCTAGGAGGCCGAGGTGGAAGGATTGCTTGAACCCAGCAGTTTGCGACCAGCCTGAGCAATAGAGCCAGACCCTGTCTCTGCAAATAGCTGAGAGTGCGTGGGAAGCTGGGGTGGGAGGATCGCTTGAGCCCGGGGAATTCGAGGCTGTAGTAAGCTATGATGGTGCCACTGCACTCAAGCCTGGGCAACAGAGCGAGAACCTGTCTCTAAAAAATAAATAAATAATGAAATGAAATCGTGACTACTGTCTGGGACTTGGAGCCACAGTGTGATTCCCATGCTCTGCAGTCCATAGTGAGCCCCACTTCCCTCTTCAGAGTGAACATTTTTCCATTTTCCCTGCAAAACTCTGCTTTCTGGGTTTCTAGCAAGGGGGCTTCTCCTCCCAACACTACTAGGGGAATGCTGCTCCCCACCACTGAACAGGGAAGCCCCACAGCATCCCAGGATCCTGCGGCTGCCCTTCCCTCGCCTGCGAGTCAGAATGCTGTTTATTTTTATTTTTTCAAAGAATAGCAGCCTTTTCTCACCTGATCCTCCACAGCCCAGGTACCCATACAACAATTTGTTCCAGATGCTGGGCAATTTACATAGTCCTGCTCAGCATGAAAAGCATTTCCCCGATGCTTACCAACCTCTGGAAAAG
The DNA here is from genome assembly GCF_037993035.2 of Macaca fascicularis. Classification (NCBI taxonomy): domain Eukaryota; kingdom Metazoa; phylum Chordata; class Mammalia; order Primates; family Cercopithecidae; genus Macaca; species Macaca fascicularis. The sequence continues at coordinate 129,571,226 of NC_088388.1, read as the reverse complement.
TGGCTGTTTTCAAGCCTGCCAGCCAATCATCAACACTTCACCGGAAACGCATGGGCCTTTAATCATTGTTGTCCAAACACGGGAAGAGCCGCAGCCAGCAGAGATAGAATTCTTGCTGGTGCAATCCAAGGAAGTCGTGCAATCTCTCACCTGCTGAGCTCCAAACAGAAGCCCCTAAGGAGTCATTGTTCAGTTGTCTCTCTGGGAGATGTGTTTCTAGGAGGTTGGAGAGAGTTTACCTGATGAGTCAAGTGAGGTTTTTAGCTGAAGCAGGGCCAATGGGATAGAAAAAGTAGTCCAAGAAGGAAGTTTCATGAATCACACCCTCCTTTCTGCTGACAGAGGGGCAATGCTCCCTCACTGCAGGGGTAGACACAGCTACCGAAAAGCTCTGTTTATTACCTTGTTGCTCAAAGTGCGGTCCCAGGACCAGCGGCACCGGCAGCACCCGGGGACTTTAGAAATTCTGGCTCTTAAGCCCCCCCTCAGACCAACTATAAAATTTGCATTTTAACAAGATTCCTGAGTGCTGTCTCTTCATGGTTCAGTTTCAGAAGCACGGATTTATGGGACACTTATAAAGTCTCCATTCCCTCTCCCACCCCAAAATATCTTCTTCCATTAAGCTCTGCTACAGATGCCTGAAATGTATGTATCACTCCTCAATTAAGACTGAAGAATTCTTTTAAGAAATTACAATGTAGAGTCATTATTACACCAAAGTCCTACTTCTTCTGCAGTCCTTCAAGGAATGACAAGATGAGATTTTCCTTAAAACCTTTTGCTTGAAAATGCCGCCGGCTTCTTGTGCTATACAACCACCTCAGGCATAGCTGATGCCTTTGCAAAAATCATGGTGTAGTCTGTTGTGTCTATATGTAGGAGATTAAAAATAATGTTAGATTCCCAGTTTCTTCATAGGATGCATGTATTTTTTTTCTACCTCAATACCTAGCTCAGTGCCAGCTCAGAGTTGGCACTGTGTTTGCAGGCAGGCTGACACTACCACCTGTTCTCAGTGTCAGTTATGTGACCAGCACTGAGCTGGTCCCTCTTGTTTGCTCTCTCTTTCCATTTCTCTATTAATGTCTGACATGGTTTCACTGTGTCCCCACCCAAATCTCATCTTGAATTATATTTCCCATAATTCCCATGTGTTGTGGGAGGGATCTGGTGGGAGATAATTGAATCATGGGGGCAGTTTCCTCCACACTGTTCTCGTGGTAGTGAGTAAGTCTCATGAGATCTGATGGGAAATCCCCTATCATCTGGCTCTGATTCTCTCATCTGCTGCCATCTGAGATGTGCCTTTTCTCTTCCGCCATGATTGTGAGGCCTCCACAGCCATATGGAACTGTGAGTCCATTAAACCACTGTTTCTTTATAAATTACCCAGTCTTGGATATGTCTTTATCAGCAATGTGAAGATGACTCTAATACAATGTGTCTGCTTATCCCCACAGATGCACATCCTCACAACAACCCCACTGAGTACGTAGTAACTCTCTCTTTCCCAAGGCCACATAGCTAGCAGGTAACTGGGCAGGTCATTTGGCTCCAGAGCGCACACTTTTCACCAGGTTATTTTGCCTCCAGGTAAAGGGCTGAATGGCTAGGTGGTGAATGAATAGTGAGAGATCATATTGGGGCTTCTTAGCAACCTTTACTTTTCAGGAGTGACTCCCAAATGCATCTGAAGGTGAAGGCTTATTTTTATTGGCTTAGAGGAGAGAGCCACAGCAGCTGCTGCTTAGTCCTGAGATGGAGCAGAGACCCTCCTTCTAGTCCTATACCCCCTACCAGCCAGCACGAACACAAAGGAAAATCTTGAATTTCTTCAAAGGAAACTCCAGGCACCTGGCTTGCCTTAAAAAGTAAATGAGTAACTTGATAAGCAAGAAGGTAATAGTAACTTAAAACAACAGCCAAGGAAGGTAGCGTCAGGAGATGTTTGGTTGTCTATAGAAGCTACAGATACCGTCTTAACCTATGTTCCTGATTGTTTCTCAGAAACCCAGACCTCCACCAAACAGATCCACTGGTACATAGACCTCAAATAAAGGTGAACTGACGGCTGAACCCTGACCTCCATTCTTTGTTCTAAATTTCTTCCTGAAGGGCCTGAGGAAGTCACAACCATGAGCCAGAGCTCACATGCTTTTCTGCTGACCCCAATTTTTAAGCAAAGCTTCTCTTCCTTAACCAATTGCAAATCAGAAAATCTTTGAATTCACCTTTGACCTATAAGCCCCTACCCCTTCAAGATATCCCACCCATTTAGGCCAAAACCAATGTGAAACATCTTGTATGGATTGAACAATTTTTGCCTATAATTTCTGCTTTCCTGAAATTTACCCCTGCCTTTAAAAACCCTTTTCTGCAAGCCATCAGAGAGGTCAGGATTTAAGTGTTAGATGCCTCATCCTCTTTGCCTGGTGCCCTGCAAATTAACACCTTCCTTTCGCCTGCTGTGGACTCAGTGTGGATACCTGGTGTTACTGCACTGGGCAGGCAGATGCCCCGCCAAGCTTCAGGAGCGGGTCACTCTTGTTTGAAGGTCATCCCTCATGCTTTTTAACAAAACTTTGCTGGAGGAACTTCATGAGGAAACAAGCAGATTAGGATTCAGCACAGGTTCCTAAACAAGTGCCCAAATCCTTCTGGGGGAATCAAGCTATAAAAATTAAAAACAAAAGCAAAGATCAAAAATCAGTTTCATTAAGTGTCAAGTTAAAAACTAGGATTTGTACAGCTCCCCCATCATCAGTTTTCCCACCCGCATGGTTTGAGAAGTTCAGAATGCCCCATGGTACATGATTAAAATTCCCTCTTTTGGTGGCTCCCCCCTCTTGCCTTCATCTTTTTTGGTCTGAGCCGACACCAGAGACAATTAGGGACTGTATAATCATTGCTGCTGGGGCTGAGCTTCTACTCACATGCTCCTCAGAAGGGACTGATTACCATATTAAGCATCTTTCACTTGACAAAAATCAGTGAGAATGTTTTCCTCCGTTTTCCCCAGAATGCAGACAAGAGTGTCAAAAGGGAGAGGCGATGGGAGCCACCAACGAGGACTAAATAGTCAGAATCTTCTCTTTATCTTTCGTAGCATTTATTGCCTTTGATGTTGAAATCTCCTTTCTCTTCTTGTGTTTTATTTATTTGTTTTTGATTTATTCTTCTTCTTGTTCTGCTTCTTCTCCTTTTTTAAGTGCCATTCAGAGCTGCATCCCCTTCTGCAAAGCCCTGAACCTGCCAATGTCAATTGGAAAGGTCAGCCCAGCTCTGGCAGTTTGAAGCATCATGTAGCTGCAGCCCCAGAGGCTGACCTGCACACCACCTCAAATCTAGCCAATGGGACCAGAGGATCTAACTCATGATTGGCAGCTGGCTTGAGAATATCAAGTCTTATTCACCATTTTCAATCAACAACCTAGAAAAGAAAGGCAACCCACAGAAGCCAAATTTGCAACAGGTCCTGCAGTGCTTTCTCACTTTAAGGCAAGTGAAGTGGCCACTCACCAATTATCCAAATAATTCAAGCCCTAAACACCATTTTCCCTAGAAATAATAAAATAATTGAAGCAAAAGGAGCTTTAGGAGTGCTCTGCATCAATGACTTCCTTCATCTGCCACATCAATTTATCAACCTAACCCAGGATGGTGTAAGACCACTGGGTGTGGGGACAATGGGGTTAATGTATTAAGTGTCTTCCATGTTCCAGGCAATGCCCAAGAGGCTTTGCATACATTATCTTATGTAGTTTACACCTACTAAGATCTGGGCATCTCCCTACCCAATTCTGGAGTAGTCCATTCATTCAAATGATCACAGTCTGCAAGTCACAAACAAGGGTCATGAGGATTGCAATTTTAACTCCTTGAACTATATAAAAGGGAATCCAATTTCCCAAAAACAAACAATCAAACCACCTTGACTCCCAATTCCAGCTTGCCCCTGCCCCGCAGCTACCTTGGAGCCCTCCTTTAGACCCTCTCCTTCCAGTGTCCTTGGGTTCCTCCTGAAGGCCATGACACCAGGCCCTAGTCTTTTGTTCCTTTCTCTGCTACCTCCTACCTTTCTAGTCAAGTCTCTCTCTACTCATTCAGTGGCTTCTACATCACAAAAACTGCAGAACCAGCTGTCAAAGACAGAATTCTCATTTGGATGAAGGAGGAAGAAAAGCTGTACTGGCTGCCAACAAAGACATTTTCTTTGATGGGGTGGTTGGGGCTATATGGAGTAGGAAAAGGAAAGGCTGAGAACATTCACAGGGTAATGGAAGGTGTGCCTGTCTCACAAGCTAGGTGACAACCTCAAGAAGAAGATATTATTATCTCTATTCCATAGTGAGCAATCTGAAGCCCGGGTGAATTGTCTGAGGTCACAGACCCAACAAATGACAAGAATTGTCTGAGGTCACAGACCCAACAAGTGACAACAATTGTCTGAGGTTACAGACCCAACAGGTGACAAGAATGGCCTGAGGTTACAGACCCAAAAAGTGACAAGAATTGTCTGAAATCACAGACCCGACAAATGACAAGAATTAGAACCAAGATTTGTATGACAACAAAACCCACCATTTTTTCACCACACCACAGGTTTTCTGTGAAGATAAAATGAAACTGAGATGAGCACAATAAGAACAATAAGATTCTTAAGATCTATTTCTCGTCACCCTTCAGTGAAACAGATGTATTACAGGGGGAAGATACAACCAAAGGACGTCGCAACTGACTCCCAGTTAGCTCGTGATCCATCCGTTAATATCCTTTCAACCCTTGCCTAACATTACCTGGGTCAGTTCTTCCTGATGATTTATAGGTATGGTCTGGCTTTCCTTAATAAGTACAAATTCATTCATTCAACAACTACTAGTTAAATGCCCACCATGTTAGAAGTCATATGAAGAGGTGGACAGGCACGATTCTTGCCCTAAGAGGCAAAGGTCAGAGTCAACTAGGGGAGATAGTCATTTAAATAATCAGAGTGTACAAGACAGTTGAGGGAAAGAGCAGGAGACACCCAACTGGACCCGAGTGGACTGGGAAAGACGTCACCAAAGCCATAGTATTTGACCCTACTTTTGGAGACATATGTCCTCCTACCTTTTCGTTTTAATCTTCGAGGTTATCTTGAACTGTCTTCAATTTTCACACTTAATCATTGTTTTTCATACTTAATCATTGTGTTTCATACTTAATCAATCACTGTGTTCTAAAGAAATTATTAAATTGACCAGGCCCGGAGCCACATCCCCCCATGATGAATCACATAGGAAAATTATATTTACTGGGCCCCTGCAGAGCTCAATTTTACTCACTGGCACAAATACTTTTCATGCATCTATTGAGATAAAATTACAAACAAATAAAGACATAGCCCCTGGCCTCATGGAGCTTAAGGTCTATTAGAGGAGATGCATACTAATCAAACATGTGTGCGGTGTATGTAATATTTCATCCAATGAAGGTGAAATTTCCACTGTGTCCTGAGATCATAGAAGAGAGGGATCTGCCCTGTGTTGGAGGGGAAGATAGAGATTTTTTGAAAAAGAATCAATGCTTGAGCCAATACTGGAAGGCAGTAAGGGGAAGAAAAGATCATCTCATACAGAGAGAACAAAAAGCCCAAGGTGGGAGGGGGCAGAGCAGACCACGCTGCTGAAAGAACAGTGATGTGCTGAAGTGCAGAGAAAGAAGGGGAGCAAGGGGCAGGTCTGAGAGGCAGGCACCCGGGTGGAGCCATACGGAGCCTGCAGGTGGGTTAAATATGTTGGTCTTTATCCATGAGTGATGTGAAGGCTTTTAGGCCAAGGTAGGGCAACACCAGATCCGCATCTTAAAAAGGCCACTTGGGCTTCTACTTTGAGAACACATTGCAGAAATACAAAAGTAAAAGTGGGAGACAGGTTAGGAGATTACTGCACAATTCCCCAGGAGTTGGAAGGGTGGAAAGGGCCACAAGCTTGAAATGTTAAATCATGGCTCCAGTTATGAGGTCTTCCGCTCACATGGAAAGGAAGCCTGAGCTGTGAAGTCATCTTTGAGTTTCCCCAGCTACGAAACAGGGGGAGATACTTCTACCTCCCTCCCAGTGTGCTTTTGAAGGTCAAATTAAATAATGGAAAGAAAAATATAAAATGCATCATAATAGAACCTTCATAGCAATAAAACAAATTAAAATATATTAAATGGGTACCTACTGCTATGAGCCTGAGCATTCAAACCAGTAAGCCCACCCAAAAGAGAAATAAGGCCTGAAGAAAATAACGTAATTTTAGGTTGATTAGATAAAGAAAATGTGGTCTATATACACCATGGAATACTATGCAGCCATAAAAATGAATGAAATCATGTCTTTGCAGCAATGTGGAAGCAGTTGGAAGCCATTATCCTAAGAGAATTAATGCAGAAACAGAAAACCAAGTATCGCATGTTGTCACTTATAAGTGGGAGCTAACAGTGGGTACACACAAACATAAAGATGGGAACAAAAGACACTGGTGACTCCAAATGCAGCAAGGAAAGTGGGACAGGGACTGAAAAACTTCCTGCTGGGTACTGTGCTCACTACCTGGGTAACCGAGTCAATAGAAACCCAAACCCCAGTACCATGCAGTATACCCTTATGACGCACCTGCACATGTACCCTCTGAATCTAAAATAAAAATTAAAAAACAAACCAAAATCAAATAAAAAAAATAAAAATAAGTATGTATTCTGGGAGATACCTGAGAGCAATTATGAAAGAACACTGAACAAGGGAGAGAAGAACAATGGAGAAGAAAGAGAAAGAAAAATACATGGAAGAAAGAGAAGGGAGAGAAAGGAAAAGAGAGGGAGAGAGAGAAAGGATGCTAGGGCAGTTTGCATTTAGCTGTTTAAAAAGAGAATAAGAAAAGAGAAAAAGACTGGTGTAAACACAGAGAAAATAGATAAAGTCCATTTCTATCCTCAGAATGCTCGCTCTGCCTCCAGCCTCATCATTTCTCATGATGTATTTATAAATCAGAAGGCCTCCTTTTTAAATATGCCACGATGCTATATGTGTTTCCTTTTTAGAGAGTTTTGTTCATTTTCTGCATTTTCCCCGTGCAAACCTTTGCATAATTACCCAATTGATAACATTCTCCTGATTCTTCAAAAAATAAATAAATAAAGCCAAGAAAAGAAAGGCTTATCCTGAATTTTCAGAAATGCTGATTCCAGAAAGAACAGAAACGATTTTTTATTTTGTTTCTCTTCTGCATTTGTATAGCAACAACTTAGCTTTTTAAGTGATGAATAAGTTAATCCTATTATTCATCTTTAAAAAATTCTACTGAAACCTTTTTAAGTTTTTATGACAAACGGAGTATCTTGCATTCACAATGTACTTGGAATTTAGAGCACAAATTTCCCACAAATATCCAAAGAAGTGTTTTCAGAAAACTGCAATTCTCCTGAATATTACCTTTGATATCTCTCGGCCAGCTCTCTCCCATCTTTTTCTCTCGTTGGCCCTTTCCCACTGACGGCTTTGTTCCTAGAACCTTCACTCCATACAGCGTGTCAAATGCTTCCCAGAGCTTGGAGAGATGGGCTTTTGGCTCCCTACACCAAGCCCGGCCATGCCAACTGTACAGAAATCCAGGGCAATGGGGTGAACGCCACCTGCCTGTTGGATTCCTTTCCTTTTCTGCCTGTGCTAGCTTCTCCCAAGCTGTGACAGTCTCTCTCGGAGAGTGACCGAGTCACCTTGAAGCGGAAACACATCCGCGTGTGAGTTCTGCAACAATGTGATTGAAATTATCCTGCTAGCCTAGCAGATAATTATCTTAATAAGAATTTTTCTTTGAAAACACAGATTCTACAAACTGCCTCTTGATCTCCCAACCTGAACCAAGCAAACAGCTCCATCTCAAAATATGATCTTAGAATGAAATTAATATTGATTATGAGGGGAAAAAAGTGCTGCATGGAAGATAGTAAAAAATTATTTCAGATTAGGGGGTAGGGAAATAAAACGAGAATAAAAATGAAGGATTAGCAAAGCACTATAAAATGACAATAAAGTCCAGTGTTGTTAAATCACTAAGTTAATTAATAGAAGATTCTGGAAGGATATATTAAGGTACCACTAAGTTATGTGACCTGATTTTAAAAGTGTTCAACATATTAAAAAATTGAGAGAGGGGAACATGAGGGCAGGAGGCTGGATGCTAAACAGGACTGACCTACATTAATTTTACTCATGCCCTCACTCATTCATCTAACACTTACTTCGTATGAGCCCAGCGTGTGCAAATATGCATTAAATGAAATAGAAACAGAGGACAGAGCACTGTTCTCTAGGCACTTATGAACTATCCAGAGGAGATTGAAACAGGCACCATGGTTCAGCCAAGAAAACATTACAAGAACCCCCCTCCCTCACCCCCACCAAAAAAAAGAAAGACAGTGGAAAGTTTTACTAGAGGAATCAGGGAATTACCAGCCCGACCCCCCAACAGGTGGGCAATCCCTGCAAGCATTTTGCATTTGCTCTCTGGATGGAATTACAGAGCTGGGACCTGCTCCTTCACGGAGGTAGGCTCAACACAGAAAAAGAACATAATTCCTGTCGACAATCTCCCAGACAGAACAGATGCCTCGGGCATGACTCCAGAATGTGGAAAGTAGGTGACGGGTGTTGAACTGATATCCAGAACAAGGGACGAGTCTAGGAGCAAAAAGGGAGGAATTACTCCCCACATGTCATGGACTCTTCGTGGAAAGGGATCTGTGAACTTGAGAGGCCAGGCTGTAGGTTGTATAATCCCTTAGATATATGTTATACTCTGTTTATTACTAGAAGGCTGTGTATCAGAGTAACAGAGCAAGAGACCGGGAGGCAAACTGTTTTCATTCATAACCCGACTCCACCACTAATTAGATGAATAATCTTGGCACAGTTATTTACTCTTTCTCTACCTTCCTTCATTACCCTTAAGATGGGAGTCATCACAGGACTTACCTTGCGGGGTTGTTATAAAGGCTAAGTGATTGCGTATAATGTACTCAAGATAATTCCCTGCTTCAAGTGAACATTCAATAATTATTTGCTATAAAATAATTGTCATTTAAAAATCTAAATTTTGGCCAGGCATGGTGGCTCACACCCATAATCCCAGCACTTTGGGAGGCTGAGGTGGATTGCTTGAGGTCAGGAGTTCAAGACCAGTCTGGGCAACCTGGTGAAACCCTGTCTCTGTAAAAAATACAAAAAATTAGCCAGGCATTGTGGCATGCACCTGTGGTCCCAGCTGCTTGGGAGGCTGAGGTAGGAGGATCTCTTGAGCCTGGGAGGCAGAGGTTGCAGTAAGCCAAGATTACACCACTGCACTCCAGCCTGGGTGACAGAGACCCTGCCTCAAAAACAAAACAAAACAAACAAACAAACCCTAAATCTTAACAAAGTTGTATTTGAGTTACTGAGTGTTCATAACACTCAGTAACTAATGGGTGAGAAAATAATGGGTGAGAAGACTGGACCTTGTCTCAGGGGCATATTGAGAACATATAAGGGAAAGGGTCTGAGGAAAAAATGATTTGGCCAATACAGTAGAAGTCAGAAAGAAACTCACAAAAAAGGGTTTCTAGAGGCAGAATTCGAGCTCTAGGTTCCAGGACCCCTATCCTACTATGAGATTCTCCTTTCAAAGATACTCTTGAGGGGTCTGGCTTTCGTTTTGATGAGATTTTGATTATGCCAATACTCCAAAAGAAATTTGAAAACCATGTCATTCCCTTGCATAAAATCCTGCAGTAATTTCCGACTGGAATAAATTACATGCTCCTAATCTTTCAAACTACTTCCCAGTGAGGTTCCTGGGTATATTAGCGAGGACCTTGCCATTTCATTCATTAGCCAAGCCTATCCCCCAAAATCAAGTAAGAATTTATGTCATGCAAAAAGGGCACAGACACACACATGTGCACACACACACACTTCCACCAACACCACCACCACCGCCAATGTCATGCATTGAAAATGCATAAAAGAGTTCCTGAGGAAAAACCAATGAGATAAGAGTAGCAAAGTGTGTACAGCCTCGGTTCTTATCCACGAAGAGCTCAGTGCAGGCTCAACATGGCTGCATGGAGTCCATGGCTACCACCATGGAAAGGACTCCAGGAGAGAGACCCTGTCACTTTGTATAAATTTGTATTGCATTGCACATTTACAGAAGAGTGGAGAAGTTGGCAGGGAACACCTAGATGACAACATAGCACTGGAAACCTCCTTTTTTCAAGAAATGACACTATTAGAAAGACTGGGATTTAGCGCTGGTGTCCACCTGATCTAAGGAGCTCACCCTGAGCTGCTGAGTCCGCGTCTGGCTGAGTTGTCTGAATAGGGAGGGAATGAATGGTTCTCTGATGCCGTGAACACCCAACACCATAGGTCCCATGTGTTCTGGGCCATATACACTTAAGGCTTCCCCTTAGCTCCACTTCATTATCTTCATTGCCACCCATGAGTTAATATATCCTAAATCCAAATCTCCAGTCTTGACCTGCTACGAGAACTTCAGGTGGGTACCTTTTCTGGCTTGTCTCACAGTACCTCATATTTAGATATGTCTCAGCATATCTAAAAATGGGTGCCCATATTTACCCAAAACCTTCTCCCTTGCCTAATTTCCCTAATATAATTGATTGTTTCAACCTTTGCTGTGATGGACCCACCACCTAATCCAGAAGCCTGGCAGTCATCCTCGTCTTCTCCCGCTCACACACTTGTCACAGTCACGCATTTCCAGCTCAGGCCAATTTTTCTTCCTAGTTTTTTAATCTTTCTCATCATCTCCACACCTGCACTCAAGGCCTCAGGTCAGATATTCAGCCTCTCTTGTCTGTTTCATTTCATAGACCTTTTGTCCTCAAGCCTTCTACCATTGTTAGCTGCCTGAACTCCAAATCTGAGCATGTCACTGCGTTCTCTAATTTAAAACTCATTAAAGGTCTTCATTGCTTACATTCTTTAAAATGACCTACAAGGATTTCCATGAACCTGTTTCTCATGATTTCTCACCCTTTACCGTGTCATGTTGAAACACCTTCCACTGGTGAAGGTGATACACTCCTTCTTACTCCTGAGCTTTACAGCATAGTGTTTTCTTTCTGGGGCATGTTAGGGTTTCCTCCTTTTTACCACCTATCCCTCTTCTCACTAGTTCCAATCTACCCTTCATATTTCAGAGACAGGGACTTTGTGATCATTTATCAAGATGCAAAAATACCAAGCTATTTGTGAAGGTCCGTTTGTACCAAAAGAAAATCTAGAAAACCTGAAAATCTCCTTTCATCTTTGCCAAGCCTGAATTGGCCCTGTTCCATGGCTGGTGTCTTCTATTACTGACACCACCCATATCGGGGTAACAATTTCAGCTTTATAGTCAGTGGTATGACTCATAACAGGTCTTACTTTCTTCCGACCAAGGGACTTTCCACCTCCGTAACCTTACCCCAGCAGATCATCTTTGAGCACCCAGGTGTATTTCATAGTTTTGACAGAAATTCATCTTCACTTTGCTGCTTCAACTGCCCTTGTCCCTTCCTCATCATCCTAGGCAAACAGCCAGAAAGAAAGGACTAATCACCTCCGAGAACTCTCTAGTGTTCTTCCACCGCCACCAAGTCCATCTTGCCATGAACTTGGAACAACCCTAGAGCTTCTTATGCAAGATGAACTTGGTGGTGGTGGAAGAACACTTGGTGTTGGTAGATTGAGAGGCCTGGAAGTGTTCTTCCACCACCACCAAGTCCATCTTGCCATGAACTTGGAACAACCCTAGAGCTTCTTATGCAAGATGAACTTGGTGGTGGTGGAAGAACACTTGGTGTTGGTAGATTGAGAGGCCTGGAAGTGTTCTTCCACCGCCACCAAGTCCATCTTGCCATGAACTTGGAACAACCCTAGAGCTTCTTATGCAAGATGAACTTGGTGGTGGTGGAAGAACACTTGGTGTTGGTAGATTGAGAGGCCTGGAAGTGTTCTTCCACCACCACCAAGTCCATCTCACAGAAGAGGCTTCTTAGGGGTAATCTGATGCAAGATAAACTTGAAGGTGATAGAACAACACTGGAGGCATCTTATGCGAGATGAACTTGGTGGTAGTAGAAAAACACTAGAGCTTCTAATGAGAGATGAACTTAAGGTGGTGGAAGAACACTTCCAGGCCTCTCAATAAGAGAACAGAGTTTTGCATTAAGTCTTCTCCTTCATTTCTTCACCCCTGGGCCAGCCGTGAGCAAACTCTTTCTAGAAACATGAAATCTCACAGGCTCCAGAGGCCAAGGAATTGTACTGTACTCAAGTTAAAAAGCATCAGTTGCCAGGCAAATAAAGGGCAAAGTTTGATTCCTTATATAATGGTTTCTTTTTATCCAGATTTTCAGAAATGAGACTGACTGTTCCCATCACCAAGAACTGCTACACTGCCAAATTCTGTTTTTGTTAATTTCTACTCTGAATCTCCAAATTCAGGTATTTGAGAATCTTCTATGTCTGTGCACCATGGGCACACTAGGCACTCCACCCTGTTCTGCCTGGGACATGATCTGCCCAGTGGATGATGAAATGGGCCCAGCCTCGAGAGAGATAAATTATATACCTAGCCCACAGGTGCTTGGGATTCAGCTTCTCTGCCATCCACCATCCATGCTCTCCTTCCTGACCTATCTATCCACTTCCTTGCTTATTCACCCTCAGTGACCCTCAGTGCCCACAGTCTGAAGCTAGGGCAGTGGGCTCGACCTTTTGGTCTAATTTCTGCCCATCCACCTATCCTCATCTATCTCAGAGAGGGGTCAAATGTGCCTGAAGGACATGTCCATCATAACCAGCTGTTTGAGCAACATATTAGAGGAAAGTATGGCTTCCCAGAGAACTCAACTAATAATGGTCCAGGCCTTAAAACTGTCCTTGGGGAAAAGTGTGTTGGCAGATAAGCTCCTTCAGCAAGAAATATTTATCTTAGCCCAGATATTGAGTCAAAGGCAACATGGGTAACACTCAAGAGAGATCCAGACTATGTCAGGACTAAGTGGATTAAACCACAGTAAGGATTATCAAGAATTCCTTGGTGAAAAGAAGCTGAACGCCTATCTCAGCATTCACAGCACTGCCTTTGCTCTATGCTGCAATGAAAAATGAACTGTGGACAGTTCTCATTACACATTGTGAGCTTGTCACAATTAAATCCTTTTGTCTCCTTCACAGAGCTCCATGTTGAGGAATCTCTCTGGCCACCGTTATATCTAAATGTCAGGTCCACAAGGTCAAATCCTCCCTGATGATTGGAATCAGAATTCCAGCATGCAGAAACAAGAGGCCTGGGTGTGCACTTCCCTTCTGCAAAGAAGGTTGTGTTAATGAGACTCAGCCCTGTCTAGATTGATCCTACAATGAAATGGCATTGGGTGGCAAGCTCTTTGGGGGAAACTCCTTTCTCTGGGGGTAAATCCTATGACTTCATGGCCTCTGCGCTGGCTGATACCCCAGGTCCAGCCTCTGAGCCTCGTTTCCTGACCTCAAACTAATCACCATATATGTCCTATCTCGTTCTCTCTACCATCATGGATTCGGCCATGACATTGCCAGGATCTTGCTGTTAGGACAGACATTTCTATGAGACTTCTACCCCTGCTCACCTGGCCAGATGCAGAGCTGATTATTGACTCTAACTCTGACGACATAACCAAATCCAGTCTGGCCTTTGTTTTGACTTTATCCTGCCTGTTCGGCCAAAACCACTTTCAAGGGAGGAAGGCACTCCCTGCCCCGCCCTGGCAGGTCCGCTGCCTTGAACTCTTCTTCATGGCCTTCCTGGGCAGGCTGAGTAGATGGTTTGGCTGAGGCATGTGCTTCATGGAGGACAGTTACGGGAAATGGAGCTATAAAAGCAGATTGGGGTCAGCCTGGGGAGGACTGGGAGTGAGAGAGAAAGGAGCCTGCCTGCTCCGCTCTTGCAGCACCACACCACCGTCTCAGAACAACACCAGATTTCATTTACTGGATAGGGAGCAACTCCATTAAACTTCAAAGCATCACTTGAGAGCGGATTATTTTCTTACCAAGGTGACTGGAGGTATTTCGCTTCTAAGACTTTATGATCACATTGTCTCACAGGCAGCTTGACAACGTCTTATGTCTCTGACACTGGAGGGATTTATTCACTTGAAGCGCGGCACTAAATCCTTGGCGGGCACTGTATGTAAAATCTGGCTTTATAAATAAACACTACTTTGCCCTTCTGCCTTCCTTTCTTCTGAGAATCTGCAAGCCCCCGCCATCTCATAATGAAATAAGCCTCATGCTCCTACCTTGATGAAAGGTAGATGTTACCCTTGCTGTGTTTTAGAGGCTTCCTCCTCTGGAGGATTGGAATGATAATATCCATACCTCTTTCCCTCCTGAGGCCTAAAGAAGTGTGAGTAGATAATGACATACAATTATTCCACTTGGAGATCTCAAGGAAGAAGCAAGAACCCTTTGTCCTAAATGCCACCACTGCGCCCTCGTCTCACCCTTTCTCCCAAATATCCTTCTGCTCCCAAATCCAGCACAAATGCATGTTTCCAATGAAAAGCCCATTGGGTTTTTCCTACAGACATGGTCCTCTAGCTGGTCTTGAATCTTCCTGATGATGGAGAGCTCACTGCCCACAAGGGAGCTGGGCATGGGAGATAAGTTCTTTTGCTCACATGAAGCTAGAATCTACTTACTTGTCAGTGTTGCTCCTGCGTCCCAGCCATGATGCTCTGGAGCACCTCTGAGCAAGCGTTACTCTTTCCCCACGTGACACACCGCCGATATTTGAAGGCGGCCATCACAGCTACTTTTTATGATTTACTTCTTCCACGTGAGCTAGAGGGAGACTTTGGCAAACAGGAAAAACTGTTCATGGTGGCTTATAATATTTCCATTTTTAAAGAAATAAACATGGAGCAATTTGTCACCTGTTTAGTGTCCTTTTTTTTTTTTTGGCAGAATAAATGCTATTTTCAGCTCAATCTACCTCGGTTAACTCTGTTTCTCAGGAAGATGCTGAATTTGGTTGTGCTCTGAGGCCTTTTCTGACTGTCCTCCTAGAAAACGTTGGCTGTGTTCCTCCTCCGTGCTCCCAAGATACTCTACTTAAATTATTGCACTGTTTTGTTTCAGTTCCTTTATACCCAGGCCTGCCTCTCAAGACCTTAGCAGTCTCAAGCACAGCCCATATTTTACTCATGGTGGAATCCCCAGTGCCTAGCAGAGGGCCTAGAACTTAGTAATGACAAAATAAATGTTTGCTGCTGAATGAATGCTGTCTATACATCATAATAAACAGGGTTGCCAAGATTTCTTCAATGCCTTAAACTATTGGGAATATGTTACTTTACAAAGTTGGTTTATTATTTCTCCTGTCAGCTTCAGGTTCCAAAAATATGGAGCACGTGTACAAATGCAGAAGCAACTTTGTGTATATATACCCCATAAAGAAGATCTATGCCAGCACTCTGCTGTATTTATCTGGCGACTAGCATCAGTGGTGACACATAAAACTATACAGTTAAAAGACATTAAAGTGCAGCTTAGATGAAAACAGATGAAAAAGATAGAAACTGCTCAAAAGGCTGCTGAGAGGAAAAATATCTTTAGGCCCATTCTTTAAAGCATTTACATAAATAATCTCCACTAGATATGCACTTCTTATTTTTTTTTAAATTTTGGGGTGGGTGTGTGTGTTAGGAATAGTGTTGTTAATTTAAAGCTAGCATTAGCCATGATGTTTACTTTCCTCTCCTGCTTCTTCAATGTTTTAGAACATCGTTAGGTTGTCTTCAAATATCTTACATCACTTGTGAGGGGCTTGGCAGAAAGGGGATTGTTAATGACATGGACAGCCAGGCGACCCCCAGACAGCACAAATCCATGAACAAATCCAATAGAGTCCGAGGAAAGAGGCAGTCCAGAGTTTAATTGCTCTGTTTACCTTCCTGTCAACTTAGATCAAGAAATTCCACCTTATGCCAAGAAAACAATCCGTTAAGGATTGTTACAATCCTAACCAGCCAAATTTGACATAAGAAAACTGCTGTGTAAGGGTGTTCGACAAATGCTTTTCTTTACTCAAATTCCATTTTCAATGCTCAGAAGATTTAAAGGAGAGAAACAGAAAGCCTAACCCTAGCTCTTTAATACAATTAACGGAAGAATCTAAAGGATGATTCCTAATATTTTATGCAAAAAATAATCAGGTTAATTCACTCTGTCAGCTGAGAGGAAGGCCCTCATAGATCATGACACTGGTTGCTATGTTGTAACCTTAGCCTTACTGGACAGAGATGCTCAGTGCATGTCATATTGGAACCATCTCCACAGGTACCTCTCAGGTCATTTCAGACTGGAGGAAGGGCCTGGGGTGCAGACGTAGCTGAACAGAAGTTGAGATGCCCAGAGATGGTGCAGGGAGGAAGGTGGCTCCTTTTGACAAGGGAGGCACTAGCATGCGAGGGACAGTGCACAGGTGCCACCCCATGCAGATTGGGTCAGGCAAGCAAATAACGAGCCACAGGGGCAACCAGTTTTCTCCAAGGCGACTAAGTCTCTCAGGCCTTAAGCAGCTAGAGCAGCTGCTTCTCTTTCAAAACGAAGCCTGCAGGATGAGATGCCCAAGGTCAGATCCCAATCATTCCACCTTCCAGCTTTGTGACCACCAGAAAAAACAGTGTAATCTCTCTAAGGCTTCCTGAACACAGAAACACGGTAGAATGTTATAAACGCAGAAATTTGTAGTGAAGTCTAAACAACATAATCCCATAAAGAACTCAACATAACGTCTGAAACATACTGAAAATACTCAATAAATGCTTTTAAAAATATTATGAATTAGCTTGAGAAAATAAAGGCAACAGAAAATAAAGATTTTCTTAAAAGAAAAAGTAGGGTTACTGTACTAATTTCCAGTGGCTGCCATGACAAATTAGCACAAACTAGATGGCTTTAAACAACAGAATTTTATTCTTTCTCAGTTCTGGAAGTCAGAAGCTCAACTTCAAGGTGTTGGCAGATCTGAGCTCCCCTGAAGGCTCTGGGGGAAATTCCTTCCCTGCCTCTCCTGCTTCTAGTGGCTCCAGGTGCTGCGTGGTGTGGGGCTACCCGCCAATCTCTGCTTCCGTCTTCACCTCTCTGTGCCTCTGACTTCTCTTCTCTCTTACCAGGACACTAGCCTTGGATGTAGGGTCCACCCAGGTGATCAGGATTCTCTCTTCTTAAGATCTTTAACTTAACTACCTCTGAAAAGACTCTTTTTGCAAAGAAAGTCACAGTCACAGGTTCTGGGGATTAGGACATGGGCATATCTTTTCAGGGGCCACGATTCAACCCACCACAGGTACTGATGATGCAATAAATGCTACATTTAAATTAAATAGTAAAATTAAGTTAGAAAGATAATTTTTAAAAATCATATTCCTCATAGTATTAAAGTTATTCAGTCAATCATTCTGGGAAAATTATCATAATAGAAACATATTTTTCAGAAAGAATAATGAGTCAGTGTAGAACTAGGTACTTTTTCTCTTCATGAGGTGTGTGTGTGTCCGTGTGTGTGTGTATGTGTGTGTGTGACTACATAGCAAGTAAATTTAAACTTTCTTCCAAACAAGGTGTCACTTTTACTGAGGCCTAAGCTAAAGCATACTCTCTCTCTGTAGAGTTTTTCTTATAAATGCTATTCTGTCCCATCTATTAGAGTCCTAGGACGCTAGAACCCTATCAGTTTGATGCAGGTAACCAAAGGTGAGGGTGCTGTGACAGAATGAAAAGTCATTGGCATAGAGTCAAAGGAACTGGTTTGAATTATTTCATCCACAGTCTGACGTCCTGCATGATGTCTAACTATACGGCCACCAGTTCCCTCCTTTGTAAAATGGGAGGAATCTTCACCTCCTTACCTTTCACCATGAACACCCAGTCCCTTGATTTTCTAACCTGTGCTCCAGAACCTGGCCTGAGCAGGAAATAGAACACACAACCAGGGATGTGGGACAGGAAATGATCAAGACAAACTTCCTTCAAACGTGTCCTGGATTCAAGGAAACCTACTCAAGCTTACTCACACAAAAGAGTTCATTCTCAGATTGCAGAATGAGACGGAGAATGCCAGCAGGAACCGAGGAAGCACTGGGAACCAGTGGCTGCTCCCTTTCGTGAGGGTCACATCTTTGACCCCACCCCACCTCACCCTCCCTTCTGTCATGACAGCTGGCCTCTGTCTCTGTATCCACAGGCTCCAGGCTCATGCCACTGAGCAGCTTCCTTTGCTTCCATATGACTCCTGCCTCCTCCCATGTCTGAGCTATGTGTGGCTTTGGCTACCCTACTGAGCCCAAGTCTACCTGGTGTCATCTCCCAAAGCACCCCTTCCACCTCTGCTCCACTGCTTACTCCATCAATCTCCAAGTTTCCCAATTCCAAACTTCCTAGAAAAGAATTTGATTTAGCCCAAGATTTCCTTTTGGACCAGTGCATGACCTATGAAGTATAGGCATGTGCTGGCCTTTGGGCAATGCACAATTATCTGCTACTGTCCCTCAGAAGGCCCTGCATGTGAATCCGCTGCACCTATTCCAGGGGCTGTGGCAGAGAACTACAGCATTGTCATCTCGACACTGTGCTGCCCTTCTAGGAGAGCCATCCTTCCCTCCCTCCAATTCATGCAGTTCCACATGAGATGCTGTGTTCTTACATGACCCCAGCCTCTAACCATGGTGGATTTGTTCAGGATGTGATGCCTGTAACTCGCTGGACTGATAATTCCCTTCTCCTCAATTTCTGAAGTTGAGTCTATGAGAATCACATCAGCATTCCTGCTTTCACTAAAGCCATAAATCTTGAATGTTCCTTGTGGCCATGTTTTTTGCCATATGTAGAAAACCGTTATCCAGTAGGAAACAAAGATGCCAATGTGCAGCAGGGAAACACTGAGATGCAGGATAGAGGGATGCTGCCAGCATCTCAGGCTCCAGCTCGACTTCCTCTTGAGACCCAGCTGGGTTTCCTGGCTGACTCAGACCCGTGGATTCTGTAAGATCCCCCATAGTGCTTCCTTCATGGTGGCCATTGTGCTTCAGCCAGCTCATGTGGGGTCTCTGTGGCTTCAACTACAGCAATAGTAACTATCTTGCAGGAGTGAGGGTAGGATGAAACAGAATTCTCCAGGATGCCCCTGTCTGCTTTGGCCCAGAGCCCATCCTATAAGTAGTGCTTGCAATTGGCCAGAGTCCCATCAGCAGCATCAAGTCTCACATTTGATTGTAACAGATGTCATGTATGTAATTCTCAATAGAATTCATTATTTTCCTAATATTTATTGACTGGCTACAATGTGACAGGCACTAGGCTGGGGATTTAATGAAGAATAAAACAGCCTACTGGCAGAACCATGGTATTTTAAACTCATTTTCATCCTGGAATTCTCAGTAGAAAGGATCTGCTCTAACTAAACATTGCAGCCCCACCCACACCTCACCATCCCAAGACAAGAGCCTTTGTAAACCCAAAACTCCCTCTACTGAGACCCTGACTACACTCATGTACTTAAGCCATGCAGAGAGCCCTGGGGGTTGCCAGTGCTAGCAATGGAAAGGAAGCCCCCAGACCCCCTTTTCTATCACACTTTGGGGACTTTTCTTCCCCTTGTTTCCCACAGGCAATTATAGGAAATAAATACAAGTCAAGTTAAACCATTTCTAATGAGCAGGCTGGGAAGATAAGAGTAACTCTATCACTACCTTGTTTCCCAATATTCCTGCTAAGCTCCTTGAAGACAAAGGAGTTCCTTGATTTCCTCAATGTTTAACAAACATTTCTTAAGGACTTTGAAGTACTAAACACTCTTCTGGGGCTGAAGTTTCAGTGGCATGTGAAACAGAAAAAAGTCCATTCTAATGGAATGATAAAGAATAAGCAAATCATAGGTAATGTCAGGTCAGGTGTCAATGACGATGACCAGCTGTTGGGTGGGGTGCAGGGCTGGAACTGGGCCAGGCCAGGTGAGAGACCTCTCTGAGCAGTGGCCTTTGAACAGATGCCTGAATGGACAGGGGGAGGTTTGATTTGTGTAAATGCTTTGGGGATTTGCCAGCAAGTACAAATATCTTGTACTGGAAAAATATTGAAAAACCAGCAAGGAAGCTAGGATGACTGGAATGAACAGAGCAAAGGAAATGCAGCTGGAGTGGCAACCAGAATCCAATAATGCAGAGCACTGTACTCCACTGAAGAGAACCTCAAGACAAGACGAGAGCCTGCAGCTGCTGCCAAGAGCCATCTGCTCCCCTGAATTTTAGATCCAAATTCTTATTGGACAAGTTGTAGTGAGTTGCATGGTGGACCCCTCAAAAGATATGCCCACATTCTATTATAAAATCTAGAATAAATGAATATGGCACTATGTGGAAAAAGAGTTTTTGCAGATGTAATTCAGGATCTCAAGATGAGATTCATCCTGGATTATCCATGAAGACTCTAAATCCAGTGTTTCCTTATTAAAAAAAAAACATGCAAAAGAGATACCTGTGAAAGCGAAGGCCATGAGAAGTTGAAGGCAGTGGTTGAAATTGTACTGCCACAAGCCAAGATATCCCTGAAGCCAACAGAAGCTAGAAAAGGCAAAGATAGATTCTCCCCTAAAGCCTCTGGAAGGAGCACAACCCCACTGATGACTTGATTTAGGACTTCTGACCTCCAGAACTGCAAGAAAATAAATTTCTCTTGCGTTAAGTCACACACAATTGTATTTTTAATTTGATGAATTCAAGGAGGCCACATATCCCATGGAGAGGAGAGGTGTATTTCTCCTCCCCTTGGATCCTGGCTGGCGTATGACAGATTTTCCCATGGACAGTGGAGGAATGAATGCTGAGCTGGTTGGGGACCTAGACTTTAGCAGAATTGCCAGATGACATTCTGGTCTCTGGGAGCCCTTAGCAACCACATAGAAGTCCTGCTGGAGAGTTTTGGACTACATGGTGAGAAAGAGGGGGTCCCTCTAGGCCCAGTGGTTCCCAGCCTTTCAATTCCCCCTCTAAAGTGCTGATCGTGAGAGTGAAGCTGTCTTGAACCCTCTATGCCAGGCCAGCCTCAAGCTGAATCCTCTTGAGTGCCCTCAGTTGATGCCATGTAGAATCACCTCATTCAGCCTTGCCTGGATTCCCAATCCACAAACTCTGAGATATAATAAAAATGGTTGCTGCTTTAGGCCACTAAATGTAGGGATAGTTTATAATGGAAACACTGGGGGATGGCAACCATTGGGAGGCTTGCGAGCAGACCTCCCGCTGTGTGAAGAATCGAGCCTAGGGATACACTAGAAGCTGCAGTGAGATTCGTGAGGGGCTATCCAAGTAGTGCCAGGAGAGGTGCTTTGGCTTGGAGTAGAAGGTGGAGCTAGAGGGCATGAAAGGAACCACATCCCAGATACATTTCAAAAGTCAACCCTGGATCAGTTGCTGTAAGTATAGATGTGGGTGTGATAGAGCAGTCAAAGATGACTATAAGAGTTGTGATCTGAATACCCAGATAAATGGGAGAGAGGGAGTTTTAGAGGAAGGGCAACAGTCAAACATTTTGTTTTGAATTGTTGATTTTCAAATATTTATTAGATATCCAAGTGGAGATGGTTGGACACCCTGGTCTGGAGTTCAACAAAGAGAAGAGGCTAGAGATGAAAGATGTCCGTAAATAGAGGCTAAAGACAGGGAACAATTTTATGTAGGATTAAGCTATCAAAACCAGTCCTTGCAGTGCTCCAATTTATGAGATTATGGAGATTAGGAGAAACTAGTAATAGACACTCTCTATGGTCTGTTTGTGTCTTGAAGAATTCATATGTTGAAATCCTCATCCGCAATGTGATATTAGGAGGTAGGGCCTTTAGGAGGTGATTAGGTCGTAAGGGATAAGTTCTCATGAATGGGATTAGTGTCCTTATAAAAGAAGCCCAGCCCCAGAGAGCTGCCTTACCCTTTCCACCATGTGAGGATACAGCGAGAAGACACCATCCATGAACCGGAAAGAGAGCCCTCACCAGACACCAAATCTGCCAGCACCTTGATCTTGGATTCCCAGACTCCAAAACTGTGGGAAATAAGTTACTGTTGTTTATAAGTTACCCAGTTTAAGAAATACCTAAATGCCTCAACAGACTAAGACAGAGGCTAAGGAGTGACCAGTCAAGAAGTAAACCAAGAGCACAGCATCTCAGAAATCAAGCAAAGAAAGGGTTTCAAAAAAGAAAAAAAAGCAAGCAAACAAAAATCCCCTGCCAAATGTGCCAGGAAGTCAAATAAGGTGTAGTATGAGATAAACCTTAAATTACTAGCATGGTGGAGACAAAATCTTCATTGGAATAAGATCAAGAAAAATTTGGAAGTGAAAAAATTAAGCTGAAGCATTTGGACAATCAGCTCACAGAGTATTACTCTGAGACAAATAGAAAAGTAAGATGTGAACTCAGTCACGGTGATCAGTAGATATTTCTCTGCTGGGATAATGAGGGGAGAAAAGGAGCAAGATTCCTGAGCAATCAAGTGGGAGGGGATCCAGCACAAGAGTGGAGGGTGGCTTCAGATGGGAGCAGGCTCAGCTCATCACTGCTGTGGGCAAGAGGGCAGAGCGTGTGGGAGCAGACCCAGTAAGGGTAATAGAGTCAGAGTAGTGGATTGTTTCTGACTTTCTTACAGTCAGAGAAAGGGTGATAGAGTTAGAGTATGGATTGTTTCTGACCATTTCTATTGTTGCAGGGAAATAAGGTATAGAAATTATCTAGGCAGGAAAGGAAGCGAAGCCGGGGGGACTTTGACATGAGAAGAGAAGATGTGAAATAATCTCAGAGGGAGAAGAATGAATTATATAAGGGAAAGTAGTAGGATTGGCCCATTTGACATTTTTGGTCTTAAAGAAACCCCTGCAGTCATGTGTAGTCAACAAGGAGATGCGTAACTCAGATGCCCTTCAAGAGTGAATGAGTAATCGACTGGGGAAAGGCAGTTGGACGACAGCTTCCTGTGCAGTGCACTCAGGATCTATGAGAACATGTGAGCCAAGGCCATGCTTTTCTTCACAACTCCCAGCTCATGACTGAGCATGGAAGGGATCTCAAAGCTCCTCGTTGGGTTGGCCAAGACTTTCTCAGAATTGCAGCATAATCCAATGCTCTTCCTGCTCCCTCGCACATGTTAGACCTGCCTTGCACTCTGAAACTTGTCCTTGCCTCCTCCTGCTCCCTCCCAACATCATCTGTCAGGGGAGTTACCCTCTCCTACAAGCCACTTCAAGCTCCAACTTGGCTTCTGCTACCTGGCGATTCCAGCTAACACAATGAGGTTATCAGTCTTTTTCTCCAGTCCTCTTCAGTTGTTTCAGGAATGGTCCACACACACATGCAGTAAGCAGGAAGCTGGACTTTAACAAATGCTCAAGAAGGAGTGACAGAGGGGCAAAGACATGGAGAGCCCCCAGCGTATGCAGATATAGCTCTGAATATGAATCCAAGCTGGTTAGGAAGACAAATGAACCCCTGAGAAGGGTGACAAACCATAGAGAGTTGAGAGTGTCAGGCCATGCACTCAGGACCATACAGTGGATCAACCATCCCTTTTTCAGAGAACTAACCTGGGGAAGACATAGGCCCCGGGTAAGGGTTGCTCTTGATGCTCTTCTCGCTTTGACCACACACCTGAGCTGCTGAAGGATTACATTTATATTGCACACCTTCTTTGTGTTGTGCATTGTGCTAGGCACATTGTATCTATTTTTGACTATCTGAGAATTAAACGACAAATAGTTGAGGTAGATATTGTTTTACCAATGTTTGTTTAGGAAGAAACTGACTTTCAAAGAGAAGTCCTATAGCCATAAGCAGCGGGTGTCAAATTTAGACCCAATTCTACTTCAAAGACTTCAGAACCTGAGCCCTTTCCACAATACAACATTGTTGTTACTGGTTAGCTACAACTTACATATCAGAGGTACTAATGAATTTAATCTTATGTACACAGAGTTGGTACGGCATGCAAATGTGTATGTAAATGATTATTTTAATTTCTACAAACAAAGATGCAAATGTATCCTTAAGTTTACAGGAAACTGGTAAGATTACTTTACCTCAGTTGACCCATCCTTAGGACTCCAGCAAATCTGAATCCTTCTAATATAAATAAACCCCCAGCTTTCCATATGAGAGCTATTTCTTCACAATTTAAAACATTGAGTCTCTGGACCCCCATCAAGGATATTTTTAACTCCTCATGATGTTCTTTAGGGCTGAGATAAATGTAAAAAAAACAAAACCCCTTTCTGGAATTTTCTCTCTCCAAATATAGAAAGAAAAATAAAATAAAAGAGAATCTATCCTTGGAAATTCAGGCCAGGACATAGCTGAGGTCTTTAGCAGTCTGGTTTCTCTAATCAGGCCTTTGCCTGGATTTAGAGCACCCAGGGTTCACTTTCTTTGTTCTCACCTCCCACAAGCAGATGAGTATCTCAAGCAGATAATTTAATTTGTGAGGTTGGAAAAATACACTGCCTGCCCCTACATTCCCACCCAGTTCTCTGGGGTGTGAAGTCTGAAGCCTGTCCAATTTTTAGGAGTCTTCATTAATGTAATTCCCCTTGGACTCATCAAATATTCTCACCTAATACTCAGATGAAAATGCTTACGAAAATGTACTTTAAGATTAGGTGATAGATATGCTAATTACCTTGATTTGGTTATTCTACATTGTATACATGTATTAAAATATCACACTGTATCCCATAAATAGCTACAATTATTATGTGTTAATTAAAAATAATTTTTAAAAAAGGAAAATGTTTTTAAAAAGATAAGGTAGAGATGGGAAAAAGACACCTCAGATAGATCATCGAAGGGAGAACACTGGAATTCAACACAGAAATGACAGGAAACACCAAAAGCAGGGAAGGAGAGGGAAACAGGGCAGCCTGGTTTGCCAGGATTGTCTGGGAGCCTGGAGGGGCTCATCAACACAGATAAAGGGTAAGTGAGAGGCTCCCAGTGGCCCACATTTTCACCACAGACTCCTGCAATTCTAGCCATGCAAGAGCCCCTAGATCCTCCTCATAGGCCCTGAGGCTAACAAAAGATGCTGCCTGGAAACTGTGAAGGCACTGCTCCAGAGAGGAAGCTCACACTGGGTCCTACATGCCCCTTCCCAAGTCCTAGACAGCTACAGCAAGATGCCATAGAGAGAGCCCAGGCCCTAGCAGGCTGCATCCTACCAGGCTGCCCAACCGCCTCTATCTCCACATCCCTGGATCCCCATTAACATTTCCTGCCCACAGCCACTGTTGCCCACAGCCAGCACCACAGCTGGCTGCTGCCACCAGGGCTGAAGAGCAAGCTCCCCCCGGCAGCAAAGTCACCATGTATTTTCACACACTCCAAGGATAAATTGTTCTTTCTACAGCTGCTGCCACTGTGTATTGCCACCACCAGGTCCAAAGCATGAGAAAAATATGCACTCCCCAGCCACCTGCATGTGGCTACTGTCACCAAAAGCAGCCCTGCCCTCTCCCATAGCAGGGCTGTGGCACAGCTGCTGCCACTCCTACCCTAGCATTCCACCAGGGGCCTGGTGATCATTATGCCTCTGCCTATCACAGCCAGCAGCACCTGCATGCACTACTGGAAACTCAAGGACAGGTCTTCCCAGACCTACCCCATATCCCATTCCAAGTACCTGAGCACATCATCTGTGGGCTTGGAGACCACCCAACCTAGTCCACCACAATCGGCACCTGAGCACTTCTCCTGAGGGGTAGAGGCCAGGCCCATCCAACCTGCTGTTACCACTACAGCTGGCATACACCTGCAGGCTTGGAGACTGGCTCACTGAACCCATTGCAGGCACTGCAACACCAGCATAGTTTGCTTGGGAGCCAGAGGGTTGTCTCACCACTGCTGCTGACATTATTCACATCACACCCTCTGCCCAAGGGCCCAAGAACCTGCCCATTCACCAGCCCATTGCTGTCACTGCCAACATGAGCAAATTACCTGGAGGTCTGAGATTAGGATTCCCTGGACCCACTAATACCAGTGCCAGCATATGCCACCCTAGCATCCAAGGACAGGCAAGTTTGGGCCACTGCTGCTACCACTGGGGACCCAAAGACAGGCCCACATGGTATACCCATCCCCAGTAAAACTTTACTACAGCCTTCACTAACAATTGCACCCTAAACAACTGAGGAAATCACAGATACCACTCACATGATTTACAGATGAAAAAATCACAAGGAGAATATACTACTACTACAAACAACCAGAGTCAAAGCCAATGTGCCCTACCCAACCAATGCCATAGGTACATCTTCAGGAAAAATTCCTCCCTTGCAAAACCAAATTCAAAGAATTGAAAGAAGCAGCTACTATACTAGATGCATAGATGTCAATATAAGGGCAGAGAAAACATGAAAAAGCAAGGAAATAGGGCACCTCCAAAGGTGATAAAGGATTGCAACAACTCTCCAACAACAGATTTCAATCAAAAAGAAATTCATGAATTTCTGGAAAGAGAATTCAAAATTTTGATACTAAGTAAGCTGAGTGTGATAGAAGAGAATACAGAAAAACAATACAAAGGAATCAGAAAACCAATTCAGGATATGAGTGAGAAATTTACCAAAAGTACAGATACCATTTAAAAGAACCAAACAGAGGTTCTAGAACTGAAGGACTTATTAAATTAAATTTAAAAATACATTTGAAAGCTTCAACAACAAACTAGATCAAGCATAAGAAAGAATTTCAGAACTTGAAGTCAGGTCTTTCGAAATAACCCAGTCAGACAAAAATAAAGATAAAAAGAATAAACAAATCCTTATAATGACATATAAGACACCATAAAGCAACAAAAA
Source organism: Macaca fascicularis (assembly GCF_037993035.2). Lineage (NCBI taxonomy): Eukaryota > Metazoa > Chordata > Mammalia > Primates > Cercopithecidae > Macaca > Macaca fascicularis. The sequence goes on along the minus strand of NC_088388.1, from coordinate 129,544,267 downwards.
ATTTGAGTTCTTGAAGTTTCAGAAGGTAAAGATAAAATGAAAGGGATATAAATCCAATTTAACTAAATAATAGCTAAAAATGTTTCAAGTCTAGCAAGAACTTTAGATATCAAGATACAAAAAGCACAGTTTTCCATACATATACAATTCAAAATGTTCTTCTTTGTGACACATTATACTGAAACTGTCAAAAGTCAAAGACAAAGGGAGAATTTATAGAAAAGTGTATAGTCAATTATAAGGGAACCCCATCAGATTAACAGCAGATTTCTCACCAGAAACCTTACTGGTCAGGATAGGTGAGATTACATATTCAAAGTGCTGAAAGAAAAGAAAATTGTCAGCCAAGGATACTATACCCAGCAAAGTTGCTCTTCATAAATGAAGGATAAATAAGGTCTTTCCCAGACAAGCAAAAGCTGAGGGAATTTACTACTACTAGACCAATCCTACAAGAAATGTTTAAGGAAGTCCCACACCTGGATGCAAAAGGGCAATATTCACCACCATGAAAACACATAAAAGTATAAAATCCACTGGTAGAGCAAATATACAAATAAGGAAGAGAAAGAACTCAAATGTTACCAAACCAAAATGATAAACAATAAGAGATCAAGAATGGAACAAGTGATATACGAAACTTGTATCAATTAATAAAATGACAGGAATCAATTAATAAAATGACAGGAATAAGCCCTCTCTTACTAATAATAACCTTAAATACAAACAGATAAAACTTTCCACTTCAAAGATCCAAACTGGAGGCCAGACACTTTTGCTTATTCCTGTAATGCCAGCATTTTGGGAGGCTGAGCCAGGAGAATCCCTTGAGCCAAGGAGTTCAAGGCAGCAGTGAGCTATGATCATGCCACTGCACTATAGTCTGTGTGACAAAGTGAAACCCCCATCTCTAACCATTTTTTTAAAAAGATACATACTGGCTGAATGGATTTTAAAAAACATGGCCCAACAACATGCTGCCTATAAGAAACTTACCTCACTTGTAAAGACACATATGAACTGAAAGTAAAAGAATAAAAAAGAGACCCCTTATGTATGCAGACAAGAACCAAAAATGAGCAGAGGTGGCTATGTTTACATTAGATAAAACAGACTTCACGTCAAAAGCCATAAAAAGAGACAAAGAAGGTCATCATATAAATATAAAGGGGTCAATTTAGCAAGAGGATATAACAATTCTAAATCTATATGCACCCAAAATTATAGCACCCAGATTTGTAAAGCAAATATTATTTTATCTAAAGAAAGAGACTGTAATACAATAATAGTTGAGGACTTGAACACCCCACTGTCAGCATTAGATAGAGCATCTAGACAGAAAATTAACAAAGAAACTGATTTAAATTGCACATTAGACCAAATAGACCTAACGTACATTCACAGAACATTTTATCTAATTGCTACAAAATATACTTTCTTCTCATCAGGACATGAAACATTCTCAGGATAGACTATATGTTAGGACACAAAACAATTCTCAACAAATTTTTAAAAATTGAAATCGTATAAAGTATCTTCTCAGACCATGATGAAATAAAAATAGAAGTCAACAACATGAGGAACTTTGGAAACTGTACAGATACATGAAATTAAACAACATGCTTCTGAATGACCATTACTTAACGAATAAAGGAAAAAGTCCAAAAAATTCTTGGAACAAATAAAAATAAAAACACAAAATATCAAAACCTCTTGGATACAGTAAAAACAATGCTAAGAGGGAAGTTTACAGCAATAAACACCTATATCAAAAAAGTAGAAAGATTTCAAATAAACAACCTAATGATGCACCCCAAGAAGCTAGAAAAGCAGGAGTAAGCTAAATCCAAAATTAGTAGAAGGAATGAAATAATATATATCCAAGCAGAACTAAATGGAATAGAAATTAAGGAGAAAAAATTCAACAAAACAAAAAATTGGATTTTTTTGGAAAGATAAAATTGATAACTTGCTAGCTGGACTAACCATAAAGAGAGAGAAGATCAAATAAACAAAATCAGAAACGACAAAGGAGACATTACAACTGATAATCAAGAAATGCAAAAAATTACCAGACACTATTATGAACAACTACACACTAACAAACTGGTAAACCCAGAGAAAATGAATAAATTCCTGGACATGTACAATCTACCGAGATTAAATTAGGAAGAAATAGAAAACCTGAACAGACCAATAATGAGCAATGAGACTCAAATTAGATTGAATCAGTAATAAAAAGTCTTCCAACAAAGAAAAGTCTAGGACTGGATGGCTTCAGTGCCAAATTCTACCAAACTTTCACAGAAGAACTAACATCTGTTCTACTCAAACTATATCAAAAAACTAAAGAAGAGGGAATTCTCCCCAACTCTAATGAGTCCAGGATTACCCTGATACCTAAACAAAACAAGGGCACAACAAGAAAACTACAGGTCAATATTCTTGATGAACATAGACACAAAAATCCTCAACAAAATACTAGCCAACTGAATCCAACAGCCCATCAAAAAGATAATACACCATGATTAAGTCATATTTACTCGAGGGATGCAATGATGTTCCATCATATGCAAATCAATAAATGTGATACATCACATCAACAGAATGCATGGATATGATCACCTCAATAGAGGCAGAAAAGCATTAGATAAAATTCAACACCGCGCATGGTAGAAACTCTCAATAAACTAGGCAAAGAAGGAATATACCTCAACGTAATAAAGGCCGTATATGATAAACCCACAGCTAGCATCATACCGAATGGGGAAATGCTGAAAGCCTTTCCTCTAAGAACTGGAACAAGGCAAGGATACCCATTTTCACCGCTCCTATTCAACATAGCACTGGAAATCCTAGTCAGAATAAGGAAGAGAAAGAATTCAAATGTTACTCTACAGAAAACTACCAAACTATAATGAGTAAACAATAAGAGATCAAGAACAGAACAAAGGATATACAGAACAGCCAGAAATCAATTAATGAAATGACAGAAATAAGCCTCACATATTAATAATTTTAAATATAAACAGATAAAACTGTTGAAATATATAGTGACTATATATAAATATATATATATATTTGTTGAACTATATATACACAAAATATATTTCAAGACTGTAGTAATCAAAACAGCATAGTATTAACATGAATCAGACACATAGACCAATGGAACAGAGTACAGAACCCAGAGATAAATACACATATGTAGAGCCAACTAACGTTTGATAAAGGCACCAAGAACATACACTGGGAAAAGGACACCCTTGTCAATAAATGGTTCTGGGAAAATTGAATAACCGTATTCAGAAGAATGAAACTGGACCCCTATATATATATATATATATATATGTATATATACCATATACAAAAATTAATTCAAAATAGATTAAAGATTTAAATGTAAGACCTAAAACTATAAAACTACTGGAAGAACACAGAACACTTTGGGATATTGGTCTAGGCAAGGAATTTATAACTAAGGCTTCAAAAGCACAGGCAATGAAAACAAAAATAGACAAATGGGACTACATTAAAGTAAACAGCTTCTGCACAGCAAAGGAAACAATCACCAGAGTGAAAAGACAACCTACAGAATAGGAGAACATATTTTCAAACTATTCATCTGGTAAGGGACATATCCAGAATATACAAGGAACTCAAACAACTCAACAGGAAAAAAATAAATCATCCCATTAAAAAGTGGGCAAAGAACTTGAGATGAATAGATATTTCTCAAAAGAAGACATACAAATGACCAATAGACATATGAAAAATGCTCAGCATCACTAATCATCAGGAAAATGCAAATGAAAAACACAGTAAAATATCATCTTACCCCAATTAGAATGGCCATTACTAAAAAGACAAAAAATAACAGATACTGGCAAGGATATGGAGAAAAGGGAACTCTTTTACACTCTTGGTAGAAACGTAAATTAGTACAGCCACCATGGAAAACAGTATGAAAATGTCTCAAAAAATTGAAAATAGAACTACCAAAAATATAGCAATCCCACTAGTAGATATTTATCCAAAGGAAAACAAATCAGTATACCAAAGTTATACCTGCACTCTCATGTTTATTGCAGCACTATTCACAATAACAGAGATATAGAATCAACCCTAGGTGCCTGTCAACAACCAACAGATAAAGGAAAAGTGGTAATATACGTGATGGAATATTATTTCGACCAGAAAAAAGAATAAAATTATGCCATTTGCAGGCACATAGATGGAAATGGAGGTCATTATGTTAAGTGGAATAAGTCAGGCATAGAAAGACAAATGTTGCCATCTTCTCGCTCATATGTGGGAATGAAAAATATTGATCTTAGGGAGTAGAGAATAGGATGATAGGTGCCAGAGGCTAGGAAGGGTGTGTGTGCAGAGGGGTTATAAAGAGAGGTTGGGGCTGGGCGCAGTGGCTCAAGCCTGTAATCCCAGCACTTTGGGAGACCAAGGCAGGCGGGGATCACGAGGTCAGGAGATCGAGACCATCCTGGCTAACACGGTGAAACCCCGTCTCTACCAAAAAAAAAAAAAACAAAAAAACAAAAAACCTTAGCCGGGCGTGGTAGCGGGCGCCTGTAGATCCAGCTACTGGGGAGGCTGAAGCAGGAGAATGGCGTGAACCCAGGAGGCGGAGCTTGCAGTGAGCCAAGATTGCACCACTGCACTCCAGCCTGGGCGACAGAGCAAGATTCTGTTCAAAAAAAAAAAAAAAAGAGAGGTTGGTTAATGGGTACAAATATACAGTTAGATAGAAGTTAAACGTTCTAATGTTTCACAGCAGAATAGGGTGACTGTAGTTAATAACAATGTGTCGTATAACTCAAAACAGCCAGAAGAGAGGACTTGAATGTTCCCACTACATAGAAAAAACAAATACTTGAAGTGATGGACACCCCAAATACTCTGGCTTGATGATTACACGTTCTATGCATGTAACAAAATATCATATGTACCCCATAAATATGTACAAATATTATGTATCAATAAAAAATAAAATAAAGAAATGGAAAGGGGGGCCCTAAAGGGGGAAATGGATAGGGTACAAGGAAAATGCTGCCTTGATCAATGACTTTCCTGAGGCCATACACATCCTGCTGATGTCAACTTGCAGAGTGGGGACAGGTGACTTCTCCAGGCCCCTGCACTCACAGGACTCCTACGCTCTAGACACCCAGAACATGCTGCAGTTTCTCCAGTGGACTTTCTCTTTCTTGCTCTGAGCCTTTCACCTGCTGGTCCCTCTTCTTCAGCCCCTTTTCGCCACTTCTGCCTGACAACTAGTGACCCTCCAAGAGTCAGCTCCTGCACCCAGCCCCTCTCTCCTCCTTCAGATTGAATCCTGGCTCTGTGCTTCCCCAGCACTCTCTGGGAAGGCCTGGAGCACAATGATCCTGTTTTATTTATCTGCATGTTTCCAGCATCTAGCTGAATGTCTTAAATAATCAATTTTAATAAATATTCAAGTGACTAAATGAAACTCCATTAAAGAATTTAGCACATTGTCCAAGAGCTGTTAGATGGTTTCCCTCACTGGACCGCTACATTCTGAAGAATTATGTCTGTTTATTCCTCTATCCCTAGGAACTTAGCACAGTGCCTGGTCCATAGTGGATGCTCAATAAATAATTTGGAGTTAATTAATGAATGTAAGCAACATGCATTTTCACCTGCAGGCTGGATTCTTTCAATGTTGGAAATGGCTTCGACTTCCGCTGCTGCTGTCCTGGGTACTTAGCAGAAGATTGTCTGAAGCCACATTGTTGATCCACGTCCTGACAGCCCTACGGTGAATAAGCCCCTCCAGCTACACCCTCTGCACCTAGTTAGAGGCTCAGCCCCTCCTCAGGGCTTCATTATCTTGAGGTAGGCACACATACCTCCATCGCCTCCTTTTCCATCCTTCCCCTGCTGTTTCTGGAATTAAGGTGCCTCAGCCCTGGCCTCACTGTGACACTCATTACTCTGGTATTGATGGCCTTCCACCTCCCTGTTATTCCGTGAAGATTAGAAAGCAGAGACCTTTCTTGGGCAAGGGAATGGGTTTTGTCAGTATTCAGTGTGTAACAACAGAAAGTATAATAAATTCTGGCAGTCAATCGAATATGACATGATAATGAATGTTAACATCATGTGCCCCCCTTTGCCTACAGAGGGGAAAGTCATGTTAGATTACAGCTAAGCACAGGCACCTTGTGATTTCTATTTGCCTCTCTTTCTCGCTCCTCCTTTCCCTGGTTTGACCTCAGCACTCGCTCAGCTCCACCCCTACATCCCCAGCTTCATCTTCCCTCATTGCTCAGAAACATTGCTTCAATTCCCCTGGGCCCCGCATCCTCTATGTAAGAAACCTGACCTCAGAGGCAACTTCCCTCCTCCTAACTTAACAGAATGCTCAGCCTGGAGAGCCTTCCTGCAGCCATCGGGCAGCCCCGTGAGTCTGAATTAGACTGAGTAGGATAACAAACCAAGAGAGAACTGTGAGGAGAATTCCAAGCTCAGGGCTGGCTCCATGTGAGTCAAGAGGCGAGACTCCTGCCTCTCCCCCACAAAAGGAATACAAAGTGAAACCAGAGCCAAAGACCTGTTCCTTGCCTTAGTTTCCCCCCCAAATTCTTTGGTTTCAAGGACATCGCCTGCTATTTTGAGTTTTAAAAAAAATCAAGGTCCCATAATGTAATTTCCAGGGTCAGCATGGGCTTAGCTGCATTCTTGTTAATGAAGGCAGTGGTAAACATGCGTTTGAAAGCAGAAACTGGAGCTATCACTGGAGCCACAGGGAGTTTTTAGAGAAACATTCTGTAGCAGCCTCAGTTCCCCCAATTGGCCAGTCTGAACCTGCTCCCCTTGAACAGGAAAAATGCTTGATAATTGTCCTTTTATCAGGAAATGAAAGATAATCTTCAACTCATAATAATCATTAATCAATCATGATGATCTTCCAAGCACATAATATGCCACTTAATTCTCACTACATATACACGCATAAATACATATAATGTATCTAATATGGGTTATATGTTATATATGGCTCAGAAAGTTCTGAGCACTTATCTTTTTTTTTTTTTTTTTTTTGAGACAGAGTCTCACTCTGTTGCCTAGCAGGCTGGAGTGCAATGGTGCAATCCCAGCTCACTGCAACTTCCACCTCCCGAGTTCAAGCGATTCCCCTGCCTCACCCTCCCAACTAGCTGGGACTACAGGCATGTGCCACCATGCCTGGCTAAGTTTTTGTATTTTTAGTAGAGACAGGGTTTCACCATGTTAGCCAGAATGGTCTTGATCTCTTGACCTCGTGATCTGCCCGCCTCGGCCTCCCAAAGTGCTGGGATTATAGGCATGAGCCATTGCGCCTGGCCCTGGGCACTTATCTTAAGGGTCATAGCCATAAGATGTTGGGACAAGAGTCAATCTATCCACTTTATCCATCAAGCACCAGTATACAAAATCACTTTTGACTGGGTGCAGTGGCTTACACCTGTAATCCCAGGACTTTGGGAGGCTAAGGTGGATGGATCACCCAGGGGTTCGAGACCAGCCTGGCCAATATAGTGAAACCCTGACTCTACTAAAAATACAAAAAGTTAGCTGGGCATGGTGATGTACACCTGTTGTCCTAGATCTTCGGAAGGCTGAGGCAGGAGAATTGCTTAAACCCAGGAAGCAGAGGTTACAGTGAGCTGAGATCACGACACTGAACTCCAACCTGGACAACAGAGTGAGACTCTGCCTCAAAAAAATAAATAAATAAATAAATAATCACTTTTGACCAATGACTGGGACTCGTTCTTTCTCTCCTCACTATAAATTGAAGATATAGAAGACTCGCTTTAAAAGCCTCTGCTAACAAAAAGGTAGGAAGGGTGACTAATTTAGCAGTAACTATTAGCATCTGGCCTTACTCTGCAGTTTACAAAGCACTTTTTCTACATTATTTCTTTTGATCCTCAAAAAGATAAAAAGTATGCATTATTATTATCATTATGCTCATTTTACAGATAGAGAAACTGATGTGGCCTAATCAATGTTCATAACTATTTAAGTCTTTAAAATACAGTCTGAAAAAGAGGTTCCCAAGCAACCAAATTACATTTAATGGCAATAATAATCTTAATGTTATTTGGATGTCGCTTTACCGTTTCAAAGTATTTTCACATACATTTAGTTTCCAAATTAAATTGTACAAACATGCAGAAATTTTAAAGTATGCATGTTTAGCCTAGTCGTCCCACATCCTGAAATCTTTCATAGAGAAATAAACCACACGAAGTTGCCTACACCCAACAGTCTTTATTCCATCATTTTGTCCCCTCGAAGACAATCGGGAAAATGTGGTCATGGAGAGGGAACTCCTAGGCCTCTTTTCCCAAAGGCAGCCTCAGTCCCCAGAGAGGAAACTGCCATTGACCTTTTCACAATACTCTCCCCACCTGCCCTCAGGGGAAGAATTGCTCTCTTGACTGCAAAGATACTAAGATCCAAGGGACCTCATTTCAACAGTGGATACATTTCTTGTTTTGAAAGATAATGCACATCTGTGAAAATATTTTATCTTCCCAGCTTCTCCACCTGCATCTAATGGGAACGTGTGGACTATAAGCTTCATCTATGTTGAGGGGAGCAGAATAATGCTGATGTTATATTAAGTGGAAAGAAGCAGGACCCCAAATTATATACACACAGTAGGACCTCAATTGTATATTTTTAAGTTTGTAATGACTAGATGTCTATTTATACTCATTTTAATACTTATACCTTTAAAATCAGTAAATCAGCATGTGCTACTTTGTAATCAGAAAAAAACTCTTAATTAATGGAACAGGTGAGACTGAATTGACAACAAGTTGTATGAAAAATATCCAGGAGTTTTCACTGACCTGACTTCAGCATGAGGTTTCTAAACGTTGCCTCAGTGGTAAATTGAATAGACATATTTGACTTATTAAAGAATCTGCCAGAGGCCAGGTGGGGTGGCTCAGGCCTGTAATCCCAGCACTTTGAGAGGTCAAGGTGGAAGGATCATTTGAGGCCAGGAGTTCAAGATCAGCTTGGGCAACATGACAAAACAACCCCTTCTCTACATTAAAAAAAAAAAAAAAAAATAGTCGGGCATGGTGGCGCGTGCTTGTGGTCCCAGCTACTGAGGAGGCTGAGGTGGAAGGATAGCTAGAGCCTAGGAGGTCAAGGCTGCAGTGAGTCGTGATTGCACCACTGCACTCCAGCCTGGGTGACAGAGCGAGACCCTACCTCAAAACAACAGCAACAAAACAGTGAATCTGTAATCTGCCAGAAAGATCCTCATAGAGAACAGGACCCTCCATCAGGGCAGATGGCAAAATGGGTATCAAGCCACTAACCTTCTGCCTGGCACATGGTAAGCTTTTAAATGCCAGAATTTACAAGAAATTGATGACCCCATACTCCAAGATCATTTGGGTATTTTCCCCAGTTCCTGCCTGCCCTGACCTGCAACTACTCAGAATCGATCCTCCCAGTGCCAAACACCAGCAGGAGTCGCACGCCAGGCTTTATGTTAGGCAAATTGCAACCTTCGTTGTTTCAACCTCAGTGTGCAAAAAAAAAACCCTGTGGTCTGTGCTGTGTTTCATTATTACAAAGAATTCCTTTTTCCCATTGCCCAGTGTGCTCCCTACCCCAACTAGAATTCCTTTTCTGGCCAGGTGCAGTGGCTCTTGCCTGTAATCCCAGCACTTTGGGAGGTTGAGGCAGGTGGATCACATGAGGTTGGGAGTTCGGAACCAGCCTAGCTAACATGGTGAAACCCTGTCTCTACCAAAAATACAAAAATTAGCCAGGCGTGGTGATGGGCACCTGTAATCCCTGTTACTCAGGAGTCTGAGGCAGGAGAATTGCTTGAACTTGAACCCAGGCGGCAGAGGTTGCAGTGAGCTGAGATCACACCGTTGAACTCCAGCCTGGGCAACAGAGTGAGACCCCATCTCAAAAAAAAAAAAAAAAAAAAAGAATTCCTTTCCCTTGTGCCTCTGCACACACACTTGTTAGCCTTCATCAGTCAGCGTTGTTCCGTCTGTACTCTTAGAGTTGGAAGGGACCTTGGAGAGCATATGACTTAATCCCTTAGTTTACAGGGTAATTGGAATCTCAAGAAGTGAAGCAACTTGCCCCAATATAGCCAGGTCTTTAGTGGCAGGGCCAGGCCATGGACATAGACATACCATGCTTTTCACTGCATCTTGAGAGAAAATAATTTATACCTAGAGGTAAAAATAGGGCTAGGTATACGGGAAAGTGCCCTGGAGTGATCAATTTTGCATTGAAGTCACTCTGATGTCAGTTAGCCTTCTCGCCTTGGGCAAATCACTTTGCATTCTGGGCCTAAGGTGCTGCTGTGAGGTTAGATGAGATAATATATGTGATAGAAAGCATTTTGTCAACTGCAAAAACATTATACAAATTTTAGGCATTGCTATTTGACTGCTAAACACCCTTCCAGGAGTATTTGCATTATTTTTTATTATACTTTAAGTTCTGGGATACATGGGCAGAATGTGCAAGTTTATTACATAGGTATACATGTGCCATGGTGGTTTGCTGCACCCATCAATCGGTCATCTACATTATGTATTTCTTCTAATGCTATCCCTCCCCTTGCCCCCCACTCCACAACAGGCCCTGGTGCATGATGTTCCCCTTCCTGTGCCCATATATTCTCATTCTTCAACTCCCACTTATGAGTGAGAACATGTGGTGTTTGGTTTTCTGTTCCTGTGTTAGTTTGCTGACAGTGATGGTTTTCAGATTCACCCATGTACCTGCAAAGGACATGAACTCATTTTTTATGGCTGCATAGTATTCCATGGTATATATGTTGCACATTTTCTTTATTCAGTCTATCATGGATGGGCATTTGCGTTGGTTCCAAGTCTTTGCTATTGTGAATAGTGCTTCAATAAACATACATGTGCACATGTCTTTATAGCAGAATGATTTATAATCCTTTGGGTATATATCCAGTAATGGGATTGCTGGGTCAAATGGTATTTCTGCTTCTAGATCCTTGAGGCATTGCCACACCATCTTCCACAATGGTTGAACTAATTTACACTCCCACCAACAGTGTAAAAGCATTCCTATTTCTCCACATCCTCTCCAGCATCTGTTGTTTCCTGACTTTCTAATGATCACTGTTCTAAGTGGTGTGAGATGGTATCTCATTGTGGTTTCAACTTGCATTTCTCTAATGACCAGTGATGATGAGCTTTTTTTCATATGTTTGTTGGCCGCTTAAATGTCTTCTTTTGGAAAGTGTCTGTTCACATCCTTTGCCCACATTTGATGGGGTTGTTTTTTTTCCTGTAAATTTGTTTAAGTTCCTTGTAGATTCTGGATATTAGCCATTTGTCAGATGGATAGATTGCAAAAAATTTATGCCATTCTGTAGGCTGCCTATTCACTCTGATGATAGTTTCTTTTGCTGTGCAGAAGCTCTTTAGTTTAATTAGATCCTGTTTGTCAATTTTGGCTTTGGTTGCCATTGCTTTTTGTGTTTTAGTCATGAAGCCTTTGCCCACGCCTATGTCCTGAATGGTATTGCCTAGGTTTTCCTCTAGGGTTTTTATGGTTTTAGGTCTTACATTTAAGTCTTTAATCCATGTTGAGTTAATTTTTGTACAAGGTATAAGGAAGGGGTTCAGTTTCAATTTTCTGCATATGGTTAGCCAATTTTCCCAACACCATTTATTAAATAGGAAATCCTTTCCCCATTGCTTGTTTTTGTCAGATTTGTCAAAGATCAGGTGGTTGTAGATGTGTAGCATTATTTCTGAGGTCTCTAGTCTGTTCCATAGGTCTATATATCTGTTTTCATACCAGTACCATACTGTTTTGGTTACTGTCCTTATATTATAGTTTGAAGTCAGGTAGGGTGATGCCTCCAGCTTTGTTCTTTTTGCTTAGGATTGTCTTGGCTATACGGGCTCTTTTTTTGTTCCATATGAAATTTAAAGTAGTTTTTTCTAACTGTGAAGAAAGTCAGTTGTAGTTTGATGGGGATAGCATTGAATCTAAAAATTACTTTGGGCAGTATAGCCATTTTCACGATGTTGAGTCTTCCTATCCATGAGCATGGAATGTTTTTCCATTTGTTTGTATCCTCTTTTATTTCCTTGTGCAGTAGTTTGTAGTTCTCCTTGAAGAGGTCCTTCACATCCCTTGTAAGTTGTATTCCTTGGTATTTTATTCTCTTTGTAGCAACTGTGAATGAGAGTTCACTCATGATTTGGCTCTCTGTTTGTCTATTACTGGTGTATAGGAATGCTCGTGATTTTTGCACATTGATTTTGTGTCCCGAGACTTTGCTGAAGTTGCTTATCAGCTTAAGGAGATTTTGGGCTGAGATGATGGGGTTTTCTAAATATACAATCATGTCAACTGCAAACAGAGACAATTTGACTTCCTCTCTTCCTATTTGAATACACTTTACTTCTTTCTCTTGCCTGATTTCCCTGGCCAGAACTTCCAATACTATGTTGAATAGGAGTGTGAAAGAGGGCATCCTTGTCTTGTGGTATTTTTCAAAAAGAATGCTTCCAGGCCTTACCCATTCAGTATGATATTGGCTGTGGGTTGGTCATCAATAGCTGTTATTATTTTGAGATACATGCCATCAGTACCTAGTTTATTGAGAGTTTTTAGCATGAAGGGATGTTGAATTTTATCGAAGGCATTTTCTGCATCTTTTGAGATCATCACTGTCCTTTGACCCTGGAGCCAGTGCTGGTGAGAATGCAGGGGTAAGACACTCTAAAACTACAGTACTACAATGACCTAATTAGACCTATTAAAACCCAGAAAATCAAAATATACATGCGGTTGGTCCACTGAATTTCACTCACCCATAGAAATGAAGGCAGAGTACTAAAAATTATATATATACAAAGATGTTTATTATAGCATAGTTTGTAATGACTGCAAGTGGAAATAAACTGAATGTTCCTCAATAAGGGAATGATTTTATACCCTGTAGAACACTCCTACCATAAAATATTTTTCAACTAATAAAAATTGTGTTCTTGTTCGATCTATATCTATTGACCCAGAGGGATTTTTATGATATATTGTTAAGTGAAAAACAAGTTACAGAAAAATGTACTTGCTTAATTTGAGTTTTGTAAAACTACAAGTAAAATGATCCTATATTTGTGTTGAGAAAGAGCCAAGGAAAGAGAAGGGAGAAGGAGAGACAGTGGATCAGCTAGAATTAGGTCTCATCAATCCAAAGGAACGAATGTCCCATGGTGGAATTTCAGGATGTTTAGCCAATGGGAAAATGAATTTAAAATGAAGTCAGGGGAAGCATCAGGTGTGACTGAAGGCACAAAGACTTTGCGTTGGCATGTGGCATGTGGCTGAATCTGTCCGGGCTTCTATCTCTGTTCAGCAGGTTCCCATGGTTCACACTCCTCATTCCCAAGCATCTAACATGTCACTGGTTCGCTTTCTCATCCCACTGCCCATCTCTGCAAGGAAGCAGGAACCCACGGGTAAAGCACATCTATGTATTTTGGATTTATCACTGTCTCATTATTGGTTTCTCTATTAATATTTAGGATGGAGCCTAAAGTGCAAGCCAAGATTATAAAACAAGAGCAAGCAATCAAGTTTCTCGACAATAATGTTACACCCTTCAGAGCACAAAGCTGATGGACTTTGCCATGTAATTACCAATATAGATTGTTGTTTTAAGGAATAATGTGTTTTAATCACAATAAAACACTCCTATGTGGGCAGAGAGTCCTGCATCTACACAAGCGGATTGCTTCAGTATTGCCAGGCATCCAGACTTGGGCTCGAGAGAGACCTCTGACAGGAGAGCGTGAAGACTGTAGTTGAAGGGTAAATCCCAGCTTTCCTCAGCCAGGAAGCCCATCATAAAGGTGGGGCAGCTGGGTAACAAACAGGGGCAATGTTAAAATTGTATCTTCTTAAAATTTATTGTTACTTCAAGGCAACAGTGAGCTGAGCCAGGAAGATTCCAGCAAAGATAGCTGTTATTAACCCCTCAAATATCATCTTGTCTTGGGGAGCCTTCCCCTCTCCTCCAAAAGTGAATAATCCCTTTCTCTGTGGTCCTTAGTGCTTGTTATACTCCTTCTAAGCTTACTGTGGCACTGCTATCATGTATTTGCATGTCTTACCTTACAGTGTTTTTTATCCTTATGTTAACTCCTCCCTCACTACGGCCTAGCAGGGTGGGGACCCCAGTGCAGGTCAGTGGATGTTGAATGAGTCTACACCTTTATGTAAGGCCCCACAGAACAACAGCAAAGGTTATAAACACCAGTCTGGAAATGAAATCAGTGATACTGGAATTCCCATGTTTACTGCAGCATTATTCACAATAGCCAAGATACAGAAACCACCTACGTCTCCTCTGATGAATGGATAAAGAAAACGCAGCATATGTACACAATAGAATACTATTCAGCTATAATAAAAGAAGGACATTCTGCCACTTACAATGACATGAATGAATCTGGAAAACATTATGTTAAGTGAAATAAGTCAGACACAGACAAATACTGTCTGATCTCACTTATATGTGGAATCTAAAAATGTCAAACTCAGAACAGAGAGTAGAACGGTGGTTGCCAAGGGCTGGGACATGGAAGAAATGGGAAGATGTCAGTCAAAGGCTATAAACCTTTAGTTATAAGATGAATATGTTTTGGACATCTAATGTACAGCATAATTCTGTATTGTTTACTAGAAATTTGCTAAGAGGATAGATCTCGTGTCCTCACCACACAAGTGCACACACACACACACATGAAAGGGTAACTAAGTGTGGTAATGGATATGTTTATTAACTTGATTGTGGCAATCATTGCACAATATATACATATACCAAATTATCACATGTCCTTCTTGAATACATATTTTTCAATTATACCTTCAATTATATCTCAATAAAGCAGAAAAATCACTTTATGCAATAAAATTGTTACTCCACAAATAACTTCTAAGAAGAAAAAAAATAGAAAAGGGAAAAAGAAACCCAAGACTGGGAATCAGGACAAGGGAACTTCAATTCCAGCTTTATCTACAATCTCTCTATGATTTCAAACAAGCCACTTAACTTCCCTTAGTTTACCCATCTGTGAAATGAACACAGCACAAAATATTAGGATTGTGAAAAAAGCCTAAGGATTGTGAAGAAACTCACTGGAGAATCCATGATCAAGTATCAGTAAGACACATCCCTACCTAAGGAACCTCCCTATCTTGTGCACTGGCAAACTCCCTCTTCTCCAGATGGGTGAGTTCACATATCACCTCCTCATTGAAGCCTTTCACAACTAGCCTAGAAGACATGGTACTTGCTACACCACTCACTCTAAGATTATCTACTCAGAACCTTTTATCCACAATATTGTAAGTTCTAAGAGACAGAGAAGAGTGTATTTTTATTTTATCTGTATATTTTCAAGACCTAACATAGTACCTGTTTAATAGTCAGCAACCCAATAAAAATCCAATAGAGGAATGAATGAATAGACGGATGAATGGATGGTTGGATGGATGATAGATACGTGGGTGAATGGATAGATGAAAAAGGGAGAGAGAGGAGGCCTTGTGTCTGGTTTGGTTAAAATGGCTCTGAACTGTTTTAATAGTATAAATGATCTCTGTATGCTAATTGCTGATGTATAAAGATTGAAGTAGCATGGAACTCCCTAAGATTTGAGACATATTATTCTCCTGACTTGTCATTTAGATTAACCTTACCCATCAGCAATATCAGGATAAGTCACACTATCTATAGAATATTCTTTCAAATATGGGTGGGAAAGGAAGGCAATGCCTATTACACATGTATAATGTATTGATGGCACCGGCAGCCCATCTGGAGCAGCTGCTGCCATGACACCGGCTGCAGTGGGGGAGGCATGGCTGGGGCTGCAAATTCCATGGATTCAGTGGGGGCCAAGAGCAGGCAGGAGTCCTGCCCTCCTGGGTACAGCTGCAGCTGCCCAAGTCATGGTTGTGGACCCAGGCATCCCTGTGATCTCTGGGGCCCAGAAGTCCCCCACCTTTCCCCACAGGCTCAGATGTCTGCTCCCACTGTCTGGCCTCTTTCTGGCACTCACTCTAATCTTGGAGCAAGACTGGGACCAAGACTGGGCACTATCACAGCCCAGCCAATTGTGCACACACTTGGGGCAATGCTGACACCCCAGCCCCCTGCCACCTTGGCCCCCTTGGATGCTGGATGCCAACGCACTCAGGAGGAAGGCCAAGGGAGTGCTAAGGGCAGCTCAGCACTGGCCTGTAGGTGCCTCTTAACATGAGCAGCCTGGGTGCCATGAACAGGCCAGGAGGCAGATGAGCTCCTGGGCAGAAGTGGGCAGATCCCCAGTGAAGTCCCACCTTCAAGCCAGGAAAGGCCTGAAACCTGGGGACTGGGCTGCTGGTCCCATGGACCAGAGTGGGAACTCGTGGTGCTTTTTCCAGGCCTACCCCTGGCTGCTCATGGGCCAATTGGTACACACTTCCTCCCCACTGAGGCTCATAAAAGCCCTGAACTCAGCTAGACTCTAGGAGACTATAGGATAGCCAGCTGCAGAGAAGAGCTGCTCACCCCAGGATCTTCTCTCTTCTGAGAGCTGAACACTCATCGGGTCACTCTGCCTGCAGAGAGGAGCTACCCACTGCGGGTCTCCTCTGAGCTCTTCTGTCACTCAATAAAGCTCCTCTTCACCTTGCTCACCCTCCACTTGTCCACATACCTCATTCTTCCTGGACATGGGACAAAAACTTAGAAAAGCCCACCAAGTGGCGGGGCTAAAAGAGCTGTAATACAAACAGGGCTGAAACACGCCCCTTGCTCACCACATTGCAGGTGTCAAGAAGGAGAGAAGAGAGAATGATAGAAGAGCTGCAGCCTTTCAGGGATCCCAGACCTAGGAGCTCCTGGAACCAGTGTGCTGACACCCTCCTTGGGGCTCTGCAATTCCTGGCATCTCCAAGCTTCTGGGCACCACCATATTCCCCAGGGCCTGCCATGGAAGCTGCTTGTGGTACACCTGGTCTAGCCACAGCCCCACAGGGAGCCGGTGCCTGGGCCAGTGCCTGGAGCTGCCTGCCCTGCCACAGCCAGTATGCCTGGCTGTGCATAATGGCTGGACCCCACACTCACTCCCACACCTCTTGCTGCTCTGCTCGCCCTTGGTAGGCATGGGATCCAGGCCAGTAGTGCAAGCTGAGCACAGCCTGCCAGGCCAAGTGGGCCCAGCAGGCCTGAGCAAAACTCAGGTCAAGACACTCACTACAGGCCACAGAGGTTTTCAGCCTGAAAAGCAACACCCCAAGGATCCTGTGACAGTATCATTGAATCCTCAGAACAGTCTTTTAAGGTCAGTACTATTTGGCCCCGTTTTATGGATGAGAAAACTCACATCAAAGACGTGAAAAATTTACCTATAGTCATTCTGTCAGGAAGTGACAGAGCCGGGATTCACCAAAAGCCAAACCAGTCGTCCACTAAATATCTATAAGGAAATTGCTTCCTGTCCATCTTCAGAGAAAATGCAATATACTGTGAAAAAACAGGGGAAGGCAAAGTGGCAACTGGCTCATTGTAAACTGATCAATCATCATTGCTTGTTCACCATGCCCATCTCTGGCACACCCACAAGACCTGCCTGTACTCAGCCGAGCATGAGTGGGTAGTCGTGTTTGTCCTCTCACCCAAGAGCCCATTTACCTATCTCCATGGAGTGAGGAGCTCCGTAATGTGGACACCCACCTGTGGTGGCCTGCTCAGTAGGTGTGAAGGGGCTGTGCTGCATATAAATGGACTCTTTCACTTAGCAGGAGGCAGGTAATTTCTTTTGTCCCTGCTGATGCATTATTGATTGTGATGAATGTCAGAGTGGGAGCCCATTCCAGGAGCCATTAAACAATAATTTCATCTCCGGTGGGTAATTGATTGTCAGGGGCCACCGTGGCTGGTTGTGAAGTGGTGGTAACAGTGAATGTTTTTATTTGGGGCAGGGTGTGAAGGGAAGATTACATGATTTATTTATCAAATATCAAGCCCAGTTTTCAGGAAGAGGAAGCTGAAATGTGAAGTTGACCTTCTCTGAGGCGCAGACAGCCTGTCTCCTGAGGTCAAATTCCTGCTGCTTAGTATTAGAGGTGTATCTGGGCTTCCCTCCTCTACCCACTTTCAACTACCACTGTCCTTGGTAGCCACCCTCCCCACCCACCCAGAAAATCCTAGGCGTGATTATATTCATCTAATGTTACCAGCATCCAAATCCTCACAGCCTGTATACTCAACATCAACATCAAAATCTAGATATGTATTCTCTTGGTACAAGACAGCTTAGATCTGCTGGGTCTCTGAGTTCATACCCTAGAATGTCTTTCTCCTTGGCGTCCCTTTCATCAAATTCCTACTTACTCACCCCCAGATGACATCATCTGCTAAGGAAGCCCTGAGCCACCTCGATCCCCAGATGCAAAAGTGTTACTTGCTGCCACCTCTGTATTCTTAGGGCAATGCATTCATGCCTCTCATCATAGAATTTCTGATATTATGTTCTGATTATTTCCTTAGATTTCTGTCTTGACTACATTGTCAGTGATTCTTAATCTTTTCTGGATGATAAACTCTTCCTTATAGGGTTTGATGAAAAGTATAAAATTTCTGCCTTGTGAAAAACATGAGCATCTTGGCAGATATGAACATACTATGTTCAGATTTAGGGTGTTTACATATCCACTGAAAACCATTCAGGGATCTCATGTTAAGAACCTCTACCCTGACCGAGCTGTCTGAGGGCCAGTATCTTATTTGCCTTTGTGTCTCCAGGCACAATGCATAGCAAGTGCTTAGCAAATGCTTGTGGAATGGGTGCAGGCTCTTTACAGGGCAGCTCAAAGATGTGGGAGTGTAGGCTGTCTGTAAGCTGCATGTCTCAAGCATTATTGATCGAAGGGCTATGAAGTGGTATCTGGAGCTATGCAGGCAGAAGATGAAGTGGCTGCAATGTCTTGAGCTGATCCTGGCTCTATGTTTTCGAATTTTGAAAATGGAGAGAAAGTGGATTAGAAAGGCATGAGCATTAGCAGTGTGCGGCAGAGCTTAGCAGAACTTCACTGGAAACTTCAAAATGTAAAAACCAAGGAAGGTACAAGGACTTCCGCAAACCTCTGGACTCCAATCTTCATTTTTTTGTTTTTAAAATCAGAAGAGTTGGGTAGAAATTCTGGACACAGTAACTCCACTCATAATCACGCAAACAAACAAACTGCAAAATCACTCTCATGACCAGCCTAACCACTTCTCTGAGAGCGTGAACAATTCTCAGTTTGCAGCTTTAAAGAAATACATTTCCAGAGACAAGGGCTGCTGCAGGGAGTTATATAACCTCATGGTGAAGAATGCAGATTCTGAAACCAGAGTGCTTGGATTCAAACATTAACTCTAATGCTTATCAAATACGGGATCATGGGCAAGTTACCAAACCTCTGTATGCTTCAGTTCCCTTGACTGTGAAATGGAAACATCATAAGTCCTACCCCATAAGACTGTGGGAGGAATAAGTAGCTGATATATGTGATGGCTCAGGGCACATAAGTGCTCATTAAATTCTAGCTACTACTATTACTACAAGAGATGTTTATGGGTAGATACTCTTATTGCAGTTAAGAGTTTTCAGAGTATATTTGTGCAGAAGGAAAGGCTTATTTTATTTTGTTTTAGCTCAGACATCAGTAGAAGTGCTCTGATATGAGGGTGACGTTATTCTCCAAAGATAAGAAACCAACCTCTTCAGCAAGCTCCCAAAGAACCGATTCCCTCTGTATATGAAGCAAGCAAGCCCTCAAAATTGACTTCAAACCCTCATGCGTGGAACCTTCCTTGGCAGTTCCAGCCCACATGGAAATACTTCTTTAATTTGATCTCCCAATGCATTTACTATACAGGTTCCTTCCCCTGACACTCAAACACTGTTTAACAGTTATTATACATTTTATAAATTTATCAAAGATTGCCGTCTTTCAGGGCAGAAACCATATCTCATTGTTCAGGTGTGGTTCTGCAGTGCCAAACCTGTTCCCCTCAGGACACTCTCATGTCCTGGATAGAAGGTGGGGCCTTAAATCAAAGAACTAGGTTTAGGTTCTTTCCCTTGCTGGTTGTGACCCTGGTAAGACACACGTGAGCCCACCCAAGATTTGTTGTCCACTTCTTTCTTAGTAATAAAACCCCTGTTTCTAGCTTGAACATGATCATTTGGAATAAAGACAATATGTCCTAATCCCCTTTAAAGTTGAGTGCGGCCGTATGACCAAGTTACAGCTGGTGAGTTCAAAGTGACAGCTGTGTGAGATTTTGTCCTTTCTTAATTTGTTTCTTCTTGCTGCTACTTGAAATTTGTATATAGTAGCTGCAGTTATATCTAGCTGCCCTCGTGGAACTGTTTGGGTGGGGGCCACATCTAGGGATGGTGGATCCTGAATATCTAACAATTTCATGAGGCCATCAAACTACCCCTCCAGTGTGTGCTTCAAAACTTTATTTAAAATGAGAGATAAATGTTACTTGCAAGCTGACCTTAATCCTAACTAAATACTCTGAATCTTAGGTTTCTCACCAATACAATGTAGATAACAATTCATACCTACATGACATGTAAAGCAAATATTACAAATGTAAACTGACTGCTACAGTGGAAGTTGAATTGTAAGCACTTACAGAAAAAAAAAAAAAAACTAAGAAATTAAAAGTACAAGGGAGAGAATAAGACAGACAGACTAGTGATTTGCATAAACACTGGGTTGGCATTTTGGAAGGAGCACACCAGGCCTAAGGGCTGAGCTGGTCCTTGGAAGAACCAGTTAGTCCTTCCCTGCACTAACTTCAGATTGTTACCAGCATGAGCTGTTCTACACCATAAGTTCCCACACATGTGAACATGGACATAAAAAAAAGACCTCAAGGGGGCCCCCATAGAAAAGATCAGAAAGTCTGCAGTGAAGGGGGCAAAGTGGGAAGCAAAGTACCAACTTAGTGTCACTTTCAATGAACTTGAAAAACGGAAAGAGGGAAAAGCCATCTTTAATGGTTGGAAAGAGAGTTTATCTTTCTCCACTGTCTGTGAAAGGTGGATTTATCATGGATTTCTTCTTTCCTCTCCTTTATTTTTTCTTCCACTACTCACTCCATTATCTTGTCATTTGGAACCACCAGCTCTCCCAGAACCCTCCATCACTTCTCTCCTGCCACCTCAGAAAGTACCTGCGGAATCGTGGCCCATCGTTCACGGCCAAGCCAGAGCGTGCCCCTCTCGGATTCCAAGCGTGCCCTCCCCCTGGCAAGGTAAGACAGACTGATGGATGGAGAGGTGGCTTCTCATAATGCCTGGCACTGTGCCCTCTATTACCATGAAGCATGGTCCTCTCCCGCCTGCCTCCATTCCTTCATAACTCCCACACTACTCCCCTGTGCACCTCATAAAATCCCGCTTACCCATGCATGCTTTTCCAGGAGATTTTCTGCCCACCTTCTCAACACACTGGGCATGGACCCCCTGCTCTGCACACAAGTTTTACATGTCCTGTCTTATATCTTCCCCTTAGAAAGGATCTGTCCCTCTAAGAAGGACTTTGCAAGAGTTTGTTCTGTTTTAAAATGATTCCAACTACAGTGTGCTAAGCCTGTGTCAGATGCATTTACTTATAATATCAGTAAATACCCATACGGCATCCCAGCTTCTAGGTGGGGAAAGGACCTGCAGGGAAGCTCTAAAATGCCAGCATCCTCTTAGGTATTAAATAGCAGAACTAGGATGTGTGGGTTTTTGTTTTGTTTTGTTTTGAGACAGTCTTGCTCTGTTGCCCAGGCTGGAGTACGATAGCATGACCTCAGCTCACTGCAACCTGCGCCTCCTGGGTTCATGTGATTCTCCTGCCTCAGCCTCCCGAGTAGTTGGGACTACAGGCATGTGCCACCATGCCTGGCTAATTTTTGTATTTTTAGTAGAGAAGGGGTTCCACCATGTTGGCCAGGCTGGTCTCGAACTCCTGACCTCAGGTGATTCGCTTGCCTCAGCCTCCCAAAGTGCTGGGATTGCAGGCATAAGCCACTGCACCTGGCTCAGAACTAGAATTTGAACCCAGAGTTCTCTGCCTTGTGGCCTACTGTATTCCACCACATTTTCTCTGTCTCTTCATTAGTCTAGAAATACAGAGCCTAAAAAGATGGGTGGACCCTGCTGTGGTCTGAGTGCTTACGTCTCCCCAAAATGTAGATGCTGAAATTCTCACCTCCATGGTGATGCTATGAGGAGGTAGGGGCTTTGGGATATGATTAAGTCGTGAGGGTGGAGCCCTCACAAATGGGATTAGTGTCCTGATAAAAGATGCCCCAGGGAGGCCCCTCATCTCTTCCATCATATGAGGGTGACATCTGTGTACCAGCAAGTAGCCCTCAACAGACACTGAATCTGCCAGTGCTTTGATCCTGGACTTACCAGCCTCTAGAAGTGTGAGAAATAAATTTCTGTTATTAGTCCCCTAGTTTATGGTATTTTTAGAGCAACTTAAATGGACTAAGGGAAATCCCATCCCTGCTAGCCTCCTCTTCCACCCCTAAAGCAGCCATCTCATGCCAAATTGCTTCCCGGGACCCACTTCCCTTCACTCTAGATCCACTGTCTTCAAGAAAATGCTGATTCTCCTCCTTCCCTAAAGCTTTGCCTATTGTGGTTCTAGTTTTATTTGCCAGAAAAGTCCAAAGCCTTCTTTTTAGCTCAAACAGAGGCTGGTGTCTGGACATTTGCATCGGTAAATGTTTTGTTTCAGGAAATCGATACAGCAGCCGAATTCCCCTTGCAGGCCACCCTCCCCTCAACTCTGAGGAAGGAAGTTTCCTGTTCTACATTTCTCCCACGAGTGCTCATGAGGGGAAGGACAACACAAGGCGAAATCCTAAACCAGGACCTTTTAAACCATTTGTGCCTGCTTGTTGTTTGAGGGAGTAGGGTGCTAATATGGTTTGGTTATGTCTCCTCCCAATTCTCACTTCGAATTGTAATAATCCCATGTGTCAAGGGTGGGGCGAGGTGGAGATAATTGAATCATGGGAGTGGTTTCCCCCATACTGTTCTCAGGGTAGTGAATAAGTCTCATGGGATCTAATGGTTTTATAAATGGGAGTCACAAGCTCTCTTTCCTGCTACCATGTAAGACATCCCTTGTTCTTCCTTTATCTTCCACCGTGAGTGTGAGGTCTCCCAAGCCATGTGGAACTGTGAGTCCATTAAACCCCTTTATAAATTTCCCAGTCTTAAGTATCTTTATTAGCAGCATGAGAATGAACTAATACAGGTAGTTTTTTTTAAAAAAAAAAAAAAAAACAAGAAAAAATCATCTGTGGACCCAATAAATAAATAATAGAACAAAACAAGATTCTTCTGATGGAAATCTCAGCCCCTTCTCTGAGCCTTCCCCTTTCCATACTCTTCCCTCCTCTAGGCTCTAGCAGCCCCACAGAACCTAGGGTTTCACTAACAACTACTGAAAACGCAGTGCAAAATTTAAAAATCGCCATTGTGATTTCATTAGCTATTTCCCTCTGACAGACATGAACTGATTTCTCTCCTCTCTGGACAAGACCCCTACATCAAGAAGTCTTCTGTTTTTAAGGATCTTGAGGAGCTGCAGGTCCTGGGGATGCTTCCCATTGTTCACTGCACTTCAGGGCACGAAAAAAGCCACAGCCCCTGAAGCTTCCACTGTGTCTACGCAAGGTGGGTGGAGGTGGAGACAGCACCTGAGCCCCTGAGGGGCTGCCTAAGCCTTTTGCTTACTGCAGCCCAGCACCTAGGACCATGCTGGACAAGTAGTAGGTGCCTAAGAGACATTTGATAAATGGGTTCAGAACTATAAAAACCTCAAGGTGCAAACCATTCCTATATCTCCCCAGCCTCCTTTTCACTAGATCAAATTTAAAAAATCAGACCACATTTCACTCCCAACCCCCCGTATATTTAGGTTTTCATTAACCGTCCTTTGTATTATCCAATGACCTAGTCCCAGATTTTTCAAATCCTTTGTAAGACGTAGAGAACATCTCTAGCCACATTTCTTCTTTAGCAAATAGTTAATGAGCACCTGCCATGTAGCGGGTGCTAAGTGCCGGGAAAACAGAAATGATGGAGACACTGTTCCTGCTTGCCAGGACCTCAGGGAAGAGACCTG